>NC_136548.1:19135306-19298845 GCF_910591455.1 Pholis gunnellus
TAACGTGCTAACAGACACGCAGACAGTTCTTATGATATCCTTCAAAAAAGTTGCTAATGTGGGAGCTCTCCTCCCTCCAGTAAACGCCTCCAGAATGGGACTCTGGGTTGCTGGTTGTATTCCTGCAGACTCTCCGGCTGCCTTTAGACTTTCTCACCTGAACATCTTAGTTGACGTGGACCAATACCAGCATGTTACATGTGGCGTCCCAGGACATCTCTACGTAGAGAAACGTAATGCAACTGTAAGCGAAGATCTCAGATTGTCTAGTATCGTTGGACTAACAGGAGCCCGTGTTAGCTGACCTATCGACCTAATCGACAGGTAAAAAACAAACGTATTAATTAGGAATCAGATGAATTGTTGGTTGCAGTGTGACCTCCTGTAATTACCTGAACCCGGGGATCCTCCTGCATCGGAGCCCCGGTAGTTTCTGGGTCTGTGGGTTTAATGAAGCCGGCAGGTGCAGTGTGCCGCTTAATGGGAGCCGTGTGGCCGCAGAGTGAATCCACACAGCGTGCAGGGTAGAAGTTAATCCATCCAGTGTGTGTGTGGGCCGTGAGTTCTGCGCTAACCTCGCCCAACCTGCCGCATTGTGCCGCTGACTGAACCCATCAAACGTAATGAGAGAAACGGGAAACATCCGTCATCACGGATACGAAGCCGCAGCATCGATGAGGTTCAGCGGGGACGGACCTGACTCGTATCTCTGGACTTGTTTAACTTGTTTAACAATAAAACGGAAAGAACCGTGTCGTTACTTGATAATAATGTGGACGTCCTGTGAGGTTTCACAGGACTCTGAGCTCATCTGCATCCTGATGAGAGTGAGCCCGACGCTCCACAGGGCAGAAAGAAAGAGCTCATTCCCAAATAACGACACGCGTACAGATGATTAGAAGTCTTCTGTTCTCACCTTTTTCTTTTCATTTCCACCTAAATTAGACAACAAATGAATGGAGCACAACTTAAAGCTGCTGATTCAACAATTATCCTGAGAAATGAAGTTCTGCTTCTCGAGTCATTTTGTATTCCTTCACAATCATTTATCATTTAATCTAGACTCTGCATATTTGTTCACAAACTTAAAAATTTCAAAATTTTCAAAATTATCTGCAGTATTTGAGTATGTGAAACGTGTTCTTCGTGTGTTATGAGTGACCCGTTAATGTCTTTTATTCCCGTCACAAGCACAGACATCACAGTCGAGCAGAATAAAACCTCTTTAGTCTTCTATAGGACGCGTATTCAAAGCGCGTTTAAGTCGTCTGCTCAACATGCCGAGGACGTCCACACAGGTTCACATGTGACAGCTGTTCTCTGTGGGGACGGCTTGATTACAGCCTATCAAGGAGTGTGTGTGTGTGTGTGTGCGTGTGTGTGTGTGTGTGTGTGTGTGTTCATGTCCCAGGCCTGAAATTGGTATGTTGATGGTTGACAGCTTTGTGATGTAACCTCTGTGTGATGGAGGGTCTCTAAGAGGTCTGGGGATAAAGATTGTCAACCAGGATTAGTGTGAGTTTGTGTGTGTGTGTGTGTGTGTGTGTGTGTGTGTGTGTGTGAGTGAGTGTGTTTTCATCAGCCTAGCTGTCATTGTGTGCCGCTCTTCCTGCCTCTCCCTGATTCTCCCTCTTGTCTTTCTGTCACATCAGTTCCACTTTATTTTTGTAGAACTCTGTTCAGGTTTTGTTTTTACAGAAATAAAACCAGTAACACAAACGCAGCTTAACAACTGGATTATGTGCACAAGATAAAGAACTAATGCATTTAAATAGACACATCTGCACGGCGTTACACTGAGCAATCACGTAAAACACACACATGCACAACGCACACAAAGACCTAATGGGATAATATTGTGGATTTAAAATTGTTTTTTTTTACAAAATATTATGTTCACAAAACAAATTTTTTATATGATGAAATAAAAAAATTTAAAAAATGAGGTAAAGTGCTTCCAGTAGGTCTGGAGTTTTAAGCATATTTAGATGATAATACTGTGAACTGCTAACCTTGAGTCCGGGATAATATATATATATAATAATAAGAAACACGACACGGTGCAGAAGATGAAGGAACGATATGAGAGCACGAATAACAGAGAACGTAGAGAACGTAGAGAACGTAGAGAACGTAGAGGCAGACAGACGCTGAGAGCTCCAATCAGCAGCCAGAGGAGGCCATGAGTTCCATCTCATTACCTGTGGAACTAGAGACTACTGCACACACACACACACTACACACAACACACACTCACACACACACACACTCACACACACACACACACACACACTCACTCACCAGCCTCGTGTTGAACCTGAATGTTAAAGAAGAACCGTCATGTCTGCAGCATCCGCACCACGTTTACCCAGAAATGTCTCTTACTTCTTACTATTGTCAATACTCATGTTCACGCCCACTCATTCATACTTCACTCTCTCATCAAAGCCAATTACCACCACCCCCCCCCCCCCCCCCCCCCCCCCCCCCCCCCCCCTCTGGGTCTATTGTAACAGGCTTACAGCCCTGCAGCCTTATGACTGGGCTGTTGGTTATTGTAATTGGATTAGGTTGTAGATAAGCTCGGTGCCAGTAAGACTCTTAAAGTCTCAATCCGTAGTCCACAGTCGGCGCCAGCCATCCGTACTTTTCCCTCTTCCTCCTCCTCTTCCTCCTCTTCCTCCTCTGAGCTGCTAGTGAGTGAAGTCACAACGATGTTGTTTGTGTGCAGAAGCCGGCTGTGTGTCCGCTCACTGTTCCTCTGATGGAGCCAAATACCAGACACAACTTATCCAAAGTCATCCAATGGTCGTCCCGAGCAGGGCCTTTAAAATCCAATAGCTCCATTTAAAACACATCAATGAGCCTCACTGCTGTTCCTTCATCACCATGAACACACACGCACACACACACACACACACACACACACACACACACACACACACACACACACACACACACACACTCATTGAGTTTGATTCAATCCCACATAGAAACACGCTGCTGAAAATAGTCCCCAACGAATGCACAACCTCCTCCTGTTTTAGTTGTTTGCTATAAAGACTGCAGCATCTGGAACACATTACTGCTTTTGTTTGTTTGTTTGTTTGTTTTCAGATTTGTTGATATGAAAGGAAAATAATAACAACAACCACAGCTGTGTGGGTGCAAGCATGACTCGATCTGAAGAGATATCAAATTAATGATCAACGATCCAATATCTTCAATGCAAAGAGAAGAATCTTTAAGTTACGCCTTTATTTTGAAATTCCCATGACGTCGCTGTGTTGCTCTCTGCGTTGAAGCTCCTTCCTCCACAGCCCGGTGATGACTGTGAAATCATATTCTAGTTGTTTTTTGCTCTTTGATATCGATGTAACTGATGGAAACATTTGAGGTCTCGTCTCAGACAAATGACTTGAATCAAATGTTGATGGTGTCGTGGCTCTGTGACGTCAGCGAGCATCGCTGTAACAACACCCGCAGCATCAGTGACAGACTCCTGGGAAATGTCCACAAAATGTCAATTTCACAGTGGAAATTGATTTGAAAATGACAATATTTATTTTTCCAGCTGGCACTTTATCCACAATGTAAACGATATTTACTTTGACTGTATATTATATACTGTATATTATATACTGTATATTACTACAACACGGAGCCGTAAACCAGCAGCTCAGCTTCTCTTTGCTTCCCGTGTGTTTGGTGACGTGTTGGCTCATCTCTGTTTCATCTTGTTTGTGGTGTGATTGTGTTGAAATTACGCTGAACAAATTCCATCAAATGAAATGTTAAATATTCATGTGTTTAATAAACGGCCCTGTTGCATCTGACGACGCGCTCACGCCGCCGTTAACGGTTCAGCCTGGAGCTCAATGAACAGCGTGAGGCATCATCACTAGGGATGGGTATCGTTTGGGTTTTTTCCGATACCGGTGCTAAAACAATACTTTTAAAACGATACCGGTGCTAAAACGGTGCCTGAACCGATACTTTTTTTTATTGACAAGTCAAATTTAACAATATATTTAACTGTTTAAAGTATACTATACATATTAGTGCTGGGCAACGATTACAATTTTTAATCGCATGGAATTTTTGCGATTAATCGTTCCATATTGGCACCGGGTTTCGGTACCCAACCCTAATCATCACAGCGGCACACACAGTCAACGGTTTGATTCCCGCTGAGGAACTCCTCCTCCTGCTCCTCCTCCTCCTCCTCCTCCTCCTCCTCCTCCTCCTCCTGCTGCTCCTCCTGATCTGGATTAAAGGACGCTGCGCTGTGCAGGAACTCCTCCGCCGGGGCTCTTTGTTGGGAATCCCTCCTCTGAGTCCCTCAGCGTGGAGCAGGAGATTAATGTTCCCGCGGCCCGCGGCTGGAAGAGTAATGGGAACGCCAATCATCGACTTTGTCTTTATTGGATTCTGCGCTGTGATTATTCAGCACTGGCTCCAGTAGCCAGCTAATCGCTTCCACATTTGAACGGATGGTTATTAATTACATGAATGGCGGTGTGAAGACTTCTGAGCTGAGCGATGAGTGATTATGCAGAAACAGGTGATGAATGGCTTCTCCTTCATGTGTTAACAACATGCTGACCGCAGTAATGGATGGCTTCGATATGACACGAAAACACGTTGACAGGAGATGATGAGGTGTCTCTCTTAAGCCCCTCCCCTCTTGGTTACTGTTGCTCGGCCTGTGAAGCGTTCACACCAGACGGTGTGAGCTTTATTCCACAGGAGACAACAGCAGGTTTATGGAATAACCGTTCTGAGATATCAAAGCGAAGTCGACAGAAAGGAGTACAATGTGCATTTCAGAACTACGTTCACCAAATCATTTCTTTTGCGCAGTGTGGTGAATGAAGAGGCCACTGAAGACTAAAAGAGGTGAACAAGTAGCGCCGCTGGTTGCGTTTTCTAACCTTAACATGTAGTTTCATCCTCTAAACTGAACCAATCATTTCACAACGTTCCCACGGGACCTTGTGCATTACTAACAGCTGACACGAGGCTGATTTGAAACGTATTTTTGGTTCCCGTGGTTTTCAGAAACTCACAAAGCCAACTGATTTTTAGGCGACTGGGTTGATCGGGAGCCAATCATCTGCAGGTGCCGGGACACACCTCTTTACACACAACTCCTCCTCACACACCTGTCACACACAAACACACGAACACACAACTAAACACCACAGAAGCAGAAAACACCATGTTTCCTTCTGAAGGTGACGTCCTGACTGCATCAGTTGAACCACATAGAACTCAACATGTATTCCTACTTTACAGGGAGAACGGTTGTGACCGCTGCAGCTGTGTTCTATGTTTCATTGATGAGGGACTGGAGTACTGACACGCACTCACTCTGGCAGATGGCTTGCTGGTAATTTCCCAGCATGCTTCGGGGTTTTCCCTTAACATTTTGAGGTAAACACCAGGCTTGTTAATAACCGGACCAGCTGTGTGTAGTTGCTCTCCATTCTTTCCCTCCGCGTCCCACAGAGACTAGTGTAGAGCAGAGATGTTCACCTGAACACTCACTCAGGCATCGAGCCGCTCGTGTGGCTTCTTTTATCTCCCCGACCTCGTATTCAGAGGCGGCGTATCGCCGCCGCCGAGCAACAAATCACATTTTATCCTGATGCATCCTGGGAGGGGAACTGCACCGCGGAGGGCCGTTAGAAATGATTACCCCCCCCCCCCCACGATCCACCAACACACATCATTTACTGCTCTAGTGTTCCCCTCCCATCGGAAAATCAATCCAGCATCAGGCCTCATCAGACTGAAGGCTTTTAGAGACCACGAGGGAGACCACGAGGGAGACCACGAGGGAGACCACGAGGGAGACCACGGGACGGCAGGGAGAGAGGGGGGGGGAGGAGGAGCTGTGTAGAAAGAACAGGGTGAGGGAGGTTTGTGGAGAGCGGGGGAGAGATTGATGCTCTGATGGACCCCCCCCCCCCCCCCCCCCCCCCCCCCCGCGAGCTGCTTGATGAAAACAAGCTCGCGCTCGTTCCTCTTGTTGGTTCTCGCTCTTCATCTCTGTCTCCGCTCTCTTCTCTATTTCTCAGGTTTTTATGTTGTTTATGTGTGAAGTCTGATTCACTGGATGCTGCTCTAGTCTCTCCGTCACCAGCGTCTTTAAATTCTCTCTCTCAACTTCTCTCCTCTGTTGTTTCCATTTCTTCATTTACGACCGCAGTCCACTCTCCTCTTCAGCTCTCCTCCTCTTCAGCGCTCCTCCTCTTCAGCTCTCCTCCTCTTCAGCTCTCCTCCTCTTCAGCTCTCCTCCTCTTCAGCTCTCCTCCTCTTCAGCGCTCCTCCTCTTCAGCTCTCCTCCTCTTCAGCGCTCCTCCTCTTCAGCGCTCCTCCTCTTCAGCTCTCCTCCTCTTCAGCTCTCCTCCTCTTCAGCGCTCCTCCTCTTCAGCTCTCCTCCTCTTCAGCTCTCCTCCTCTTCAGCGCTCCTCCTCTTCAGCTCTCCTCCTCTTCAGCGCTCCTCCTCTTCAGCTCTCCTCCTCTTCAGCTCTCCTCCTCTTCAGCGCTCCTCCTCTTCAGCTCTCCTCCTCTTCAGCGCTCCTCCTCTTCAGCGCTCCTCCTCTTCAGTTTGAGGGAATCCACATCCTGATGTCAGAGTTCTTCTGGAAACGTTTTGTTTTCTCTCCTCGTCTTGAGAAATAGTTCCACGTCGGTCATTTGTTCTTAAATAATCTAATGAGTATGTTTTATTCAAGCTTATGGATGCATAGGCTACATCGGTTAGTGGATGCAGTAGAACATCGTGGTATTTTAAATATGTATTTTAAATACTATGTTTCTCAGGTATACTACATGGCGTGGTGGTACATTGCACCCTGGGTCTTGTCTGTAAGGTCCTTGACATCATCAGGATTCATGGGAAATGGAGGCAAAACAGCAACACGCTTTAAATCAAAACGTCATCGTCACTAACAGATGATCCACGGTGTGTTCGGGCGCCTCCTCCTCAGCAGGTCACTCAGTGAAATGATAATCGATCGCTTTGATAGCGGCGTCACAATAGATATTTCACCCGGAGTGTGTGTGTGTGTGTGTGTGTGTGTGTGTGTGTGTGTGTGTAAATCACAGCGCATCCATATGGATTCCTGCTTTAAGGGCCGCCGTGATGGATCGCCTCTGATTCGTCCTCCGCGGTCAGCGAGCGAGATGGAGAAGCTGACTCCTAACGAGCCGCCTGAGACTCCCCGCCTGATGATTATGAAGTGAATGTGGTTGGTGTGTGTGTGTGTGTGTGTGTGTGTGTGTGTGTGTGTGTGTGTGTGTGTGTGTGTGTGTGTGTGTGTGTGTGTGTGTGTGTGTAGACTGGATGGTGACACCTTTTTATTCTCTTTCTTGTAGCTTCAGTTCTTCTTCTTCTTCGTCTTCATCAGTTTTCTGACTAATTCAGATGACTTTGAATAATCCGGGTGCAGAAAACATTACTCACGCTGCATCACTAAACACATTTCCAGTATTTATTCTGCTGCTGGTAATTAATAAGCAAGTCAATGCTGCATAAAGATATGCTGGATCTGAACCAGTTTGACTCTTGGCAGCAAAGAAAAAATAATCTAACTCAAACCCTCCAACACGACCTGCATCTCAAACGTCCCAGCATGCATGAAGCATCTTCAGAAGAAAGCGAACGTGTCTGCTGTCGCTGGTATCGTACACACGCAGCAGTAAATGACATTTACATGCTTCGGTGTGTCAGACGGCATCACGGCTCCGCTGCCTTATCCAGCACATGAAGGCACATCTGATATAAAGAGGATGTGGATCTTACTCTGAGTCATGCCGACTATTAAAGGGATTGTGTTGCTCTGAAGACTTCCTGTAACTTAATGCAAATATAAAATATATAAACAAACAGCAGCTCTATAATGCTGGTTCCTGCTCTCTAGTTGTGTTTATTCATTAGATAAAAAGCTCAAATAATAAAAGCAGAAAATATATTAGAAACTATAAAAGTAATTAAGTAGAATGCAATCAGCTGTGGGATGAATAAATCTGCTTTATTGCAATTAAACGAGAGTGAATGGGTGTGAAATGTGGCAACGAGCAAGTATAAATTACCCAGAGTGCAGTGCAGGGGTTTGCCAGCAGATGTTTGGTACCGTTAGCCGGAGCTGCTGCTCTCAATCTAACGGCTCCTCAGGCTTTGTTTTGGGAATAGTTTAGATTTAAAGCAGAAAAGGAGACGAGTCAACATGACTCAGACAACAGCAACATGTTTAACCTGCAGCGGCAGACGGACCCCGTTCTCCTCTGCAGGTGATTTAAAACAGCTCATCTCAGAGTCCGACAGAGACGATGAGCGTAATCGTTTCTCATACGCGCTTTAAAATGTTAAAAAACAAACAAGCAAACTGTAAGCAGCGATGTTCCAGCCTCCATCTGTGCCGACAAAGGTTGCCCAGATTACCCTCGGTGGGGAGACTCGCTCCAGCAAAAGGCTAATTAACATTTTTAATCGCAGCACTTTGAATAATTCATTGAATTGCACGATCGCTGTGTGAGACACTTGTTATGACATTTGCTGTTGTCTGATCTCTGGCTCATCGTTGTCTGATCTCTGGCTGCTCTCAGGCCTGTTAGTGGGCGACGAACACAACTTTATGGACGGATGTGACATGAAAACATGTCCTTTTGTTGCGTTATGGAGATTGAGCGTCTCTCCTCACTTCCTGTCTGTGATCTGTAGTTTGAGGGTCTCTCTTCACTTCCTGTCTGTAGTTTGAGCGTCTCTCCTCACTTCCTGTCTGTGATCTGTAGTTTGAGCGTCTCTCTTCACTTCCTGTCTGTAGTTTGAGCGTCTCTCCTCACTTCCTGTCTCTGATCTGTAGTTTGAGCGTCTCTCTTCACTTCCTGTCTGTAGTTTGAGCGTCTCTCTTCACTTCCTGTCTGTAGTTTGAGCGTCTCTCCTCACTTCCTGTCTCTGATCTGTAGTTTGAGCGTCTCTCCTCACTTCCTGTCTGTGATCTGTAGTTTGAGCGTCTCTCCTCACTTCCTGTCTGTGATCTGTAGTTTGAGCGTCTCTCCTCACTTCCTGTCTGTGGTCTGTAGTTTGAGCGTCTCTCCTCACTTCCTGTCTGTGACGTCCGTCTCGGTGCCGCTCTGTTGGCCTCACTCAGTCTCCCTTGAACAAGACATTAATCTCAGTAGGACGAGCCAGTTAAATAAAGGTTAAGTAGATAAAACAAATGTGTAATGTGTCCTCGGTGACATCTTTGTCCATAAATGGAGAATCAGCAACTCCCCCCCCCCCTACTGCTCGCAGGCCGGTGGGGCTGCAGCACCGTGACACCACAGAGACTCTCTTAAGGGACGTTCAGGATCATTTTACTTTGTAATTAAAACCAAAGCAACACCCCCCCCCCCCCCCCCCAAACCTCAGGCAGCGGCTCCCTCCTCCTCCTCTAATTGGTCTGGCACCGGCTCCTCTGGAGTGGCACCGCCAGCTCTCTGCTGAAGTCGCTGGACTCTGGACGCTCAATTTAGCCCCTAATCCCAGTTCCCCATTGACTCACACAGAGCTGCTGCTACGACCTGAACGCTGCAGAGCTGGAGGGGAATAAAACAGGGAAGAGCGAGGGAATGCATTATCTTATATTTAAAATCTACTGAGATGATTTAAATCTATGTCAAACTAATTCTGTCCATTTTTCAAACTTTACTCGCATTAAAATCATCTAAAAGCTTTTATTGGTTTATTGACTTGGAGATGTCCTTTTAACTGTTGAATTTGAGGTTTTACAGTCTTTAGTGAACGTATCTTCCTTCCGATGAGCCTCGTGTGGTCTTTCCTCTCAGGTCAGAGATCTGTAACGCGCTCCGGTCTCGCTGTGTTTCCGTCCTGCTCGTCTCCACAGAGGACGGGTAGTTTCTCTGGGAGACCTGCAGGCTGCTGATGCAGACTCGTGGCTGTATCGAGCCTCTCAGCACACAGCACAGTGAGCTTCTGGCATATCGGAAATCTGTAAATCAGAGGCGCCCGTCTTCAGCAGCTGACACGTAGCGCTGCGCTGGCAGCGGTCCAGAGCCGCTGAACCCCGGCGACCTCTCGATGGGTCGCTTTTTGGACACCGGCACCGTTTCAATCCAACAGTTCCACCGTTATGTTGAAGAAGAGGAGAAGGAAGAAATACTGCAGATTACAAAATAAAGTGAGGAGGTTCCGAGCTAATTAGTCTCAGCAGAGAGTTCAGTGGTTATTAATAAGGGAGGTCAGTGATTAGGGTTGGCCTGTGTGCTCTCAGTCATCACAGCAGCTAATAAAGTATTCTTCATTCAGGACAAAGCTCACTATGGGACACAAAAAACATCTGATTATTAGTCTTAACTTAATAAAATACTCTGAAACATATTCACATATTCATGCTCATTTTACTGTTTTAAAACCAGACGTTATCAGAATGATGTAATGCTAATCATTGTGTCCACTTCATCACAACAATAAATCGTCTCCAGAAATGTCAGAAGATAGAGAAACGTGCTCGGCTTCCCAAAGGTCACGTTTTATATCCTCTTGTTTTGTCCAACAGTTCAAACTCTACGAAGGTTTTCTGCAGCAGCAGATGTCTCTGCTGCATATCCAGCAGCTAATAAATCAGTTACCTTCAGACACGTATGTACAGAATGTGTCTCTGCCAAAATGACATTTCTAGAGTTTGATCCAAAAAGGGGATTCATGTTGAAATGAACGAAACCTTCCGACATAATGAGACAACCTGCCTGCTCATTGGGAAACCTGCATCAGTTCTAGAGAGGCTCTGGAGTCCATCAGCTGATGTGGGCTCAATAGGAGAGAAGGAGAAGTGACAGAGGGAAGGACAGAAGGAGATAACAGGAAGAAGAGGGTGAATCTTTGGTGCGTCCCTCCTTTGTTCTTAACGGCCCTCAGCAGAGCTTTTAGTGCCGGCAGTTCATTCGGGTCCGTCGGGGCCGAAGGTCCTGAGTGACGGCGGCGCAGCTCGCTTGCTGCTCAGAGGAGCCTCGCGTTCAGCTTTAGTGGCATTTCATTTAAAGCCCTCCAACACAAATCAATAGGGGACAATCAGGCCCGAGAGCACGGCGGGGTGGAGATGCCATTACTGCGCACCTGACGAGTCCGTGAGGGGAAAACACAGGACGCGATGGAGGAAAACCTGAAGTTTGCTCCAGAACACTTCCTCCATCTCACAGACCAGGTAGATGTTCCCGCAGCGTTCCTCCACATCACGACCGGCTTCCTGCCAGAGCAGCTGGCAGAGACGCGTCGTCTCGCTGCCAGCGCTCAGCTGCTGGTTAGAGCTCGTTTCCCCTCTCCTCCTCCTCCTCCTCCTCCTCCTCCTCCTCCTCCTCCTCCTCCTCCTCCTCCTCCTCCTCCTCCTCCTCCATCTCCATGTGCTGACCCAAGACCAGCCGTTTAGTTCTGCCGCTGTAGAGCACAGGCTTCCACTGCAGCTCATTCACAGCAGGAAGCTCAGATAAGAAATGACCGTGTCAAAAAAACCCTCAATGTTTTTCATTCAGTCAAACTAAGTGACCCTTGGCTAAGCCCCGCCCCCTCGCTGTCACTAACTGCGCTCCCTGAATACAGAGCTAACATATGGAAAAACACAACATAGACCTCAGAGTAAAGCAGACAGAAGAGATGAGTTTGAAGGATGAATTAGAATAAAAACTACTAATACTACTACTATTAGTAGTATTAGTAGTAGTAGTCACTTTAGTAGTACTGATACGTTTGATTTTATTATCATTTATTCTTTTTTGTACCTTCAGTAGCTAGTTAGCGATGTGCTAATGTGCTAATCGTAGCTCCACAGGTTTGTAGGTCTCCCTCTGGTTGTGAGTTGGGGGGTCTCAGCGAGGCCTCGATGGAGCACCAGACCTCCTGCTGCTCCTCCTGCTCCAGACTCACACGGAGGTGGTTTACGTCTCCGCGCTCACAATAACACCAGCTGCTGTTTCCTCCTCAGCGAGGCGACATGCGGGTCCCCCGTGGACCGCTGAGTGTCTGAGAGCGTCCCAATAAAGAGCTGAATGTTTGCATTCTACCGAGCGGTTAATTGACCCGCTCCCATCGTCACTAATGAAACACTTAATTAATGTTTTGTTAAAGGTCAACCAGTGTGTAATAAGAACACTCAGACTGTGTTAGCGTCACTTCTCAGACACCTGCTTCCTGCAGGGAGGTGATCACATCCTGTTACATTCATACAAAACACCATAAAAACTCATCTCTCCCCATACTGAATACACATGTTTGAGTCCTGCTTCTATACCAGCTCTCTCTGGTTTAAATATATATATTATATATAATACGTTGCGCTTTCTCCTGGACTGCGTGTGTTCTCCTGGACGGCGTTCGTTCTCCTGGACGGCGTGCGTTCTGCTGGACGGCGTGCGTTCTGCTGGACGGCGTGCGTTCTGCTGGACGGCGTGTGTTCTCCTGGACGGCGTGTGTTCTCCTGGACGGCGTGCGTTCTGCTGGACGGCGTGCGTTCTGCTGGACGGCGTGTGTTCTCCTGGACGGCGTGTGTTCTCCTGGACGGCGTGCGTTCTGCTGGACGGCGTGCGTTCTGCTGGACGGCGTGTGTTCTCCTGGACGGTGTGTGTTCTCCTGGACGGCGTGTGTTCTCCTGGACGGCGTGTGTTCTCCTGGACGGCGTGCGTTCTCCTGGACGGCGTGTGTTCTCCTGGCGCTCCGCTCTGCTCACCTTCGGCTGTGAGAACAATCCGAATCATTCCACGGCCGTGAAGGACAGCTCTGGTTAATTTTAAATGTTATTTTTAAAGCCCTGGGTGACCAGGCGGCTCATGATTGACACATCCGGCGGGCTCTAATAATCACACTGCACTTCACCTCCTCACACCTCCTCCAGCACCTCCTCTGTGTCGATTACTCATTCAAATGAATTTAGAAACATTGGTCTGATGTCTGAGCAGCACAGGTTGGTGGTGAAGATGATTTGTCCTCCACCGGCTCCGTGTTCTCCTCCTTTTCTCTCCGGGTCAAATGAACCGTGACGCCTCGGCCACGTAATTAATCTCTCGTCCTCGCTCTCCGCCTCGGCGCTGAACTCTCGGCTCATGGATTTCACAGTTCAGGGAAGTTACAGAGGATTGAAACTGTGACGGGAATAACAGAATACAGATGAAATCCCAAAACAAGCAGCATCTCTCCTCCCTAACTCCCATCCAGCTCCTCATCTCTCTCTGTCTCTGAACATTAGATTGGATCTGGGAGGAGGCGGCGGTGGTGGTTGGGTGAAGGGCTTGTTGTTGTTGTTGTTGTTGTTGTTGTTGTTGTGCTCTCCAGCTGTAGCGGTCGCACTGCGGACTGTTAACCTGCGACACGGCTGGCGTCACATCACCGAAACGCGCCCGGAGGCAAATTAGATTTTAAACGGTGAAGTGACGGGTTAGTTTGAGCCAAAGGACTCAACATGGAAACAGTTTGAGGATCACATGGCGGTTCAGTCACCAGCTCGTTTTAATATTTTGTATTTGTTAAATACTTGTAGAACCCACAGACGGGCATAAAGGGACCAATGACATTGAAATGACAAACTGTGGACGTTTGTGGACGTTTTGAAGCCCCAAGTTCTGCGATTACGGCCGTCGCCATCTTGGCTTTTTTGCAACCAGTGAACAGGAAGTGACCATATCAGGACTGAGGAGGCGTGACGTAGAGACCTGTCAATCACTGTGTAGCCCCGCCCCTAAAGCATCCCCTGCTTTATTGTCTGTTTGACTCTAAATTACCCAAAGTCCTCGCTGCTGTTTAGTAGTATACTGAGTTCTAAACATGAAGGTTGAAACATATTGCTGTGAGTTAAACACAGTCACACTTATTCCCTCTCTAACCTCTGACTGAGTAGTTAGACCAGGAAGTCCTCAGCGTCTCCACCAGCTCTTAAAGATGAGATAGATTCACATTTATTACAGCGGTTGTAAACGTGTAAATGTATCAACACACTCTCAGCCTCGTAGACACGCTGTGCTGAAGAACAAACTGACTGCAAGAGACTCGCTAGCCTCGCAACAATCAGGCTGCAAACAACCCACAATGCAACACTCTCCTCAGGTCAGGAAGCTGCAGTGTGAGCCGTAATGTAGGAAATGAAATTGGGTAACGTCCTTCAAACGGTGTCAGCGCTCTGCTTTTCAACTTGACTTCTTCATGAGTGAGTGATTTACTACATTTCCCACAATGCCTTTGGACGGCCTCCAGAGAACGCTGTCTAAACGTCTTCAGGTTATCCGTTTGGTTTATAAGCAGGTGAAGGAAGTGGAAGCAAAGAGAACTAAAAAGGTGTTGACCGGATGAAATGACCTCTGATCCGTCTCGTCGCTGCATTGCATTCTGGGCCGTCCCTCCTGCTCCTGAGGCTGCATTAGCTGGTGTGAATGTTTCCGCTCATCGGATGGATTTTCCTCCACGCGTTTCAGTGGAAGGTGTAAGAACGGAGCGTCGCCCACTCATTACGGAGACGAGTGAGGATGACCTCATCAGACGGAGTTTACCGGCAGGAAGGCAGGAAGGACGGCCCCCTCACGTCGGGGATCGGAACAATTTACAGCCCGGTTTACTGTCCTCGCCTCCGGAGACCAGAGGAGACGAGGAGACGAGAGGAGACAAGGAGGCGAGGTCACAGAGTTGTGTAGTGAAGGTGAAGAGGACGGAGGAGATGGATGAGTGTCTGCAGGTGGAAGAGCATCGATTCTAAAGATCAGAATGATCAGAAGGAACGGAGGCAGAACATGAAATCACATCTTCATACCAGAACAATCATGTTGTTGTTGGTTTATTAATGATGTTATTGACCTCTCTCCTGGCTCCCTGTTGTGTCCCGGACAGTTTAAAAGGAAGCTTGTCAGCTGCATCTCAAAGCCTGGACCGCTCTCATTAACTCCTGTTTTACTCCTCTTCCTCGCTTCTCATCAGATCTGTTGACAAATCTAAACAGCTCTGTGACGCCGCGCTCTGATATGAATTTAAAGAAACGAGGCTCTGACAGCGACCGTCGCTGACGAGCCTTCTGGGACACGACGCCCGAATACGTGATTGGAATTAGCATTCCGACTCCGGCTGCATTATTCTACTGATGTGCGTTATTTGTTTTCTCTGAAACAAGTTCAGTGAACGATGTAATTCTGCAGCTTTAACATGAAGAACCACGCTAATGTTCCTAAAATATGAGCTCTTATAATGTTGAATAAGATCAATCGGTCGACTTCACAACATCAGACCCGAGAAGTGTCTGCAACGCTCTGAAATACCAGCTGAGTGATGAATCACTTTATAATGTACATCCCATTAGTCCAGATGTAGAGTTATATCAGACGCACCAAACTCAACCAACGTGTTGTTGTTTTATTCGCCTACTTGATTATTTTATGAAACACTTTGAGTGAACAAGTCCTGCAGGTTAAGAACAAAGCAGCAGTGCTGCACGGTGGACAGAAACACATCCTGGTACCGAAACGTAACGGGCACAGTTTTAAAAATGTCGGTTTCATTTAGAAGATCAGAAGATCGTAGTTTAGGTTAAAACCAGGCGGCAACCTCCGGTTCTGAAGCGTGACGTCAAAGCTTCATGTGTTAAAGCTGCATTCTCTCTAGTGTCCACCAGGGGGCGACTCCTCTGGTTGTATAGAAGTCTATGAGAAAATGACTCTACTTCTCTCTTGATTTATTACCTCAGTAAACATTGTAAACATGAGTTTATGGTCTCAATCTCTAGTTTCAAGTCTTCTTCACTACAGCATGATGTTCTAAAATAAATAGAAACCGAGTGGTGAACGTGACGTAACTTCCTGAATCCATCAACTCATCCGGTAAACATGCACATCAGTTTTTTGGTTGTTCTTGGTTTTTTTCGGAGTAAACATGGACCTGGGTGGTGCTCGGGTGCCAGTGAAATGGCGTTGCCGTGCCGACCAGCGGCCCCTCCTCCTCCTCCTCCTCCTCCTCCTCCTCCTGCTGAAGTCCTTCCAGCTCTCCGTATAAATAGCAGCGTTCAAGGCGTTTTGAAATGAGTCCAGCTCGGCCTGTTCTGCTCGATGCAGCGAATTCATCCATTATGTAGAGATCCGAGACGTGCACGGGTCCCCCGTCAACGTGCACACACACACACACACACACACACACACACACACACACACAGTGATTCTAAGTAGCATGCATACAAACAAAAGCATAATCAGTGATGAATGCAAACATATTTCTCTCTCTCTGTCTCCCTGTCTTTCTCTTACACACACACACACTCCTACACACACTCCTACACACACACACACACTCCTACACACACACACACTCCTACACACACACACACACACACACACACACACACACACACACACACACACACACACTTGTACATCCATGCTCTGACCACATGTCAGTGGATGCATTGCAACAACCCTTCTGCTTGTGTTTTGGTCAGTAACATCATTTATTTAGTGTGTTTTTATGTTCAGAGTGTTGCAGTACGAGCGCTGTTTGAAATGCACAACACACAAACACACACACACACACACACACACACACACATATATACACACACACACTTCCTGGCAGACATATATGAGTAGTTTCCCTCCCCCTGCGGAGCGGTGAGGCCTGTGATCTTAGGCCTGTGATCTGAGGCCTTGCGTCTGGACAGCGAGTCACAGACACCAGGATGAATATTTGAATTGCTCGGAGATCAAAGTTCAGAGTTTATTTACTTGCAAATAAAAAATAGAAAATAGATAAACCACACAGCGGGGGAGGGGGAACACAGAGCGTGGGAGATGAGGCGCCGGCGGGGCTTAACTGAGTTACCGACCTCACCGCAGAGGATCCACCGAGGAGCGGGTCAGGCCTCCGCTGAGCAAGGCACCGACAGGCCGTCTGCTCTGGAGGACGCTCAGTGCTTCTCCACACGGATGGAAACGCTTTGACTAACGGATCCGTGTCCTTAAAATCAGCTGTTCGTGAGCAGATTGACCCCTGACCTCTCCTCCAGTACCGCGCTCTGGACACAGAGACGGACTTCATACTTAAGCCTCTTTTTGTGCTTGTTTTGTATCTTTGTGGTTAAAATGCATCTCTGTGGTTTTGAGTCTCTTTGTAGTTGTTTTGTGTCTCTTTGTAGTTGTTTTGTGTCTCTTTGTAGTTGTTTTGTGTCTCTTTGTAGTTGTTTTGTGTCTCTTTGTAGTTGTTTTAATCGTTTTTGTGTTTCTTTGTGCCCTTTCTGTGTCTCTTTGATCTATTTTTTGTTATCTATTTGTGTCTCCTTGTAGCCTTTTTTGTCTCTTTGTAGTTTGTATCTCTTGTATCTGTTTGTGTGTTTTTGAAATAGTTTTCGTCTCTTTGTAGTTGTTTTGCTTTGTCGTAGTTCTTTGTAGTTTCTCTTGGTTGGTCGGTGTCTCTTTGCTTCCCTTCCATGGTGCTTGGATGTGTCTCAGTGAGAAACTACCTGCAGCACTAACTGAACGAGTGTGTTTGTGTTGCTGTCACTCTTCTCTTCCTCTGTTTCAGCAGCCTTTTGTTCAGCGCTCTGCTTTCTTCCATTATGTGTTTAACATTTAAAAACCGCGACAGAGAAGAAGAGAGCGCGCTGTTAGCTATTGAATATCCGTCGTTTATTGGCTTCCTCATTGAGTTAACATTTAACATTTCCCATTACGTCGGATCCTTTTACCCCCTCAGGCCCCTCGGGGTTTAATGAGGGCGGTCATAGTTAGCGAGGGTTCCCTGAACGCCTCGCAGAGAGTCTTAATGTCAGAATGCTCATTATTTAACCTGCAGGAAACTCAGAGATTACATTGAACCTCTGGAACTTTGTCTTTGTTTTAAAAAGACTTTCTAACACGTATTTCTTTGGTCTGTTGATAATAAATCAATCTAGTTGATGAATTTCACCACAGAAGTTTCCCCGCTCAGAGTTTTCTCTTGTTTTTCTCATTTTCTGCAGCAGATGTGATGCAAACACCTCGACGCCCAATTAGCTGAAACCAAACTGTGCGATGACGTTCGTGTCGTCTGCTCCGTACAGATTCTCCGTTTTACAGAATGTTCGTCTCGTCTGTCGTCGTGCAGCCATCTGTGGTCGAGATGAAGAACTTTTTATCTGACTGTGATCGTGACTCCTGAGGTCACGCATGGAAACCTGATGGTTGTGTTTTTATGACTTCAGGTTCAAACTGTAAAACACAGGAATGCACCAGCTCCTCTAGCTGGAGCCATGTTGGGTTCTTGTGAATAAAAAGCTGCAGAGATCAGAGAAATGCTGGAATATAAAAGCTCTCCTTCTGGTCTGAACTGAAGATGATGTTGCTGATTGAATCTTTTCCTTCATTGACGTTTCGGGGATTAAATGCAGCACTTACTCTCAGCGGGTTCCACTTAAACCGCTGCGACAGACGAACGTGTGATTTATCACTTCAGCCCTTTGGTTGACGGGTTGGATTATAAGTTGCCTTCTTTAAAAGCCGCAATGAGGGTTTAGAGAACATTCACACTTAGTCTGGATTTGATTTAGCTTCATTACAAGAAGTGAACGAGGAAGTTATTGTTGGTTTTAAATTCACTTTAACCATCAAATCCATCACAGCTCCTCAGCCTGAGCTGAACCGAAGCACAGATATATATATATATATATATATATATATATATACAGTATATATGTATATATATATATATATACATATATATCTGAGTAACTTCATTAACATAACGTCACATCACTGGTATCATAGGTCAAACGCAGATATGAGTAGGTGAGGAATAATTGTAATCATGTATTTTTATGCAAATGAGCACTAGATGACACCAGTAACATGATGTCAGTACTCTAGGACACATGGAAGTAGTCTGGGACTCGTGGAAGTACTCTGGGACACATGGAAGTACTCTGGGACTCGTGGAAGTACTCTAGGACTCGTGGAAGTACTCTGGGACTCGTGGAAGTATTCTGGGACTCGTGGAAGTACTCTGGGACACATGGAAGTACTCTGGGACTCGTGGAAGTACTCTAGGACTCGTGGAAGTACTCTGGGACTCGTGGAAGTATTCTGGGACTCGTGGAAGTACTCTGGGACTCGTGGAAGTACTCTAGGACTCGTGGAAGTACTCTGGGACTCGTGGAAGTAGTCTGGGACTCGTGGAAGTATTCTAGGACTCGTGGAAGTAGTCTGGGACACATGGAAGTAGTCTGGGACACATGGAAGTACTCTAGGACTCGTGGAAGTACTCTGGGACTCGTGGAAGTACTCTGGGACTCGTGGAAGTACTCTAGGACTCGTGGAAGTACTCTGGGACTCGTGGAAGTACTCTAGGACTCGTGGAAGTACTCTGGGACTCGTGGAAGTACTCTAGGACTCGTGGAAGTACTCTGGGACTCGTGGAAGTACTCTAGGACTCGTGGAAGTATTCTGGGACTCGTGGAAGTACTCTGGGACTCGTGGAAGTACTCTGGGACTCGTGGAGTACTCTGGGACTCGTGGAAGTAGTCTGGGACTCGTGGAAGTATTCTGGGACTCGTGGAAGTACTCTGGGACTCGTGGAAGTACTCTGGGACTCGTGGAAGTATTCTGGGACTCGTGGAAGTACTCTGGGACTCATGGAGTACTCTGGGACTCGTGGAAGTAGTCTGGGACTCGTGGAAGTAGCCCGAGGCGTTGGAGCGTCCCGGTCCCGTGTGACGGTGAAGCGATTATCTGGAGCAGAGCGATGAGCGTCGTGTTCCCGTTGAAGTGCTTCGTCTGGAGCTTATCTCTCTTCAGCATCTGGAGACCAGGAAGCAGTCGCTGGTCTGTCTCGTCCTGGTTTGGTGTTTTCTCCCCTCGGCGCCAGCCAGAGGCGGCGATGAGTCATCGCTGGATGCCGGCGCTGAACACGGTTTCACGAAGACAGAAGAAGATCGTTGCTCTTTTCTTTTCCTCGTCTGCAGAATTAACATTTTTGCTGCATTTTGAAAACAATGTGGACAAACCCAGCGAGGAGCTCATCCTCCTCGGGATCGTCTCTGTTCTCACGTCGTAATCTCTGCCTGAGCGCTGGAACACATCACACCTCTACACATCTACAGAAAACAGATCGTGTCCGCCGTTATCTGCAGATTATCGTCCTCATGAACCTCCAGCTGTCACCACGAAGGCCAAACATCCATTCGGTAAAGCAGCTGTTTTCTGATGACTTCCGTTCACCTCGTGTTGCCTCTCGTTGGTCCTTCACTCAGCACAGACGGAACACAGTGCGGCATTAACAGAAAGAAAAGCAGACCTGATGCTTCTGTAATCGGTCAATCGTTGTGTTCAGGTGCATTTTGTTCATTTGTGTTGAACAAAGTGTCGTGTTGCAGACTAAACGTTGTTTCTTTACAAAGTCTTTTTTCATTCAGCGCTTCACTGAACTCGAGGAACTTAAAGCGTCGTAGACACTAGTTATAGAAGATGGATTTATTGTCACTCCGTCCCGTCACGGCTCGGCTTCCTCTCGTTGTCGTCCTGGAGTCCAAGAAGAGGAGAGACGACGTCCTGCTTTAAACCAGGTTCAGAGTCTGTCCGAAGGGTCCGTTCAGGTCCACAAACAGACGTGAAGACGGACTTGCTTCACGCTGCCGTTGGCGTCTTTGGGAGGATGTTTTATTTACGGAGGAAAGTAGATTCTCGTGACATTTGCAAGTTACAAACATGATTATGATTGTCGAGACATTTTGAGGCTTTCAGAGGGTCTGAAGGTCTGATCAGTGTTTCACTCACTGGACCAAACTCTTCTTCACCTCCGAGGAGGCAACAAGACGCTGCAAACAGAACTTTCTCTGCACTAGTTTCCCTAAACTCAAGGCACAAGTGACTGACTTCATGAATACATACGTCCAACCTAAATAACCACGGCTGGTCCGCTGATCTCCTGGTGGCCTCGCGTCGTCCCCTCGTAGTTCTCTGATCTTCTCGTTCATTCGCGACCTCTTGAGTGTGAGAACGCGTCGTCGTCGTCGTACGCTCGTCTCTTTCAGATGCAAAGCGGAGCGTTCTCTTCTGCTGACTGCACATTTGCGATGGCGCCGTGCGTGACTCCGTGGGAGGAGGGGAGGAGGGGAGGAAGGGAGGAGGGGAGGAGGAGGGGAGGAAGGGAGGAAGGGAGGAGGGGAGGAGGGAGGAGGAGGGGAGTGAGATGTGTGTTGGGGTGTCTGATGTGACGGACCTGCTGACTCAGCGCGTATCGCTCCGTGTTTTGCTCTGAATCGACTTCACAGAACACGAGAACCTGATTCTCATTCAAGTCCTTCAGGAAGTTACAGGAAGATAAATGTGTGAATTAAATAATTTAAATATTGTATAACATAAATTAAATTAAAAAAACATTTAAAATCATGAATATATTAAATAAATGCACTTTTGTGCAATTGCATAGATGAAGGAAATGTTAAATCTAATTTAATTATTCGTTATATTAATCTCCAAACTGACAGTTTTCCACTAGTTTTCCCTTAAACTCATGTAATATTTCACCAATTATTGTTAGATTATAAAGAAATCCATGAGTTCCTCTGTAAGTTTCAAGCATTTTAATCTTTTAGTAGAAAACCCCCAGAATCCCTCAGCGTCAGCCATCAGCAGCTCTTCCATCACTTAAAACAGGCTTCATGTGGAGGCGTGAACCTGAGCTGATACTCATGTCTGCTGGGTTGCCTAACAACAGGAATACATCCCATACTATGTCTTTGCAACAGAAGATTGTCAGTAATTGAAATCATTGAAAGTCCCAGTTTGACACAGTAATGTTTCAGAACCTTCACACGTCAGAGACTCAACATTTGGGAAATCAACTCTTCAAATGTGGTGAAACCTTCTAATTAGATGTTTCACTGCTATGCTACGCTAGCTACTGAAGCTAAACTTCAATGTCCAGACCTCAACCCTGTCCAACACCTTTAATACCGTCCCTCCTCTCTATGCTCCCTCCCTCTCTATGCTCCCTTCCTCTCTATGCTCCCTTCCTCTCTATGCTCCCTCCCTCTCTATGCTCCCTTCCTCTCTATGCTCCCTTCCTCTCTATGCTCCCTTCCTCTCTATGCTCCCTTCCTCTCTATGCTCCCTCCTCTCTATGCTCCCTTCCTCTCTATGCTCCCTCCCTCTCTATGCTCCCTTCCTCTCTATGCTCCCTTCCTCTCTATGCTCCCTTCCTCTCTATGCTCCGTTCCTCTCTATGCTCCCTCCCTCTCTATGCTCCCTTCCTCTCTATGCTCCCTTCCTCTCTATGCTCCCTTCCTCTCTATGCTCCCTTCCTCTCTATGCTCCCTCCTCTCTATGCTCCCTTCCTCTCTATGCTCCCTCCCTCTCTATGCTCCCTTCCTCTCTATGCTCCCTTCCTCTCTATGCTCCCTCCCTCTCTATGCTCCCTTCCTCTCTATGCTCCCTCCCTCTCTATGCTCCCTTCCTCTCTATGCTCCCTTCCTCTCTATGCTCCCTTCCTCTCTATGCTCCCTCCCTCTCTATGCTCCCTTCCTCTCTATGCTCCCTTCCTCTTTATGCTCCCTTCCTCCGTCTCCTCGCTTGCTGCTGCCTTGTTTCCCATCAGGACCGATCAAACCGGGCCGAGTGTGACAAACAGCCCCAGCGTTTCATTAGGAGCTCGGTGCTGCTGTGCAGCTCCAGACTGCAGGAAGTTGTGTTATTTCATCCCCCGCTGGGTGAACACATCGCGGTGGGACCGGAGCCTCCAGAGCGTCCCTGAGCTGGAGGGACTCTCTGCAGCACAGAGGACGCTGCTAGACTGTTCGAACCAGCTCTCACAGAAGTGATACCTCGACTACGAAGATCAGATTCTGGTTGTTCTGTTTATTCTTAAACAAAATGACTTTGATTAAAAACTGATGAAGGAGAAGTTCTTCTCAGTCCTCAAACACAGGATTTCCACTGTCATCTCTTCACCTCGTACCTCTGACTGACATTGATCCCAAATGTCAAACCTAAAAACAGAAAAGTCATTTTCCTCCACGCAGCAAAGAGCCGAGGTGTAATTGTCACCTTGAACGCAGCCTGTTGACACCTGCTGACACGTCCTGTATCTGCCGCTCAGACGTGAACTAATAAAACCGTCTGTGCCAGAAGCTCCAGGACCAGCATGCAACGCTCTCTCAAACCCGCCGTGTTTGTCGTCCCGTTTCCCAGCCGCTGCTCCGGCAGAACGTTTTCTTTCTGCTGATTCTTCTCCGCTGCAGCTGGTAAAACGTTGCATTTCACTGAACGCGCCTCAGGTGACCCGATCTTCACATCTTCCTGCAACACTTTTCTCGCGTAACAGCAATTATTCCTGTTGAGCGTAACACCGGTTGATCTCTGCTTACACGATGTGCACATTGCAGCAGCGCCCCTGAGACGGTTTCATTATGTTGAATTCAACTATTTGAGCTCAATCCTGCTGGTTTCAACCTCTTGAACGCAGCTCTGTTGATTCAGCAACACTCTCCTCTTATGTTTAGCAGCGCTCACCGCGTGCACTCGTCTGCAGTAACATCCATTACTCCTGTTGAACGAGCCTTTTGGTTGATCTTTGCTTTGCTGGATTTGCATACCCAACCCCGCTGACAGCATTAGTCCTCTTGAACGCGCACCGAGTTCAACCGAACCCGGCTTGCTTTTCTATTTGTAGCGTTTTTGTAAAAAGCTGCCTTGTCCCTCCTTGAACGCACCCCTCTGTGTGGAGGACGTGTTTGGAGAGAGGTTCACCTTTAACACCGTTAAAAAAACGTCCCACTGTCATTGAACGCAGCCTTTGTGGAGGACGGGGCCCCCGGGGGCCACATCACAGAGGATCAGCTCTTATTAGAGCTGAGTGCGGACCATAATGCACCACAGGTGGCTCGGATGGGCGACCCGCCAGCGTTTGGCTCGGTGGGTTGAGTGGATATGAGGACAATTAATGCCACGTTCTCACCAGAGCTCCACTCAGAGGGGGGGGGGGGGCTCATTGTCAGCGCTCTGCAGTCGACTGTTTCTTCACATATTTAATTCTGCTGGCATCCTTTTTGATTTCTGAGTGGAAACATCATTCTGATCTACAGCCACACACGGAGCCCTGACTCATCTCTCGGTGTCTCCTCCTTTATGGTTATGCATGATTCTGGAGGATGGATGCATAACGGTGTCTCATGTTCTGTGAGATTCATTTCTCCCAGCGGACTCACAACACTGTCACCGGCTCCTTTTTTATCAGTGCTGCTTTACTAGCCGGCGTCGGAGGCTTCATGACCCGACCAGCGGCCAGTCCGGGCCTAAAGACGCGCTGCTATTTCTAAAAGGGCCCCGGATGACGGAGCTACGAGCCCTTTGGGAGAAAGAGATCTCGTAACCCGGACGGCGTCGGTGTGAGAATGTGGAGCTTATTACGACGGTCGACACACATGCAGGCGTTTGCAGGTGAAACTCCAGAGTGTTCACGATTCCAGTTAAACTCTCTGCAGTTTGATGTGCAGTAACAACGAGCACATCAATCAGCTGACTGACAGCTGCTGAATCATAAATAATTGATTGAAGTCAATAAACAAGCGGATCACAAGCAGTCTTTGGCTTCAGCTTCGTGAAGGAGTTTTTTATCTCGTTATAAATTGAATACTTCGCTGGGTTTTGACATTTGAAGATGTTGCTGTGGATGAGTTGTTATTGACATATTTCTCCTTTTTGCTGCCGTTTCATAATAAACCTCACGGCTCATCGATTAATTGATCACTAAGCAGTTATCAGGCTCTGACATTTACAATCTGAGACTGCTGTCAGCAATTCATTGTATTGCAAAGGAACATTTCAGCCAGTCAACAGGAAGTAATATCTGGACTGAGGAGGAGTGACGTAGAGACCTGTCAATCACTGTGTAGCCCCGCCCCTAAAGCATCCCCTGCTTTATGGTCTGTGTGACTCTAAATGGACCATCATTTACTAAATGAACATCATGCTGTATTGAAGAAGACTTGAAACTAGAGATTGAGACCATAAACTCATGTTTACAATGTTTACTGAGGTAATAAATCAAGAGAGAAGTAGAGTCATTTTCTCATAGACTTCTATACAACCAGAGGAGTCGCCCCCTGGTGGACACTAGAGAGAATGCAGTTCTGTATCCTGATCGTATAAACATATATTACCTGATGTCAGCTGGTATTAATATGTATCTCCAGTGTCCAAATTGAGATCTGCTTTCTTTTACACCTCTGAATGCAATTCGATGACCCAGAAACCCGTTTTAATGGCGGTGTGAGAGGTGAAACCTCGTGTACTGCATGGTGGATGAAGAGCGGAGTCACACAGGTGACGGCGCTTTACATGAGAAAACGTTTTAAACTGGAGACATTTTACTTTGGCTGCTTCGCTGCTCGTTCTGAAACCAAAGCATTTCTGCTCCGTCACATCTGATAGGAAATAGATTCACTTCCACTCTGTGGGACCGCTCGACCAAAGAACATCAGAACCAAAACGAAGAAGCTCGTCAGAGCTTTATTCTAGTCTGGTGTGTTTCACAGTCCAGCAGAGCTCTGGAAGCAGCCTGAGCTCAACTCTTTAAACTCCATCTGAGTGGAGCTGGAACCGCTCTCCGCCCGGTGGGGAGGGTATCACTGATAAACGAGAGGTCAGCGACGCCGCGGGGGTCGTGTAATGCTGACCGGACCGCGGGGGGGCGAGGGGGAGGGGCCCGGCGCCGAGGCCCTCGCCAAAAAAACAACCTGCCACTGTGAATTAGTGTTCGCTCGTGGAAAAATGCCAGCGAGCCAGACTGACTCTGCTGACCTTAAACACAGCCGGAGGGGGCGCCAGGTGTCCCCGGAGGGTGAGACAGGTGGACGTACCGCGAGGGTGAGACAGGTGCACATAGGAGGGTGAGACAGGTGGGTGAGACAGCAGCTCCTCTGGAGAGGAGGCGTCCCGTCGGGTGTTCAGCCTGCAGCAGGTTGAGTGAAGTGTTCCTGAACGCTTCGTCTCTGTTCTCTTCTTTAAAGTTTCAAAGTGCTTCCCGGTCTTCTCCCTGGAATCACTGGTTGTGGAGCGCTGGGCGTCTCTCCGGAGCTCTGAGGGAAAGTGGGCTCAAGAAAACGGTTCAGGCTGATGATGTAATGTGGAGGACATTGTTCAGTAACTTTGTTAATGCAACTTGTTTTTAGCACTTTTACTTCAAACGTTCTCCTTCAGTGAGAGCTTCTGGAAATCATCCGAACACTCGTTTAAATGGCGGGAACGTTTATCTTGACTCACCACAATGCATCATGGGAATTTTGTGATCCAAAGCTGGGATTTCTAACATTTCTTCCTCTTTCTTGTTCTACCTTTCGCTACATTGTAGTGTAGATAGCATCATGCTAACCTTGTTGTTGTGGTGTTACTCATGTTAGTCATGGTGCTGTTAGATTGCTGCTCGACCGCTCGAGGTAGAACAGACGGTGTTTGACCTCAGTGAAGATGTTACATTACAGTCATTTAGTAGACGCTCCCATTAGCAAAATACATATCTATAATCTCTCTCTCTCTCTCTCTCTCTCTCTCTCTTGGTGTCAGACCCTGTTGACAGTAGAAGGCATAAATAAATGCAGTGAGACCCACAATGAGACTTCTCAGAGACACTGGCAGCAAATCAACCCGGGAATCAATGACAGAGAGAGAGAGAGAGAGAGAGAGAGAGAGAGAGAGAGAGAGAGAGAGAGAGAGAGAGAGAGAGAGAGAGAGAGAGAGAGAGAGAGAGAGCGAGAGAGAGAGAAACCAGAAGATCCACCTGAGCAGCAGCTGCATGTCACGTTTAAAGAGAAACATCTTCATCATACATGAACACCAACGCTTCAGCCCAGGAGACCGATGAGGAGTAATGAGGACCAACATGTGTGGAGAGGGAAACGTCTTAATTAGCGATGAGACACATACACACACACACACATGCACACACACACACACACACACACACACACACACACACACACACACACGGTCGAGATCTCGTCATGTTTAATTCATCGTAGGAACACCGAAGCAACATCAAGCCGACTTCCCAGAATAGTCGCCAGTGAGGGTGTGCGTGTGTGTGTGTGTGTGTGTGTGTGTGTGTGTGTGTGTGTGTGTGTGTGTGGTGTGTGTGTGTGTGTGTGTGTGAGCTGAAATATGTATTTTATGCCTATCATCATCATCCTAATCTATTAATGCCCTCAGAGAGTTCTCACACACACATTTGTAATTATAAATGATGCTGGACAGCCCTGTGTGTGTGTGTGTGTGTGTGTGTGTGTGTGTGTGTGTGTGTGTGTGTGTGTGTGTGTGTGTGTGTGTGTGTGTGTGTGTGTGTGTGTGTGTGTGTGTGTGTGTGTGTGTGTGTGTGTGTGTGTGTGTGTGTGTGTGTTGCTGCTGCAGTTTTCCATCTGGTCTTGTATCAGCTATGTATGTGTTTATGTGTTTTGCTGGCCCGTGTGGGGATAATTAGCGGGAAGCTGCTGTTTCTTTGAAGGATACAAACATGTTTTTTTCTGCAGAAGCCGAAGTGATGAGGTTCAGTTAATGTCCCATAATGCCGAGCAGCCGTACGAGAGCTCAGTTCTGAATCAATAATCAGGTAATGACAGAAGAAGCAGATTAAGATTCAGCGCTGACGCTCGTGTTTCGGTTCGTTTATGAGCGATGCTACAGAGCTCTGGGAACCTTTCTGCAGATTCACTTTCAAAACGTCAGAACATAGAAAAGCTGAAAAGTTACAGTTCATCTCAGTCTAGATGCTCTGTTTCTATAGAGCTGTTCTTAATGCTCGTCATCAGGGCCACCGGGCAGACCCAGGTCCTCCAGCAGAGACCTGGTCCACCGTGGACAGACCCAGGTCCTCCAGCAGAGACCGGTCCACCGTGGACAGACCCAGGTCCTCCAGCAGAGACCTGGTCCACCGTGGACAGACCCAGATCCTCCAGCAGAGACCGGTCCACCGTGGACAGACCCAGGTCCTCCAGCAGAGACCTGGTCCACCGTGGACAGACCCAGATCCTCCAGCAGAGACCTGGTCCACCGTGGACAGACCCAGGTCCTCCAGCAGAGACCGGTCCACCGTGGACAGACCCAGGTCCTCCAGCAGAGACCTGGTCCACCGTGGACAGACCCAGGTCCTCCAGCAGAGACCGGTCCACCGTGGACAGACCCAGGTCCTCCAGCAGAGACCGGTCCACCGTGGACAGACCCAGGTCCTCCAGCAGAGACCGGTCCACCGTGGACAGACCCAGGTCCTCCAGCAGAGACCGGTCCACCGTGGACAGACCCAGGTCCTCCAGCAGAGACCGGTCTCACAGTCTGCAGTGAGAACTCTTCATGTGGTTTTCTTGAGCAGATCTCCTGATTGACACAATAACGTCCTCGCTGCGTCTCGCGCTCTCTGATTTACATACTGTAGACCTTTTGTTTATGAGGAGGGCCTCTCGCTCCCAATCAGATAAGTAGACGGAAGCGTTGCTTGAATGTTACGGTTATTTGTCAGTGTTGACTTATTTGATTTCAACAAGCGCTGCGTGACATTACGGCTCTTATGAGAGCGTTTAATCAGAGCCTCCGTGTGAACAAACAGAGCCGACGATGAAGTCACTCTGATTGGCTGTTTACTCAAGGAGAAATTTATTGGATCCATTTTTAAGAGCTAATTCTGGTAATGTATGGACAGCAATACACACAGTGTGTGTGTGTGTGTGTGTGTGTGTGTGTGTGTGTGTGTGTGTGTGTGTGTGTGTGTGTGTGTGTGTGTGTGTGTGTGTGTGTGTGTGTGTGTGTGTGTGTGTATCCCTCATAAAGACACAGCGACAGTAAGGAGCTTGATGAGCTGACAGGATGGAGGCTCATGAGCAGAAGTATCGATCGCTCTGCAGACGCGTCACATTTAAAGAGCGTTTTCGTCTCTTCGTCGTCTCCGGTTGTCTTCGTGACTTCAGGATTTATTAAATCTAGTTTAGTCGTGATGGATTCTCAGGATCACCGACTCCATCTTTGAACCAGAACACGGTGATATGAAATCATTAGAAAACTAATTACGACGACGTCACGGAAGGTTGTGACGAGGCCGGCCGGGCGGATTTCCAAACTTCCATTCTACCTTTTTCTCTCCTCTGTCTCCTCCTCCTCTGTCTCCTCTGTCTCCTCCTCCTCCTCCTCCTCTGTCTCCTCCTCTGTCTCCTCCTCCTCCTCTGTCTCATCCTCCTCTGTCTCCTCCTCCTCCTCTGTCTCCTCCTCCTCTGTCTCCTCCTCCTCCTCTGTCTCCTCCTCCTCCTCTGTCTCCTCCTCCTCCTCTGTCTCCTCCTCCTCTGTCTCCTCCTCCTCCTCTGTCTCCTCCTCCTCTGTCTCCTCCTCCTCCTCTGTCTCCTCCTCCTCTGTCTCCTCCTCCTCCTCTGTCTCCTCCTCCTCTGTCTCCTCCTCCTCCTCTGTCTCCTCCTCCTCCTCTGTCTCCTCCTCCTCTGTCTCCTCCTCCTCCTCTGTCTCCTCCTCCTCTGTCTCCTCCTCCTCCTCTGTCTCCTCCTCCTCCTCCTCCTCCTCCTCCTCTGTCTCCTCCTCCTCTGTGTAAATCACATGTACTATTCTTAGTGTTCCAGACAAAATGTTCTATAAGTTATAAAAGTTATTCTCACCGACGTTCCACGGAGTCACGTAGTCTGAATGTTTCCACGGTAACGATGCTGTTCCCTCTCCAAATTTTTCCCATGCTGCCCTACACACACACACACACACACACACACACACACACACACACACACACACACACACACTAATAGCTGCGTAAACACACACACACTGTGCATTTTCAGCCTGGTGCAAATGGTCACGCTGCCATCTGGGCCTCAGTTTGCCTTCATGCCCCGATGCCCCCGTGTGTGTGTGTGTGTGTGTGTGTGTGTGTGTGTGTGTGTGGTGACTGTCTATCTAATGCTGCAGTCACTAGCAGTAAATCTTTCTGCCCTTGACGTTATCACCGCCAGTGCTGGTTCTACTAAACTAGGCTCAGAGGGCGTCGGCGTGTTTTCAGCCTGAAATGGGAACAAATTGACAGACAGGAAGCCGTAACGCTGCTGCTGTTACTGTTCACTGTGATGTCATAAAAAAGAGTGTAAGAAACGTCTCGATGGTAGAGTGAGTGTGTGTGTGTGTGTGTGTGTGTGTGTGTGTGTGTGTGTGATTAGAATATTCTACGTGGAGGTCTGAACCAGAATCTGATCCTCAACACACCTGCAGCTCCGGCTCTACAAACGCATGTGAGTTCAAGTTATACTCTAGCTGAGATCTCAAAGCTCCCAAATATGTCAGACTGACGTTCGGGAAAATGATGCTCAAGAGAATATTTCCCTCTGGAGGAATGTGTGCAGTCAAGAAACGTCCGTCAGTGTGAGCACGGAACGGTTGAATACTCGGTCCGTTAGGAGCCGTTTTGGAGCTTTCAAATCATAATGAATACCTTCATCACCTTCATCATGGACTGTGCCTTCAGTTGTCCCCGCCCCCTCAAAGGCAGCGTGGCCAATCACAGCGTAGCGTCGTCTGGATCGGACCAGCTCATCAGTGGTTCCAGATGTTCTGGTGTCGTGGATTTTAACGTTGTGTGATAGTGACACGTGTTCCTCCGAGAGGTTGAAGGAGATATATGTTTATAGCTAATGTTAGCAGAGTGTGTTAGCACATCGTTAACTAGCATTAGCACTGCTATGCTACGCTAGTACAACACTATCTCATCGCAGTCCAGTCATTTAATGACACAAATTAAGAACCACTGTCGTGTCGCTCAGCAGGACTTTTTAATGAGGTTCACGTTCACACGTTAGCTTCTAGCTTTTATCTTTTGAACCCGTTTCCATCCTTCAAACATTAGATGAGATTAGTGAACAGAAGGAGCCCCACGCTGAGGCTCCGTACAGACCGAAGGGACCTGATGCTGTAACAAGAGGCTCACATGTCATCGTGTCTGTGATGGAACATCTCAAACAGAAGGAACTACGACTGGAACATGCAATGACTGCCTCTGTTCCCTCTTTGTGGAGGCAGGTGATGAAGCAGGACTGAGATCAGTTTGAACTTGACGTAAACATGCATTCTTTATGATTCATAATGAAAGCATGCAGAGCTGTAAATCCTCTCATCTTCCTCGCTCTCGCTTTCATCTCGGGTGCGTCGTGTACATATATATTCTCGGCCTTCCCATTATCCCCGCTGCTCATCATCCCGGGCTCCTCCTCCCCGTCGCCGGGACAGCGGACGTAAAACACGAGCCGTGACTTTCTGCTCGACACAGAGCGAGAGGGTCTGTCAGCTGCAGCGCTGCCCTCGTGTACAGTGAGTTATGGAGGAGCTAATACCACACACACACATATACCATTATGCAAATGAGCGAGGAGTTCAAATCCCCACGTAAAGCTCTGCAGCTCGCTGATTGGACGAAGTCGGCTGTTGGAGGAGATGCAGATGAATCAACCAGATGTTCACCGTGTTATAATCAACACATGTAGAAATATAAAGTGAGTCTTAGCTTTGTTACAAATAACGATGGTGAGACGGATTTATCTGAGGCGTCTGTTGCTCCTCAGCTTCTTCACCTTCATACACACACACAATGCTGGCTAGTTCTTTAAGGAGAGAGAGAGAATAATCTGTAACCTCATCAAATAGTCATGCATGCCAGTAGAGGTTTAGAGAGCGAGGGGAGGAGAGGAGATAAAGAAAAGGTTGAAGGAGGAGTGGAGGTTAAGAGAAGTGAGGGAGGTTGAAGAAAGAGGAGAGGAGGGAAGGGCTGTCAGAGGAGGAAGAGAAGGAAAAAAAAGAGGAGGTAACAGTGCAAGAGTGGAGGAAAGAGGAGGAGAAGAGATAAGTTGAAGGAAAGTTCAAGGGGTTTAGAGAAGGTGAGAAGGATAGAGGGATGTGAGAGAAGAGGAACAAGGAGACGAGGATACACATTATGATTGAAGGAGTTGAGGAGGAGAGGACTGAAGGAGAAGAGAGGACTGAAGGAGGAGAAAAGTTTTCTTTGGCAGCGCTGACAGCAGAGTCATAAATAGATCTATAGAGAGGAGTGTTCATCCTCCCTCTGCCTGATTAGAACAGCTGACCTCTCTCTCTCTCTGACACACACTCACACACACACACACACACACTCACACTCACACACACACACTCACACTCACACTCACACTCACACTCACACTTACATTCGTCGGGCTCTTGGCGTAATTAACCCCGAGCCAATCCAATCCAAACTAGCTCCTCTTCCTGTGACCTCGTGTCTGTCAGCTGATCAGTCAGCTGATCAGTCAGCTGATCAGAGTGTTCAGATCAACTCTCTGCAGCTGCTCATAGACCCGTGTATGAATAAAATGATCTGAAGGGCTCCTATAGGACTGAATTACCTCATGTGATCAAAGACGTGCTAATCTCAGTACTCATTCTACATGAAATCAATCCTCAGATGTTAAACATCCGCGGATTAGAAACGACCTTCTCGTCTGTTTTCATGGGCCGTAAATTAGAATTTGTGGACTTTGAAGCCTCCGGTTCGGCATTTTGTACGTCGCCATCAAAAGCTGAATAAGACATTTTAAAAACGTTGCAGTTAACTTTCACTGTGAAAGGGTTAAAGTCAATCACCGTGGAGCCCCGCCCCTAAAGCATCCCCTGCTTTATGGTCTGTTTGACTCAATGGACCATCATTCACTAAATGTTCACTTTGCCGCCTGGATGTTTTGTGGGAGTCGTGTCTTCCTCTGATGTGGAGATCCTCTGAGCTCTCAGCTCATGTATGTAAAGATGGATTTTGAGGCTGCACCACTTCTTGTTTCTGTTGTTTCAGTAATTCAGAACAAAATTGGAAACAAAGAAAACAAAAGTAAAATGTGTTTAAATCCAGCTCGAGCACAGAAGTCGTCTCATAGCTTAACTTCCTGCTGATGTTTTAAAAGCTTCTTCTCCCAGCAAAGAAGATCAGAAATCTTTCATTTTCACCGTTATAATGCGGTTAAAACATGTTTTCCCCGACTCCCATGTGAGTCAAATGATTGTGCGTTCATCATTTGCATATAATCAGCATATAAATTGCTTTTGTCGTTTGAACGAACGTTAGAAACATCGTGAAAGAAGTCGGACTGAGGCGATATCTATCATGTGATTTTGGTTAATGATGAGAGGGCGTGTACGGTGGCCTGCAGGGTCATCTGAGAGCACGTGAAGTGGGGCCGATGATGACCCTCATTGATTTATTCACCCCGGACTAATGTCCCCGTCTCGGTGGGCGGGACGACTCCTCCCAGGTCCACCGTTTAAAACATCGAGCGGCTGCTGAGTGGAGCTTCATGAAGAACCAGCAGAGACGAGGACGCACGCCGGCTACATTTAAAAATCCTGCAGCCTCGACTCCCGAAGCGTCTTCACACACACACACACACACAACCATGCGTGTGTCGGACTGAGTGAGTGACCTTGGTCAGTGCAGGACATTGTTCTCTCGGTGGTTCTGTGGGAGGCAGCATCACCACCACGTGTATAATTCATCTCCACCGCAGGCCAACACAACGCACAGGGACCAGCTGCTGAGCTCAGCTCTGTGGATCCTGATCCTCTGCTCTGATGAAGCTCTGCATGCAGGTTCCAAACGGTCCCGGTCCAGACGGGGAATCGATGACCTTAAACTTTGAGCTGAGTCATCTGTTGTTTCCATGAACACAATTAAAGTGACAGGACGTGTTGTTATCTCGTGTCGTCATCGTTCCTCATCAACGTTGACCTGATTCTGGTGCAACATGGACAGTCAGGAGATCATCACAGTGTGTAGAGTTCATCCTGTGAGGAGCATGAACGTCTGAACCTCATCAGTTAACCCTTCGAGGTAGTTTAGTTCAGCGTGTCATGATGAGATAAATGAACTAAGTGAAACAACGTAACATGAGAGCAGAGAAGAAGAAGAAGGTCTCCTGGTTTAAAGTCCCGTTTGTTTGACTCATCAGCTCTCAGTCGTCTTTCCCACTTCTTCTACAAACTCAATAATTCATCACACATGCGAGCGCGTGAGGAACGATTCACCAGATCGGCTCCATTCCCGTTCCATCAAACATCGTCGCCGTCAGGAATCTGACCTTTACGAGTTTCCAGCGTTCTGGACTTGATCTTTGAATGTGAATGATGAAGAGGATGAACCGTGAGAGGCGGCTGCTGCGACGTGGAGGTTTGCTCTGCAGCTTGTGAACAGAATATATATATATACATCTATATATATATATAGATGTATATATATATAGATGTATATATATATAGATGTATATATATATATAGATGAATGAAAGAGAGACGTAAACAAACCAGGAGAACTCTGCTTTTCTCATTTGTCTGACTTTGGTGGAAGCTTGTAGCAGCCGGAGTCGTTGAAGACGTTCCTGCCTCACTATTCCAGTTTAAGGATTATTCATCTGAAGTAGAATTGTAATCGACACGTCAACCTCTGCGACTGCTCGGCTCCGTCATGGCGGCGGATTCTTTTCCTCCCGTCGCCTCGTCTGTTAGCGCAGAAGAAGCTCCCGTCTGTGGCGTCTCACGCTCCGACGCTTCACTTCCAGTGACGCGTGGAAACGCTTCCAGTCATCAGCTGGGTGGGAAGTTGTCATCCTGTGTGTGCGAGTGTGTCAGCTTTTGTTTAAAACATAAAAGCTGCATTAGGAAGCAGAGCTCACACAGCCCCAAAACAGCCGGAGCATAAGGTCCCCGCTGACCTTTGAGAACAATGTTTTTCATTGTTTGCCGGCTGGAAAGTAAAGTTTAAAGGTGTAACAGCCGCCGGCTTCCTTTTTCACTCACAAAAACACTGGATTTACTCAATTGATTTTGCAAAAACAGTTGATTTTAGAGTCCAGAAAGCGAGTGATATGACGTTCACATGCTGTAAGATCGAGACTCGATGGAGTCAGCGGACTTTGTTTTACTGGCAGCGTCCACTTTACATTTACTAACACTTTGTGCTTCAGTCTTCTGGAGGCCGGAGCGTCAAACTGTGAGCAGACGGGCGAGATGAAGTCACCGCTGAGCGAAGGCTTCGGTTATTTAGAAAAATGTGACACATGATGTGTGCTGCTCTGAGAGCGAGAGGCTTGAAGTGTTTCTGGTCTTTACAAACAGAAAAGCACAGCACTCTGTTTAATGTTTGCACCAACGTGAGAACACGGACTCTCTCCTGCAGCTTCTCACGCATTTGATTCTGCACTCAGAGCTTTTCTGATCAATGTCGTTCACTGGAGTTATCTGAAGACGCTGCTCTGACAAAGCAGCAGAGGAGACGCTCGTCTCTGTAGCTCCTGAATTATTGAACGCTCGACCGGAGGAGGACCGATCCCTCCTGCAGAGACTGAGTCATGAGTTCTGCTTTTTTACCCACAAACAGGCTGTTTTCTTCTTCTCTCTTTGTTCAGAGAGCCGGCCGAGGTGGGCGGCCATCGCCTCAAGTTGTTAGAGAGCTGAGCTCATGATGCTAAAGTTTGTCAGTTCTTTGTGGGGATCGATCTCTCTGCTGCACACGTGTTGGAAGAAGTAGAGTGTTCATGAATAAATATATCTTTTCTCTATTATCATCGTTTAATCCCTTCGTGTGATAGAAGACACGAGGATCATCTTCACCTTTCTCTGTTTATTGGTCCCACAGCCTGAAGAACAGACAAACAACAAAAGAACAATCAGTAATCAAACAGTCAAGGTATTATAAATTAATAATAAGTACAATATAATCATGGCCAGCACTGCCTCAGATATCACGTTGTACTGATATGGATTCTTCTAGAGCTCCGGACCCTTTGAAGAACGAAATCATCACCACGGCAACAAGAATTCATCGTAAAGATTCAGATCGCAGATGAAGCCGTAAACATTCAGTTTGAGATCATCGTGGTTTGACTCTAAAGTTCTTTGACCTGCGACGTTCGTCCATCAACACTCCCAGACGTTATTCACTGTGACACCGTTCAAACATAAGATGCAGATAAACAGAGAACAAAAGATGAAGATGATGCAGGAAAACGCCTCCCGATGATTTGACGCCCGTCACTTTAAGTTGCTCTGGGACCGGTTTGTTCTAGTTTGGTCCGGTTTGGTCCGGTTTGTTCCGGTTTGTTCCGGTTTGTTCCGGTTTGTTCCGGTTTGGTCCGGTTCGTTCCGGTTTGGTCCGGTTTGGTCCGGTTTGGTCCGGTTTGGTCCGGTTCGTTCCGGTTTGGTCCGGTTTGGTCCGGTTTGGTCCGGTTTGGTCCGGTTTGGTCCGGTTTGGTCCTTCTTGGGAGTGTTGATGCTCGTCACTTGTCACCAGATAATCCTGCTAATTATTCAAATGTTGCTTTATTGGTTAATTGTCGCCTTAATGTTGCTCGTCTTAGTATCTTAGCATCTCATGGATGTATTTAAACCGCTGTACTGCAGCAACAAGCACATTTTTATAAAGACTCATATTATAAAAGAGAAGCTTATGAAACCTGACGGGACACAAAGTCGACTTTTACTCTTTTTATTGTGACTTTTTCAACCATGAACGCTTTATATATTTATAAAAATGTCCCACAGGGCCTTTGAAAACTGAATTTCTTTCTTTTGAAAGATGTCTTCTATGGAGTTATGGTCCAGTTGCCCACTTTATCCTTCTGGGGGTTTCGTCCGGCTCATGTTGTGTATTTCGCTGACAGAGACGAAAAGAAATTAATCTGTCAAGCGAAGTGTCACAGAATGTCACATATGCCCCAAAAAGAAACATGTTCAGTCAGGTAGTGGCTATTACACAACACCTCCTGTGACGCTAGCCGACCGTCAGGACCAGGGGGGCCAAACATACGGCCCGAGGGCCAAAACGGGCTCGGAAAGGTTCAATGAAAGGATTCGACATAAAGGCACAGCTGTTCCCGTCCTGTCCACCGGGGGAGCTGTCCTCAGCAGAGCGGAGGTACATCACGTTCAGACCGCGTGATGAAACCCTGTCGGGCTGCTGTTCATGCAGAAAATGTCTTTGTGAAGAAGGAGAAAAGTGGACACACAGTGTGTCGAGGTTGAAAAGAGAAAAGTGGAGCCGTTCCTCCTTCTGTCGAGGTTAATGTGCTTCATGTGTTCACGGCAGCTTTCAGAGCTCAATGAATAGAAAACGTGGCTCGCTGTCAGACTCACGGTGAAACACACAAAGACAGAGAAGGACAGAGGACATGAATGGATGTTGGGAAGGTTTGTTTTTAGTTATTAGCGAGACATCTCCGGCTGTTCATCAGCAGAAGAAGTGTGTGTTTGGAGGCTTGTTCTTTACAGGCTGGTCTCATCCAGCGTTCTGAGCTCCAGCTAGGAAAAAGAAATAATACGTAGATGTCCTCTGAAATAAACGTTAGTTATCACGAGCGAGGACGTATGAAGGTTATTCACACACGGGAGGTTTATTTTGAAAAGACTGTATTCATGTGTTCAACACTTGACTTCAGTAGGAAAACACACATATATATAATGATGTATAATGATACTACTATATTATAATACATAATGTGAACTGTTGTATGAGGATATGTTGAGGATCAAATTGGATGTATGTGGTCAAGCACAATAATTAGTTTGACACCTCTGGTCAAGAACAAAGCGAAAGTAATCTGTAGTTTATCTTTGTTCGGTTCACACGGTGTTTCCATGTGCAGCATAGACTCTCATCAGATCTTCAGCGTGAGGTATTCAGCTCTCTGCCTTCTGTCTGATGATTGACGGCTGAGTTGTGTAGACGTTACAGCGTCGTGAAGCGCTGAGCGTCTCTGACCTGAGACCAGAATCCAAACGCAGCGCTGAGCTTTAAATCCCGTCCCGTCGGGACAGAAAGGACGGCGAGGCCCCGGCGGAAGTACGCGACTTGTTTGTCTCCCATCACCTCTCATTATTAACCAGCAAACAGTAACCTTCGGTGTCACCGGCCGAGCGGGGCCGAGGCCATCCGTCACAGTGACGGCAGCCGAGGCGGTGACGGGCAGGAATCATTAGCTTTGACGAATGGCGGTTATTATGTCACCTCTACTTACGCGGGTTATTACGGCGCTGCTGGTTATCAAACTCCTCGTGATGAATGTGAGCGTGAGGAGGAACCGGGAGGACTGCGATGTGTGCAGTACGATAATCCGTCTACGTCTTCCAATCCTCGTGGAGGTATTTATTACACGAAGAAATCCATCTTTATTAAAGAATGCTGGAGCCACTAAATCATCAGTGTCAGCTTAGAGTCGCTGAGCTCGAAGCTCCAAACACTGACCGGTCTGTGTGGAACGAGCTGCGTTTGAACGTTTAAACAGTCGGAACGAAACACATTTTATAATTCCACCTTAAATGAGATCTCCCTTTGTTGCTGCGGTTAGCAAAAGGCTAAACTATTAGCAACGTCTTCATCTCTCTAGAATACTCTGATAGTTTAACTGCTAAAGATGTTAGCAGAAGGCTAAGCTAAACTATGAGCAGCATTTTCTTCATCTCGCTTGAACTTTGAATCCCAGTTCATCGTCTCAAATGAATGAAACACGGATTCTGTCACTTCAACAACACATCGGATGATGTTCTTAACCTGTAAGTCTTTGTTTCTTTGAGCAACGTTCAGCGTGACACGAGGAAAAGGAGCTAATGTGTTATGCTAACACATTAGCTCCTCAACAGACTCTGGCTGCTTTATGTTGCTCGGCGGTTTTCCTCGTCTCCACCGACTGGAAGTGAACGTTGACGTCACTGAATAAATGCAGTTTGGATTCAGAGCTGTTACAGTAATGACACACTTCTGTGTGTGTCTGTGTGTGTGTGTGTGTGTGTGTGTGTGTGTGTGTGTGTGTGTGTGTGTGTGTGTCTTTTCACCGCGTCAATTGACGATGACAACCGTGTCATTTAACTGCTCAGACCGCCGCGGCCTCGACAGACTCTCATTTTTAAGGCCCCGCATTAGCCGGCCGCCATATGGTCACACTTTGGGATGATTATCATCGGCATCCAGAGACTCCATCCTCCGCCGTCTCAGTTTTCATAACCTGTCAGGGATATTTTCTTCTGTCTGCAGTAGTTTATTTTATCTCCAGGCTTCATTCAGCATCCGTAACAAATTGTGCAGGACTCGTCCTCGACAGCGGGACCTCACAGCGAGCAGAGAGAGAGAGAGGGCCGTGTGGTTCAACATGCAGCTGCAGCCATTTTGGTTTCTGCGAGGCGTTTTGTATTCTGCTGCCTCATCCATCAGGAAGCAGAGTCGACCGTCCAATAACACGCTGAGCTGCGCTCACATCTGCTTTCTGTTTGGCTGCGTTTTCTGCTGAACAAACAGAGTGTGGCTGATGTGATGAATCCTGTTCAGGAATACCGATGGCAGCTCCATGCTCTGGACCTTCTCCCCGTAGGGACGCTCAGTCCTGGCTGATTACCCGCCCAGCTAACCGGTTCACCTGTTTAACCGGCTAGTAGATTATTAGATTTAGTGGTGTGGCTGCTGGTCGGCAGTTTCTTTCCCATCAAGCAGCAGCTAATTCACACAGTCTGTTGCTGTTTTCTAATAGAAAATGCCTCTCTTTCTCTTCTCGGTGCTGTGCCCGGTGCTGCTGCCCTCCCTCCTCCTCTTCCTGTGGCCTCGACACTAAAGGTAAGCAAAACAAACGCACCTTCTGTCCTTGTGGTCATTGTTCTGTGGCTCAACTCTGTCAGATTTGGCGTCTGACAGTTTAATTGACCGTCATGTGCACACAGCTCACCACCACGTCCCAGATAGCTGCAGTGTGTTGGCTCGACAGTGATCTCTGTGCAGCTTGCTGTGGGGGGGGGTGTGTGATGAACGATGCCATGACTTGGGCCGACTCCACGGCTCACAAACAGGCCCGGAGCTGGCCCGAGTAACACTGACGGGAATCTGCCACGGAGCTGGCTCGTGTCGCGTCCAACTGCACATACGCCGCATTTTCACACTGACTTTCTTATTGGCAGGCAGGAAATCAAGCTGAAACTTTATTGAGTTAGTAGATAACTCAATAGACGTGAAGTTCATCTATAGCTAAAACTAAGTAGTGGAATACAACAGCCCTGCAGTGGAGCCTGCACGAAGGCTGATGTTCAGTTTCTAAAACTTTCCAGACGAATAAACTGCATTTCAAGAGAAACTTATTTCCTCTCTTGTCATTGTTTTTTCCGCAACCAGTGAACAGGAAGTGAGCATATCTGGCCGTATACGTCTCTGGTAGAGACCTGTCAATCACCGTGTAGCCCCGCTGGTCTGTTTGACTCTAAATGGACCATCATTTACTAAATGAACATCATGCTGTATTGAAGAAGACTTGAAACTAGAGATTGAGACCATAAACTCATGTTTACAATGTTTACTGAGGTAATAAATCAAGAGAGAAGTAGAGTCATTTTCTCATAGACTTCTATACAACCAGAGGAGTCGCCCCCTGGTGGTCACTAGAGAGAATGCAGCTTTAACACATGAAGCTTTGGCTTCCTGCTTCTGCTACGCTTTACTGTCGCTGCGATCAGTTCTATCACAACTTCATTGAAAGAACAAACTAAAAGCTTTTCTCCGTGGAAAACATGTTCTCGCTCTTCTCCAGATTTGGCCTCGATAAGAGTTTGATTGACAGATGATTCATCCAGTCACATGACAAGTCATTTTATTTTTCTCTCCAGTGATTTTCTCTCCGTCGTGGTTCTATGTTACAAAATCCAATAAACTGCAGCCTTCGCAGTGACCATGAAGACCGACTGTCTCTCAGGTGAAAACACCGTGTTGTTGTTGGATGAGATTCGTTTTTATTTATTAATGATCTTCTTTGTTCTGTGACTCCGGCGTGTCCGACAAACCCTCCGATGTCTAAAATCCAACACTAGCTGAACATGGAGACGTGTTGGTGAGGTTCCTTCTTCACCAGACTCACAGCAGTAACTCGACACGCTCCGATAAATTAACATGAAGTTAAATGTTCCGGTTGTCACGTCCTCTCTCATCCCGTCTTCGGTCCAGATTTTGGGATTGAAACTCCCGGCCGGCCTGAGATTAACTCGTTCTCTCTGCTCCTCTTCGTCTCTCCTCCTTCCCATTAGCTGGAAGTGATTGTTTCCGTGTGAATTATTCTCATACCCGTTTAATAGCGTGGAAATTGATTAAGCAATTAGTGGGGGAGCCACTGTATTTAGATCAAAGCAGATCATCACATTACATTGGGAGAGATTAACACCGCCCGGGGCCACATCACGAGTAATGGCTTCAGTAATGGTATCGCAGTAATAACGCTCCCGATTCATCCACTTTCATTCTTTTATTATTATCTTTTATGATCAGGGTGTGGCGTTCACTGAACTACTTTTATTTCATACTCAAAACATGTATATTCAGTCAATAACCCAGATCACCTGTGCTGTGCTGAAAGGCTCCAGGTTATAGTCACAGCCACTGGTTTTAACAGCGACTCTAAGAAGTGAAGACGTCACCAACGGGGCTGTGGACTGATGTTATGAAGCCTTCAGTTCATCTTGGTTTTGTGCAACCAGTGAACAGGAAGTGACCACGTCTGGACTGAGGAGTGACGTAGCGACCTGTCAATCACTGTGTAGCCCCGCCCCTAAAGCATCCCCTGCTTTATGGTCTGTGTGACTCTAAATGGACCATCATTTACTAAATGAACATCATGCTGTATTGAAGAAGACTTGAAACTAGAGATTGAGACCATAAACTCATGTTTACAATGTTTACTGAGGTAATAAATCAAGAGAGAAGTAGAGTCATTTTCTCATAGACTTCTATACAACCAGAGGAGTCGCCCCCTGGTGGTCACTAGAGAGAATGCAGCTTTGACACATGAAGCTTTGGATTCGCTCATTGTCAAAAAGACATTTTGACAATAACGACTATGACCAGAAACACAACAGTGTGATCTATAAATACATGTTTCCATAGTGAACGTTCTCCATGGTTCTAATGTTTCATGGATGTAAATGATTTAAAGTTAACGTACAGATTGAGCAGCTTCAGGTTTTAAAACAGTTGAGTTCCTAAGCCAATGAAAGCGCTTCAATAAGAACCACCATGTGGTGACGCAGCTTGTTTCTCGGGAGCGTTTTGTTCGTCCGTCCTGCTGGTTTTGGGGAACCCTCCATCACGTCCGTCTCTACTGTCCCTCCACCGGTCCAGACGTCTCCCGTCTCCCGTCTCCCGGGAATCCAGCGTCGACTCTGCTGCAGCTTTCTCTTTGTTCTGCTCGGCTTCCCGAGCTTGACAGACGGCATCCGTCTCCCTCCGGCTGTAATCCCTCGTGTTCACTGGTCATTTCATGCAGTTAGATGGGATTACATGAGCTGAAGGAGGAGACAGAGTGCAGATAAACTCTTCGTCTGCTCTCTAAACCTTTGTTTCTGCAGCAGAGTTTGACTCGAGTAGTTGTTGTTTTGCCCCACAGTTATGGATTCAAACTAACTTTATTCTCCTTGTTATAGTTGAATCATCTAATGCATTAATAAATCACGTTGGACTCAGAGAAGCTGCTGTATTGATTCCAGTGCTTTCATAAAGCAGCGGCTTTAATACTCAAACGCATCTCGTTCCTCTGATTGAAGCTTTTTGTTCGTTATCTGTGTTTGTTCAGCCACATGTTGGTTTCATGTTTCATACAGTTTGTGCACTTTGAAGACGTTTCATCAATCAAACACGAAGCTAAACATGATGAGGAACAGCTTCATCTTCACGACTCGTCCTTCACGTTGAGCCGGTTCAGACGGTCGATGACTCACGTCTGCTTACGCAATAAAAACAGGATTCAGACAGAACACATCCTTCATCTTTAATCACTTCTTTGTTGTGTGTTTGCTCTCCGTCTTTAAAGAGAGAGACGCCGCCTCACTCCCCCAAAGATAACACAACAGGTGTTTTTATTCATGTCTTCAGAGATACAAATAAAGATATTCAAAGGTTTACTTAGTTTAGTGTGATCGTAAAGTTAAGAGATATCCTGCTGCTCGTTTATCAGCTCGACATGAAAATATGAATTCACACAAACACAAACACCCAACACACAACACCCTCTGTTTCCTGTTTACTGAGGAGAGAGGAGGAGGGAGAGGAAGAGAGGAGGAGAGGAGGAATGAGAGGGAGAGAGGAACAAAGGGAAGAGAGGGACCATGCATGTGAAACGAGAGAGAAGGATAAAAGGACAGGAAGTAACTTCAGGAGGAGGTGAAGACAGAAATAAATAAAGAAGAAAGACACAAATACCTTCCTCTTCTTCATCATGTCTGCTGACGACATCGTCCGTTACGTTTGGAGGAAACATTTAGTTTCTCATCGGTCTGTGATTCACAGGACCTTCACTCAGGAGACCACAGTCCACGTTTATTCATTCTAATGTTCACGCTTCAACAGCAACAAACCGAGATGATTTAGTGTTGTTGCCTCCACGTCAGTACTTTGTATTAGTGTTCATGTTAACACAGTTTACTCTGAAACACGTTCTCGTGTCCGTAGATCAAAGTTGAGTTGTTTGGGAACGTGATGGTGCCGGAGACACGGTCGGGTGTTCTCTGCTTTAATAATATACATTATTCCTGCATAACGTCCAGCCGTCCACTTACTGTTGACCACACTAGTGTCCTTAAAGACAGAAAGAAGAGACGAGAGAGAGGAAGACAAAGAACCAGAGAGGAGGAGAAGAGGCAGCGGTGAGATGAGATTTATGTCGTAAATGTAAAGTGAGTTTAAATAAAACAGATGTAACAGAAGCACAGACAGAGAGCTCCCTGTGCACCGGCTGCACTGTGTGATACACTCCATATAAATCTGAGAGGAAATATGATTTTACAGCCATCAGTCACGCCGGCTTAAACTCACCACTCTGCCCTTTTATAGACACACACACACACACACACACACACACACACTAGTGCAGAGTGGTGGTGGTCAGTCATGGAAGAGCACCTTCACATCAGGAGCTTTCAGCAGAAATCTATTCACCAAATGCCAGCCGGGGATATTTCTCACACAAATATCAGCTCAGACAATAGAGTCCGACAACAGCGACACAATGAGCGGCGCCCGGAGGAGCGCCGGCGCTTCACTGACACCGCTAGGCCCTGATTACAGACCTTTGTGAGGACATAATGGATGATTCCTCCTCTCTGTTTGCTATTCACAGGAAAGTCCAAAGAGCCAGGTGGAACCGGGAGCTGACTGTGTTTCACCTGGTGAAGTCCGGTTCACCGTTAAAGCTCCACTCGCTGTGTTTTTATGAGTTTGGATGATGAGAAACAGGCGTCTCGTTATCTGAAGCTCAAAGAACACATTCCAGCTCTTCATGAGATGGTCTCACTGTTTTTATTTGAACCCTAAAAGGAAGCGAGGAACCTCACGTTGCCTCGACGTTCAAACACAACTCTGGATTTATTTTAACGAGGAGCGATCTCTGCCGCTTCATCTCCGTATTATTCCATCGGAGCTAAAGCAGTGCAGCACCTTCGCTCTGCTGTTTCCATAGACGTCACGTCTCAGCAGAAGCTCGGCTGCTTCCAGAGAACGAAGACGAAGACGCTGCTGAATGGAGAGAAGTTTGAGAAGCAGCTTTAATTGTTTCAGACCAGACAGTGTGTGTGTGTGTGTGTGTGTGTGTGTGTGTGTGTGTGTGTGTGTGTGTGTGTGTGTGTGTGTGTGTGTGTGTGTGTGTGTGTGCGTGTAGGTAAAGCTTTGAGTGACAGCTGTCCAGCTGTGGCTGATCTTTGTCGATTTGTTCCAGAGACAGAAACATCTGTAGTTTTATGTGAACAGTCGACGCGCTGACTTGTGGTTTGTGGTTCATTCTGCGAATGAGCAACATGTTTCCTCCTCTCCTCTCCTCTCCTCTCCTCTCCTCCCTACTCTCATGTTTCCTCCTCTTATCTTGTCTCCTCTCATCCTTTATCTTGTTCAGTCCCCTTCACTCCTCTTCTCTTCTCCCCTCCCCTCTTTCTTTCCTCTCCTCTCCTACTCTCCTTTTGCCTCCCCTCATGTTCCCTCCCTTCTTCTCCTCTCCCTGCCTCTCCCCTCATCTCCTCTACCCTAATCTCTTCTCCTTTCATCTCCTCTCCTCCACCCACTTCATCTCCTCTCCTTCCATGTGTCTCCTTTTCCCTATTGTCATGTTACCTCCCTTCTTCTCCTCTCCTCCCTTCTTCTCCCCTCATCTCCTCTCCTCTCCCCCCTTCTTCTCCCCTCATCTCCTCTCCTCTCCCCCCTTCTTCTCCCCTCATCTCCCCTCCTCTCCTCCCTTCTCCTCCCCTCGTGTCCTCTCTCCTCACCGATCGATACCCGTTAGAATCCACCTTTCTAATTACGGACAAAAACTGATTTTCTCCAATTTCACCTGAATGACTTTTAGTTTCTCCGGATAACTGTTGCGGATGGATGATGATTGTTTCGATGCAGGAAATGAGTGTGTGTGTGTGTGTGTATAGTTGAGCTGATGCTGGAGCAGCTGTCGTGGTGTGTTGTTGTTGTTGTTGTTTGGAAATGATTCAGCTCTCCTCGTTTCCTGCTGATTATTAAAAAGGATTTCCATTAAATGTTGAGTTGACTCCTGGAGTCAGACGGCGACGTGTTTCTGTCTCTGACGGACTCTCAGCGTTCACAAAGTCAAAACCAAACAAAGAAGAAGAACTTTGAATGGGAAACGTTGGTTATATTCACAGTTAACACTCAGACATGTGTTACAACGAACACCACGACGTCCTTCAGCATGTTCACTATTTACAGGGAAAAACAGCAATTACTGTCACGGTAACAAGAATATAACACATATAACACGTTTATAGCAGTGTTATAATTAAAGAGCAGCGTTTATAAAAAGCACTGGAACCAAAGTCAATATTTAAAACACAACTTTCCTCGATTGCCTTGTTTGCACCTCGAGTATCTTCTGGTGTCTCTTGAGGCTGCGGCCCCAGTGCATTATGGGTAAACACCCTTAGACTGAACCCCTGCTGTGCAGCATGTTACCATGGTAACACAGCATGCAAGTGTTTCCTGACCGAGAAACATCTCAGATTACAACGATGTGCGTTATTACGGTCGTCACCATGTTGTTGTTTTTTTCTCAGCCAGTGAACAGGAAGTGACCACATCTGAGACCTGTCAATCACTGTGTAGCCCCGCCCCTAAAGCATCCCCTGCTTTATGGTCTGTGTGACTCTAAATGGACCATCATTCACTAAATGAACATCATGCTGTATTGAAGAAGACTTGAAACTAGAGATTGAGACCATAAACTCATGTTTACAATGTTTACTGAGGTAATAAATCAAGAGAGAAGTAGAGTCATTTTCTCATAGACTTCTATACAACCAGAGGAGTCGCCCCCTGGTGGACACTAGAGAGAATGCAGAGGGGGGGGGGGGGGGGGGGGTTGAAGAATACAGAATGAAATAAATACACAAGTTCACACGTTTCAGTGAACTCGATCGCTGCGTTTCCGTTCTTCACTCGTTCCTCTCTCGTCTCTGTTATTTATTCTGAAAGAGTTCACTTCACTCAAGTGATGACAAATTCTAACTCGTTGGTTTTCAGGAAAGTTTCGTTTCATTTGAACTCTTGTCGTTTTCTCTCACCTGCTGTTCCCATAGCAACACCGCAAACCTATGGAGGACAGTCACACACACACACACACACACACACACACACACACACACACACACACACACCTGTTGGTGGGACTGCGGTGTAATTTGATCTTGGCTCCCCGGAGAGAGAGGATGTTAATTAAAGTGAAGGTCAGAGGAGGAGGGAGGCTGGAGATGCTTGATGGACAAGACAACATGTCTGCTAACAAGCTCCAGCACACGTGGTGTGTGTGTGTGTGTGTGTGTGTGTGTGTGTGTGTGTGTGTGTGTTAATTCCACCAAAGTGATGCATCTGTCTGTTGAAAAGGTCTCATCAAGAGACTGCACATTCCCTCACATCAGCTGCTGAGCAGATGAAAGAACTGGTTGGTGTTTGTTGAGCTCGTGTGTCTTCACGCTGCAGCGAGCTCAGAGACGGTACGACGGAACCAACGTGAAATGAAAGCCGATCAGCTGATCAGCTGATCAGACAGCAGCTGATCGATCAGCCAGCAGCTGATTAGAAACGATCAATGCTGCCCCTCAGTTAACCTGCAGGACGCTGAGATAATGACCTTCACTACGCACACACACACACACACACACACACACACACACACACACACACACACACACACACACACACACACACTTTGTGCCAATACAAACACAGAGCACAATCTAGCATTGTTTATCTGCACATATACACAAACAGAAATACAGTATGCACACACTGTAGACAGTTGTGGCCTCAACACACACACACACACACACACACACACACACACACACACACACTCCTGAATGACTGTGTAAACAAACCCAGCTGTAGATTTCTTATGAAGAAACACAAACACAATGGACATCACAGCATCACATCCAGCTAGCATGCTAACGCAGCCGGAGCAGCGTCATGTGACTCATAATAAATATAAACACATGAAACGCTCTGAAAGCAGAGAGTGAGCGGCTTCTGTTCACCTGAACACTGTTTCTATTCCTCGTGATGCAAATTCAGAAAGATGCACCACCGGACTGATCTACTGTTAGTTTAGTTTGTGTGTGTTTGTTGTGTTGAAAGTGTGCTACAGATGCATGCTGTTGTTGCATAACGACAATAACTGATCCTGGAATCCTTGAATCAATCCTTGCCTCACGGTTTACGTTTCCATCACCGGTTATTACTATAATCAGTCGCTGCTGCGCCTCAGATTGACCTACGGAGGCGAGCCAGAGTCCTCCCCCTCAAACACGCGTCTGACTCTTGTGCAGGAGCCCAGATACTACATGTAATACAATATATTATTATGTAATATAATACCACTGAAGGTCAGTTTCTACTCCAGATATCTGCTTTATTTCACTCTTTGGCTCTCAGCTGTGTACGAGTCACGTTAAGCTGCTGATGATTAAAACATTTCCTGCTTCAACCGCTTCATACTAACCGCTTCGTAATAACCGCTTCGTAATAACAGCTTCGTAATAACCGCTTCATACTAACCGCTTCGTAATAACCACTTCGTACTAACCGCTTCGTACTAACCGCTTCGTACTAACCGCTTCGTACTAACCGCTTCGTAATAACCGCTTCGTAATAACCGCTTCGTAATAACAGCTTCGTAATAACAGCTTCGTACTAACCGCTTCGTAATAACAGCTTCGTAATAACAGCTTCGTAATAACAGCTTCGTAATAACCGCTTCGTAATAACAGCTTCGTAATAACCGCTTCGTACTAACCGCTTCGTAATAACCGCTTCGTACTAACCGCTTCGTACTAACCGCTTCGTAATACCAGCTTCGTACTAACCGCTTCGTACTAACCGCTTCGTAATAACAGCTTCGTAATAACAGCTTCGTAATAACAGCTTCGTAATAACCGCTTCGTAATAACAGCTTCGTAATAACCGCTTCGTAATAACAGCTTCGTAATAACAGCTTCGTAATAACCGCTTCGTAATAACAGCTTCGTAATAACCGCTTCGTAATAACCGCTTCGTAATAACCGCTTCGTAATAACAGCTTCGTAATAACCGCTTCGTAATAACAGCTTCGTAATAACCGCTTCGTAATAACCGCTTCGTAATAACCGCTCCGTAATAACAGCTTCGTAATAACCGCTTCGTAATAACAGCATCATAATAACAGCATCATAATAACAGCTTCATAATAACAGCTTGTAAATATCAAAATGACACGGGACTTTACTGTGAGGAGTTTGTAGGACATGAAATGTGTTATTAAAAATGTAAATTAGCGGAGCAGGAAGTGATAGATGATGATGTCACCGCAGTGACTCAATCGCAGAAACTCATCAAAATGTTAAAAAATATCTAATTATCAGATGTGCAGAAATAAAAACAAACGGAAGCCGACCTGAACACTGTTTTGTGTTGTTTACCTCGGTGAGCGACCTCGTTCTGACCTCTGAAACACACCAGTGTATAAAATAATGGACTCTCCTTGAAGTCAGCCAGGTGACGAGGGCGGACACACACACACACACACACACACACGCCTAGGCAGTGTGATTGATGGCATCCTAACAGACTCTTAAGGTGTAGATACATCATGCAGTCATGTACTTTCACATCGTCTGGTCAAACACACACAGGGAGAGGTCACTCAACCCCCACTGGAGGCGACACGGACAGCCTACTGCCTGATTGGTTGGTTGAACAGCCAATCACACAGCCGAGTGGACCAGAATACCTGATCCTCAATATCTGTCTGATGGACCGTCAGCCACAACAACGGCCCTGTGGGAACACACACACACACACACACACACTGCGTACTGCATATGAGCACAGATCCACAACACAATGTTAAATCAATGTGTAGTAAAGCAGCAGTTTATATTGCGGTCATGCACCGTCCGCTGGCTGCAGGCGATGACTCTCTCTCCACTGATAGGAGCAGAGAAGGAGGGAGGCGGGTGGGGAGACAGAGACTGATGGTAGAATAAAGGAGAACGAGTCGGAGGAGGAGAAGAAATAAAGTTGTAGATGTTTAAGAACCTGTTTCACACCAGCTGACATGTTCGCATCCTGCTCGTAATAGAAGGACTTTAAGTCAAATAAACCAGTGACGTCTGTCTTCTGATGTTCTAGTGCCGGTTATGTTGAGGTGTTTTAGATCATTTGTGTGATTTATTTACAATAAACAGATGAAAAAGATGACGATATTTCTACATAATGATGCCGATTCATAAAAAGTCTGAATTCATGTTTTTCTTGTACGACGACGAGCAAAACGACTTTTAGAATGTTTGTTTGGTTCAATCTGTGCTAGGCTACATGCTAACATTGTAGCTGCTCCATCAACACGCACAATGACGTCATCTCGGCGTGACTGCGGCAGCGTGGTTATTGTTTGTACCTCGTGGTTTATAATACGCACACATTCATGCTGCTGCACTAATATGAGGTCTCGTCAGCATCACATTGACTTTCTATGTCATCGTGTTTGCTTTTAAACGCGACATAATCGCTGATGACGCTCATATTTCATGCTGATAGTTCTGGACTGCTACCTGGACTCTCCCGTCGTCCTCACAGCTGCACGTCATTAGGAGCTCAGTGGATCCGGTCTGAGACCCGGCAGCTCTGGACACGTTCCAGTGAAGCCGTCCATCAAACCAGCTCACACCAACTCAACAAAGCCGGCTCCTTTCTCCCTCTGCTGAGACATTTACTCTCATTGAATACCTTTACACGCACTAAATATTCAGCTTTTTGCCTTTAATCAGAAATATATATATATGTGTATACATGTCCAAAGAAAGATCCTAAAACCTGAATCATTCTGAGTAATAGTGGAACATGAGCGTGCTTGTGTTCCAGGCAGCAGTTGGAATCAGTGCAGCAGCATGAGTTGTGATCTGCGTGTCACATTCACAGATTCGTGTTGAACACTGATACCCGGAAACATCCAGAACCATCAGCGGCAAAGATTCCTCCCGACAACAAGGAGCCGAATGTAGGATTGAGTCAAGAAAATGTCTGCGATTCAACTCGATCACACCAGACTTCATATATCTGCAGCGGGGGAAGCTCCGGTCTCAGCTTGTCCGTGATGTGTGGGACCGAAGTCCTCGACTGTCTCAGATGATGAGGAAGATGATGATGATGACGAGTATCCGTGTGACATCCGATCTCATTAGTGGCTCACAGTCGGTGCAGCATCGATCCGTCCTGCAGTCATCCGTCACACTGAAGATATGTGATATTCATTAAGAAGCCCCCCCCCGCTGTGATCATCTCACCCAGCCTGTAACTGGGTCAAGATCACTGCTCCTCCATTATGGATGAGGTTAGCCTTGTTAGCGCTGCAGCTAGCCGGCTAGGAGGGCTGCCCCGCGGGGGTCTCTGCGTGGACTCTACATGTATGCATGCATGGCAGTTCAGCTCATTACAATTAAGAGTGTGTGTGTGTGTGTGTGTGTGTGAGGGGAGTGGATGGAGAGTAGGTGTGTGTGTGTGGTTGCTGATAAGCTGATTATTTCTGGAGAATAAATACTGTGTGTGTGTGTGGGGGGGGGACATGTTTGATTTTGCTGTCGTCCCACATTAAGTTGCAACAATGTTTCCAAGAGTTAAAGCAGTTTTTAAACACCTTCATCTCTTTTTTAAAGCTCAGAATATACATAATATATATAATACATTACGGACCTCGAGTCTTCACTAACAGAGAGAGAAGTCGCTCATGAGACCTGGTTTCAGACACAGACCGCACTTTAAGACACTTTGGGCAGTTTTATCTTTCTAATTATATATTTGTCTGATACAACAAACTGCAACTTTCTTGACCGAACAACGTCTCTGGTAGAGACCTGTCAATCACTGTGTAGCCCCGCCCCTAAAGCATCCCCTGCTTTATGGTCTGTGTGACTCTAAATGGACCATCATTTACTAAATGAACATCATGCTGTATTGAAGAAGACTTGAAACTAGAGATTGAGACCATAAACTCATGTTTACAATGTTTACTGAGGTAATAAATCAAGAGAGAAGTAGAGTCATTTTCTCATAGACTTCTATACAACCAGAGGAGTCGCCCCCTGGTGGACACTAGAGAGAATGCAGCTTTGACACGTGAAGCGGAGGATGCCACCAAAACCCAAAACTATGAGCTAAAAGAAGCTGTGAAGCTCTGCTGGGTCTCTGCTCTCTACTCTCTGTTGGTGCAGCTCTTGATGGAGTGCAGCTGTATTTCCCCCCCGAGAGCTGGCGACCTGGAATGTGACCGACTGAGGGTCAAATGAAAGCACTCTGTAAACAAGTCCCACCGCCCGACGCTCCAGACGTTTGTCGTCCTCGACGATGGAGAGGCACACTCACCTGCGTGACCTCTGACCCCCCCCCCCCCCCCACACTGATTGTCTTTCAGCTGAGGGCATGACATGATTGACAGCTGTGTGTATGTAGACAGGTGTCTGTGTGTGTGTGTGTGTGTGAACAGCAAGGTATTGACCTTGGTGTGTGTGTGTGTGTGTGTGTGTGTGTGTGTTAGCCCATATTTTTGAAGCGATGGAGATGATTGACAGCTCTGAGACTTACAGACTGTACAGACTTACACTATCTACCTGTCTTTGGGCACGAGGGGTGTGTGTGTGTGTGTGTGTGTGTGTGTGTGTGTGTGTGTGTGTGTGTGTGTGTGTGTGTGTGTGTGTGTGTGTGTGTGTGTGAGAGAGAGATCATTTCGATCACTTTGCTTCAAGGCGCTGAAACACTTCCCATCTCTCTCTGGTCGCGTCCCCTGAAGACTTTGTGCCTCAGGCCTTAATGTGTCAGTTCATTTCTCTCTGTATCGACCGCTAACGAACCCCCCTCACCCCCCCTCACCCCCTGACCTCCCTCACCCCCCTCACGCTCTGGAACCTCATTACAGCCATCCAGCAGATATTAAATAAACCATAGGACCAGCCTGTTAGCTTGTGAGTGCAGGGAGTACACAGTGTTCATAGGGAGGCCTGCTCTGGTCTGCTAGTTACACACACAGATCATCATTCCATTAAGAGGTGATTGCTGAAGAAAAACGTGAGCTGAAAGAGGCTAAAAAGCTCAGTAGAGCTGCAAAGTTGGTGAGAATTACCTGAGCAACACCTTTTATATTGTTAACAGGATAAAAAGAGATTATAATATTGATCTTGAAGATGTTTTTATCAGCTAAAGTGCGATCAACCTGATAAATAACCCTGATTGTACATTCGATCACGTGCACAGACCTTGATTTCTGAGTTTCTTATATATATATAATAAATAAACCATAAATAATGAATGAGAAGACAAACCAGGAATCAGTTGAAGTGAAGCTGTTTGGATTGCAGCCAAAGTGTAAAAGTCATCAAACCTTTACAACCCCATCAATATGTTTCTGCTTCTAATAAACAAAAGAAAAAGAATGAAACGGTGGTTTGAGACTTTATATGAGGTTTCACAATAAACCTCTGGTTAATACCTCAACACATCATCTTGTGAAAGTTGAACCGTCGGCGTGTGTTTCTCTGCTCCGTGTCAGTGATGGAGCTGTGGTGTTTTAACGCTGACTCAGCATTGGCAGCGGTGCTGTTGACCTTTGCTGCTGCATGTTTGCTGTGGAGGAAGTCTGGATCACCGAGCAAACAAACAGAAGAAGAAGAAGAAGAGATTTCTGCCGCTTGTTTATCGTGACACACTTGGAAGGATTTTATTTTAAGAGCCGGAGGACTTCTGTGTTTGTGTCCAGAGCAGTTTGTGAGTCTGTGGTCCGCTCAGTGTCCCAGATGGCCGTTATCATTGGGATGGAACATGACACCGAAATGACACAGCGGGGGCACTTTTGTCATGGAAACGACCTCAAGTGTGTGTGTGTGTGTTCAGTTCTGAATCTTTGTGTGAGGGCGGGAAACCAACATTTGTTTTTCTTTGACCACGGGCAGCAATAAAACCTCCCAGATCCCCTAAAACCACCCCCCAGAACCCCCCAGAACCCCCCAGAACCCCCCGCCCCTCTCAGTCACGGCTGATTACCTGTCAGACTAACGGCTTCACCTGGCTGACAGCCGGCTGCTACGGCGGCTCCAGATGCCGACCGGTTAGCCGTGGAGTAGATCAAAGGATGGATTTGTGTTTGGAGGCGGGTCGCTGGTTCTTTCCCGCCTGGTTCACAGCGTGCAGCTCATTCATCAGATTCCAAACGCACGTTCTCACTCTGATTCAGATTATTCTAATTGTAAATTCTTTCTTTCTGTCTCGGTGCCGGTCCTCCTGCTGCGCCTCCTCTTCCTCCTGTGGTTCGGACGATGCAGGTGAGCAAATCAAACACACCTGTGGTTCTGCACGGAGTTCAGCTGTGTTGTGTTAAACTGCTGTTTGCATTGAATGCTTGATGTTGTGTAACTTCAGGACCTCGTGGAACAATAGAGTCCGCTATGACCAGAACAAGAGCTCGTACTCTTCTGTTCTGTTTGTTCCTCAGAGTCCGTGCTGGTTAAAGGCTGACTCAGTGTTTCTGAGCTCTCCGTGGTTCTCAACAGGTTAACATGCAGGTTAGTACAACGAGACTGATGCAGTGGAAACGCCCGTCTCAGCAGGTTCACTCACTAACATTCAAACCAACACTGGAGGAGGTGAGGCAACGCAGATGTGAAGTACTGGTCTCTAAAGGGTCAGTAGATCCTGGACTTGTTGGTCTCTAAAGAGTCAATAGATCCTCTTAGTGTTGGTTTCTAAAGGGTCAGTAAATCCTGGACTTGTTGGTCTCTAAAGGGTCAATAGATCCTGGACTTGTTGGTCTCTAAAGGGTCAGTAGATCCTGGACCTGTTGGTCTCTAAAGGGTCAGTAAATCCTGGACTTGTTGGTCTCTAAAGAGTCAGTAGATCCTGGACTTGTTGGTCTCTAAAGGGTCAATAGATCCTGGACTTGTTGGTCTCTAAAGGGTCAATAGATCCTGGACTTGTTGGTCTCTAAAGAGTCAGTAGATCCTGGACTTGTTGGTCTCTAAAGGGTCAGTAGATCCTGGACTTGTTGGTCTCTAAAGAGTCAGTAGATCCTGGACTTGTTGGTCTCTAAAGGGTCAATAGATCCTGGACTTGTTGGTCTCTAAAGGGTCAGTAGATCCTGGACTTGTTGGTCTCTAAAGGGTCAGTTAGTGCATCACTAACTAGACTATATAGTAAAGATATTTTTGACAAACACACAAAGTCTCCATCAGCACATCCACAGAAGCTGCTGAAGTTGTTCATTGATACCCAGTTAAATGAAACATCATCACTATCTGAGGTCCAAGAAGAACAGGAAGTGGAGGTTCTGAAGCCAGACGTCCCTCTGTGGTTGACTCTTCCTATCCGATGAACTGCTCGCCATCTGGACTACCAGCTGAGTTCATGGATCTGATTCACGTCAGTAGAGTTGGACCAGGTTTTGGCTGAGCTGCTGGTCTCTCTCTGTGTCCCGCCCGGGATCTGAACCCTCTCTCTGAATATCATTGAAAGTCAAATGAAAATGTAAATTTCCGAGCACATTTTTGCTTTTGTTCTCTGGTTGTCGGGTTTTTCTTCCAGAAACTTCTTAGATTCTTATTGGCAACATGTGAATAGATCTGACCCTGATACACACACACACACACACACACACACACACACTCTCCATGCCTCTCGTCTCACGGTTCTTCTTTCATATCGTATTTTCTTTTTGCATTTTTTCTTTTTGTACAAATTCTGGATCCTGCACGCTCTTATGTCCCATATCTGTCTCCTCAACGTCTCCCTCTGAACTTCCGTCTTGCTGTCATCTATATTTAGTCCTCTCGCCCTCTCGTCTCTGTGTTTTTTGGCAGTGTATTCTGACTGACACATCCTTTCATGGAGAGGATGAGTAGATTCAAATGAACTCAAGCCAGCTAGTGGAGCTACACTGGGAGCGTTACACAACCCAACGCACACACGAGCCGACACACAAATGACGTCTTCTTTGGAAAGCTCATATTTAGCCGTTCTTCATTTTCTTTGTGCTAACGCTGGTCGTTTCCAGTGTTCTTTCTGCATGTTGTTAGGATGGATCTCGTTAAGGTCGGTGCAGTTTTCATCATTTAACATGAAGGACTCAGTCGGGATGGAGAGTAAAACATGAAGCTTCTCGCGTCAATTTTTGCGAATTTCATGTTTTGTCTCATTGTGTTGAATTCCGATCTGAAGGATTTGGGTTTTAAAGACTGTACCGATGAGTTTCACCACCACAACCAGACGTCATAGAGACCCATTTATGTGCTTTTCTTTCTAGCGGCGCCGTGATTCAGCGTCTAACTGGTTCCGTGGTTCCTCGTAGTAACTTCAACACAGATGTGTGTGTTATAGTGAAACTGAAGGCTTTTACGAGGACACACGAATGTTCTGTTTACTACGAGCAAACAAGATGAATTCAGGAGAGAGTTTGAGAGTTTGTGATGCTGACTGAATGACGTTGACTCATCAGGATGCTCTCGTTAGAGAACATTATATTTCACAATAAGATCACCGTTGATTGAGTTGACCGCAGTGTCTTAGCCCCCGTTAGCTAGCTAAGCTAGCATTGCCACTATGTAGCGCATTACATAGAAAGTGAAGGTAACAGTAGTAAAATGTAACATTAAGACACATCCGACTTGTTTGCTTCCTGTATTTTCCCGAATCCTCCATCAAGCTGTTTCTCAACAACAGCTTCAGAGTTTAGATTGATTTGCTGCCTTCCAGCCCCGGAGGGCTCGTACTAAAAACCTAAACTAGCCGTTAACCTCGCATGTTATAGATGATCCATCACGGTGAGACAGCGTTCTGTTTGCAGGTGTGCACTGGGACGTCTCTGCCTGTTGGTGGGTTTAAAAACCCCAAACTGAGACTTCAGGGTCGGCTGTTGAGAAGCAAACTCACCAAATGATCTTTTCTTTTCACTTCGTCTCGTTGTTTGGTTTCGACTTCCTTGAAAAGCTCCACCGAGGAGAGTTTTGGGGCGGACGGAAGGAAAAATGAATACTTGATCAAATAGAAGTGATGAATTATCTGTGATGGACTATTTATTCTCAAGCAACTTTGAATTCAATTTGAATTTCTTTTCAAGTGTAATTTGACAATAAAACACAAGAAGGAGGCAGGAAATAGAAAGTGGAACGGCTCTCTGAGACGGAAAGAAGTCTTACGAACAGTTAATGTCTGCAAACATGCAAAGAGATTTAAAAGCCATGAACACCAGAACTACTTCTCAGGTTCACAGCATTCATGCTCGGTGTGGTTTCTGATGAGATCTCTGCATCAGAATCAGGGTTCAGGGTCCTTAAGGGACCTCGGTGCTTTGGTATCGATCAGTAATAACACAAATATGTAATTCAGACAGTGAGTCCATTATTTGAACAAAGGTCAACCAGAGCATGTCCAGTTTATTAACCAGTGTGCACAGATCGCTCTGACCTTTAACCTCTCCAGCATGAGCACAAACTTCCTCTGAATCAATAACACTGTTTATTATAGTATTAAATAAGTCATTTAAGGTATCAGCCAAAATAACCCAGGGCCAAGTTATTATCAAATTATACCTGCAACCCTCCCTGTAAAGAAAGACTCTATACTCCACGCAGAGATGTGTTATGATGCTGCTAGCTGCTAACGCTGCTAACAGCGCTAACAGCAACAGTGCTGACGGAGCTAACAGCTTTAACCTGCGGGGGTTAAACCCGAGGTTCAGGGTACGGCGTTGTCGGCGCTGAATGAGCGCTGTAGTACTTGTATTGGTATTCTATCGTCTCTACGCCTTAAACGCTTCCCGGCTCTAAACACAAGGTTAGTTTAGTTTTTCCATCCTTAGAAATAAACAGGAAGAACTTAACCTGGAATGAAATTGTTGTGTTGAGTGAAGAAATGATTGCGTTGCGATCAGAAACCTTTGATTGTTTTTAAATCATTTGAAAGAGCTCCAGCTGATCAGATCCTCAGCGTCACTGAGCTGATCCACGTTCTGCATTCATTCCTGAAAGAAGAAAACTGAAAACAATGAGCCATTGATGACGTGTGTGTGTGTGTGTGTGTGTGTGTGTGTGTGTAAACACAGAGGTAATTGTCCTGTCGATACTCTGTTAGCTGCAGCGTCTTAAAGGCCTGAACATCATCCCTCCGTCTGCTCCATAAACAGCGGCGGAGCTTCAATCTTCCGGCCGGCTGACTGAATCATTCACGAGGTTAATGGGACTCGGGCCGCTCGCCCGTGGCCTCGTTCCTCTCCTCGCCCTTTCTTCTCGCTTTTCGTTCTGGCTCATTAGGGACGTCGGGCCTCCTTTTTTTATTTTTTTAAAGTTCCATCGTAGAGGAGCAGAAGCCCGACCGCTTTACACAGATGTTAGAACATTTTGACATGCAGACATCTGAGCCACGAAACGGCGTGACGGCCTGTTATTTGTTCCATTAAAAGATGTGAGACGTTGGGTTCTCTCTGGAGCTGTGGCCGGTTTACACTGTGTGTGTGTGTGTGTGTGTGTGTGTGTGTGTGTGTGTGTGTGTGTGTGTGTGTGTGTGTGTGAGTGAGACGTCAAACGATGCATTAGATGTGTGTGAGCTGGTTTAAATCCACACGTTTGTGTCGACATGTGTATGAATATCTTGCGGACATGTTTTGTGCTTTTGTCAGATGTTTTATTTCTGAGGGTGACGTGAACTCGTGTCCTCGCGGGACACGGACGGCGTCTCTATAACGTCCAGATCTATGTGCTCGATCACGGCCGAGACGCCCCGCGGCGCCTCAACGTGAGAATAATGCATGAGGAAATTCACCCTGTCATTTGGCCAGCGGGGCGGCTGCTTCCTCCCACAAAGCCTGCGAGCTATGAAATAAATATGAGAGAGCAGCCTCAGCACTGATTGATGCTTCAGAGATGGAGGGAGGAAGGAGAGAAGGAGAGAAGGTCGAGTGGCCAGAGGAGGAGATATGATTGAGGAGCGAGTGAGAGAGAAGGCTGGAGGGACGACTGACTGATGGATGAGGAGACGTAAGAGCAGCTGCCTGGAGAGAGGAGACGGCAGAGAGCCGGGGGACCAGAGGGGTTCGTGGATACTGGTCTTACTGGTGTATCACAATCTCTGAAGAACGCCCAGAAACCTCATTAAGAGCTGATTCACAGCGGTCAGCGATGCTGCAGATGTGGAAACATGCTCTCGCTTTCATTGAGCTGGTTTCAGATCAGCCGTCGTGCATCGCGGCGTACTCTGTCCTGCTGCTGTTACAGCTCAGGAAGACCTGTGGAGAGTCTGAGAGTCCTGCAGCAGAACATCTGATGACATCAAGTTACCACAGAACGAGTGTTTAAATGTTCAAGTGTTGCTGTGATGTTTGGACGTCACGCATCGACTCTGTTTCTCCTGCTGCAGCTTTTATTGGCTGTAAATCAGTCGAGTTGTGTTGTTAGAATGCAACTCGCAGTTTTTGTAATAAATCGTAATTCTGTGTAGAAAACAGGTGAGAAGCTGAATGTGGGAGGAGCTGAGGAGTGAAGAAGCAGGTTTAACATGTTTGCATTGATGTGAAGTAATAATATACATCGTGTTATAGTGTTCTCATAACGTCATATTTCATATCTCATGCTGTGAGAAAGTCCTCGGAACATCTAAGTCTTAAAGGAATGCTGCGTAAAGAGGAATAAACCTGAGCTGAACATCATTTGGAAACATGTGGTTAAAGTTAAAACTAAATGATTTGACTTAAAAGTACAAGATTTAAACAAAAACAAAAGAAAGTCTTTGTTCTGTTGTTTGACTCATTTAACACCTCGACATGGACTCTACTGACTCTACTGACTCTACTGACTCTACGGACTCTACTGACTCTACTGACTCTACTGACTCTACGGACTCTACTGACTCTACGGACTCTACTGACTCTACTGACTCTACGGACTCTACGGACTCTACTGACTCTACTGACTCTACGGACTCTACTGACTCTACGGACTCTACGGACTCTACGGACTCTACGGACTCTACTGACTCTACTGACTCTACGGACTCTACTGACTCTACTGACTCTACGGACTCTACGGACTCTACGGACTCTACGGACTCTACTGACTCTACGGACTCTACGGACTCTACGGACTCTACGGACTCTACTGACTCTACGGACTCTACGGACTCTACGGACTCTACTGACTCTACTGACTCTACTGACTCTACTGACTCTACGGACTCTACGGACTCTACTGACTCTACTGACTCTACTGACTCTACGGACTCTACGGACTCTACGGACTCTACGGACTCTACGGACTCTACGGACTCTACTGACTCTACTGACTCTACGGACTCTACGGACTCTACTGACTCTACGGACTCTACGGACTCTACGGACTCTACGGACTCTACGGACTCTACGGACTCTACTGACTCTACTGACTCTACGGACTCTACGGACTCTACTGACTCTACTGACTCTACTGACTCTACGGACTCTACGGACTCTACTGACTCTACTGACTCTACTGACTCGTCTGTGATCTGTCCTCGGGTCACATCTAAAGGCCAGAACGTTGGGCGGAGACGTGCAGAGATGATATTTGACTCGTGTAACGTTTAAAGCTGATTGTTTGCAGTGATTTGAAGATAAAATGATGAAACGTGACGTCGGTGCTGTTTGTTTACAGCGTGAAGCTGTTTGAGCGTCTTCATCACACAAACGTCTTTTAATTGAAAAGGATTAGTGTCGGCTCGCCCTCGGCTCCGTGTTCAGAGGCAGGAAGTCACAGAGCGGTGGGAGGAGACGCTCCTCCTGTGAGGAGCGTTCACTTAATATCATCAGCCTGTGTGTGTGTGTGTGCGTGTGTGTGTGCGTGTGTGTGTGTGCGTGTGTGTGTGCGTGTGTGTGTGTGTGTGTGATATGAAGCCTAAATGGTCGTCACACTGCAGTTCATGGTTCTCTACAGGCTTCAAATCTGACACATTATTTGCATAATGCCACACACACACACACACACACACACACACACACACACACACACACACACACACACACACGTGTCACAGCTTTGGTTGGTCTCCTCCTCTATCTGGTCCTGAGGATCTACAGCTGATTACAGGACCCCCAACCGTTCTGTTCCTCCTCCTGCACATGCAGGGAGAGTAAGTGCAGGGTGTGTGTGTGTGTGTGTGTGTGTGTGTGTGTGTGTGTGTGTGTGTGTGTGTGGCATTAGAAGTAATAATGTTCATATCACGTGATGTGAATGATGTGAAATGAATCTATAGTTTTGTAAATGATAATCTCTTTAGAGGATAATGTAACATTTTAAAATGAGGGTTTAGAGTTTTTCTAGATGGATTTAATAACTTTAATAACTTTAATAACTTTAATAACAGTAATAAGTTCACCGTGTCGCTGTAATCAAAGCACATTCATCACGTTGAACACAGAGAGGACGAGTTCTGTTAAGCTGCATTCATCTTCCTCCAGACGTGTTATTTAGAGAGTTCTTCATACAGCAGACAATCTAATGTTACACATGCAGACGTCAATAAGAAGTAGATAAACCGGCTACAATGAGCCGCTGATGAACATGACAAATGATGAAGTCGAGCTAAACTTGACTCTTTGAAGCCGTCGTCTCCTCGTCATGCGTCTAAATTTACTTCTGATTCCAACGTCTGAGAATCAAGACTGAGCGAGCCGAAGTGTCCTAACGGTGAAATAAAGTCTTTCTTCTAAACTCTTGTAAACTTTGTGTATTTTGAGAGACAAATCACAACTTCAACAGTTTATAAAAGTTGGAGCGACGGACAAACCGTCCGTAGAAACACATGAAATCATTCCTGCAGCAAAATGCAGCTTCTGACTCAAAGCTCCTTAAAGTTCTGCAGCCGTTAAAGAGACGTCGGTACGTTCAACACAGACTCACAGAGCTCAGCAGATCGTCACTAAACGCCTTCTGTTGGTTTTCTATTTTACTTTAAAAAAAAAAAAAAACTAAAGTTAGGTTCAGGCAACAAAACAACTCAACTATGTTGAGTTTTGGCAACAAAAGCACAACTATAAACCACGAGGCGTATCAAACACCGTCCACATAACTCGTGTTTTTAGATATTAAATCATTGAATAATAGGTGTGACTGTTGCTTAGTCATGTGGATGCATTTAATAGGTTTCCACCACTAAACAGGATCCTGACTTACATTATTTTCTTCCTTAGCGACGCAAAAAAACAGACGATTTCCATTAGATTGCATTTTGTGACTATTTCATGACCTGCAATAAAACTGCTCTTCAGCCGAGTTCACTTGAATTCTTGAAGAAAAGATTTTTTTTTTTTATGCCTTCACAGAGAATAAAGATTCTAAAAACAGGAAAATAGTCTGATGTCGTAGAAGTCAACGGGGGCCGAGGTTAACGACATGAAAACATTCCTTTACTAGTGTCTGGTGCAGGATAATCCGGCTCTCCTTCATCGAGTGGAAGGCTTCACAAAGATGCATCTTCACTGTTTAAAAGGAGGCGCAGCCGGACGCTCGTCTGTTTCATTCCCCTCAGAGGAGCGAGGGAGAAACAGAGTTAACTTCAGGAAGTCAAGGTGACGTGAGGAGAGTCACCGATACACAGATGGTCACTTTGGGGGAAGAAGGAGAACAAAAAGGGGCAACTTGATGCCAAGAGGCTGGAATGGTGTTCCTACTTAAACTTGTTTTAATGATGCAGAAAGAGGCGAGGCTGTGGATGTGGACGCTCGTTGCTGAGTGAATGTGGTTCAGCTGGTCTGTGGAGTCCAGGTCATGTGACCCGGTCCTCCGAGCTCTAATGCTCTTATTCCACCAAATACACGGCACCGAGGTCTGGAGGTCTGCGAGGGATAGAAAAGAATTTCACATGTTTTCAGAGCTGTAATCTTGACAGATGAGCCGCTGCAGCACAGGACTTATGTAAATGTGGAGCGCTGCCCGTGATTAAGGGAGCGAACACGAGGAGGAGAAGCGTAGTTAAAGGGTGCGTATGCAGGAATGTGTGTGATATTAAAGATGGAGGTAATGTAGACAGAGAACCTGCCTTAGTGCATCGTCTCCCCCTTTCATCTCCTTCCTCTCCTCTCTTCTCTCTTTTCTTCTCTCATTTCACCTGAATTCACTTTCCTCTCTTCCTCCCAGCGTTTGCCTCGTCTTTCTTCTCTTACTTCTCCTCCTCTCCTCTGATTAATTCACTCCCTCCCTCCCCTCCTTCTCCACTCTCCTCTCCTCACCCTCCCATTATGTCTGTTTGGGTTTTCATTCTATTCTTAAAGATATAAAGAATAAATGTTTGAACTACGGTAACAAATAAAGTCTCAATATTACCAATCGTCCATATTGAACGTTATCATTTAATGCTCGTCACCGTTATGATGTGTCAGAAGGAACAAGCAGCAGCTCCAGCACACCGTTAATGAAACGACTCGGTCAGCTTCGGTTCAAATCAGTCAACGTGTTGGACGATGACGACGGTCCATCCCCCCCGACCTCCTCCTCGTGTTGCTCTTCATACTTTATCTCCTGACTTCCTCCTCTGCTCCCGTCATAATAACTACAAATGACCGTTTTCTACCCGGTAACTGTGATCCAGCGCTTTGATAAATGATAACGTCCCTCTGAGCCGATCAGCAGGAAGAGTACGACCGAACAAATGTGTTCAATCTGCACCGAACACAACGGGGTTACCTGACGGGCAAAACATGAGATATTACTGTTGGCTTCCAAAACACGTAAGAAGAAATATATGAGAACTTCTACACGTTATCTGGCAGCAGGACCTTCCTTTACAAACAGAACCTCTTAAGTCGCTTTGTTTTCTCCTATCTTGACAAATGGCGGACCTCTTCACCTGCATCATTTGACAACTTTAAATACTTCCACAACATTATATTTCTAAGTTCTTAACCTTAACCCAGCATGCATTTATCATCCCCCGCTCTGTTTTCTGTGGATAACACTCGACGGCATGTCCTCCTCTTTCTGTTCCTGACATCATTCAGGACGTTAACTCTCGACGGGCAGACAGGTGGACCATCGAGAGTTAACGTGATATAGAACATGACTCTGCAGAGATTTCAGACTTGTGGGTTTCTCGTGTCGTTCCTGCGGTCTGATTAAATCTTAACTGACATGAGAGCGTCTCTCCCATCACAGCACTCTTGGTACGATGTTCCTTCATGAAGCGGCTTCACTGAACTTTGGATGCTCTCCTCCTGCAGTGACACGTCATCGTGAGAGAAGTTTTAGTCACATTTAGTCTTTGATACATTAAATAGTCATCGTCCTCTCCCTTCACCTACAGAATGTTCCTGTTAGTAGCGTGCAAAAGACTTTTTATTTTGCCAACTTGAAGTTATTCACCTCGTGATGAGACGTCGTCTCCTTCCTCTGATTATAGAGCTGATTGAAGAACTGGTGCTCCAGGTTCAGTTTTCCTCCCGTTATCTTTACTTCACGTTTTAATCTCATGTCAGCTGCCTCCACATGGAGAATGCTCAGTTCTTTAAGTCAGCCGGTAGAAAAGGTGACAGCAGACAAGTGCGAACGCTGGCGGTCCGAATCCGTGGAGACTAAAAAACCCCCCGTGGGACGACTGGTGCACAGAGGCTGACTGGGCTGTCAGGTAACAGCTGGGTACAGAGCTGGAGAATAAATGCTGTCACGTCAAGAGACAGATGCATAAAGACACAGAGCGGTTGAACCTTTCAGTCTCTTGTTTAGTTGTCATCCATGTGATGGGACTGAAGAATCCCGGATCTGTCAAGTTCTGGTCCTCACATCCACCTCTGAATCACTGCAGTGGAGGTTTCCAGCAGGAAATGATTATTCAGGCTGGTCTCAGCCGGCATTTAAAGCAATATCTGTGAAAAATAATGAGCCGTAGTTTGTAGATATCCCACCTAATCTTGAAAAAGGAAGTAAAACGACGACTAAATCACACACCAGGCGGCTCAGAGGGGAAGTGGACGGGTCCAACAAACCGATGTTTCAGCAGTTCAATGTTTCTGCTTCTGTTACGTAAGTTCTGTACTTCAGTAACAACACTTCTGTAGTTATTCTAACCCAAACGTCGATCTTTTCCTAAACCTAACTCAGTAGTTTAGTTGTCTCAACCTAAGTAGTTTAGTTGTCTCAACCTAACTAAGTAGTTTAGTTGTCTCAACCTAAGTAGTTTAGTTGTCTCAACCTAACTAAGTAGTTTAGTTGTTTAAACCTAACTAAGTAGTTTCCTGTGAAGAAGTTTATTTTGAAAACTGTATTCATGTAACCAGCAGAAATCTACACGTGTTGTTTGACTTTTTTCGTGAAAACAAAGAATGAGAAGTAATTATTTTTGAAAGATTTACTACGGTATGTGGACAAGATTGAAGATTCCAATGTCCATCGATTCATTCTTAACATCAGGTCACATCTAAAGGGACTTTGGGAGGATTTGTGCAGAGATTAGGATATTTCATTCATGTAACATTTACGTTGTTAGTTGTTCTGACAGCCAACATGTTCCAGCAGTGATTTGAAGATAAATGATGAATTATGCTGCCGGATGTTTGGAGGAAACATTCTCCAGGATATCATGAGAACTGTTTTATAAGGATACTGAGACTATTAGTCATCTGTTGGCTGATTTTAGTTGAAATGAAGACGTCTAAAACCTCTTTCCACGTCTTCCTCTCGTTTACACCACCCTGTTCAGCCGTGCAGCTTTATTAAGTCTTTAATTGGAAAAGTAGAATCCATTAACTCCACAAAGACAAACATCATCCAGTGATACGATTAGGAGGCGGTGTGATTCTACACAAACGTAATCTCAGCCTCTCCACTGAGCGGAGGGGGAGCACGTCGTTATCATACTTCTTTGTCAAAATCACATTAGTGTAACACGCTTCATGCACACACACACACACACACAGTATTCATGTAACAAGCGTATATTGACACGCCGTCCAAAGCTGAGAACAGTGGAACCTTTGGGGTCATCGTTTGAAGTGGGGCCGCTCAGCCCATTAATCATCTTTGAGTCAATTAGTCTTTTTTTGTGCTTTTCATGATGAATGACTTCCATCTCCGGTAAATACAACATTTAAAGCGATGCTCGTGTGAGTCTTTGTGGAGAAACTCAGTTTTACAGATCTGTCGTTTGAATCAACTCATCGATTGGTCGACAGAATCGTGTTTTAGATTAGTCGAGTCGGGAGTGAGAACGAGTTGCCAGAGTGCTGAGTCAGCACTAAAGAACAGTCTGGCTCCACCGGTCATCACTGTGGCATTCTGGGGGAAAAAGCCAGGCTTGTTTGGATTTCTTTAAACCAACCACAACAAATAGAAGTACAGGACGCAGCGAGCACGGAGCAGCTTTCTATCAGCAATGATTTCATTTCATGAGACATGACGACATTGCTCAAATAAAGTCGAACACATCAAGAAACACGAGCAGGAAACTTTAACTTTAAAATAAACTGGACTTTTCCATCTTAAAATTTACCGCAATGACTCAATAATATATTTTCTGTCATCACTCATTCCTCCACTTTATATCCACAAACTGAGTGGATTATCAAGTTTTCATGTAAAACTTCTAAACTGAGACACATTCCGGTTCAAAAGGTTCGATGTCCCCGATCTGCACACGTCACCGAGTCGAGCTCGAGCTCAGACTGCAGTCAGAACAGAAAGTAGTTTCTCCCTTTAACTTCATCGCAGGCTGAAAATAAACTCTAAAAAGTAGCAGTTAGTGTACCTGAACTCACCGAATCCCTTCCCCCGTGTGTCCGTCCTCCCCATCAACTCGCTCTAATTTGGCCCCGTCACTTAGAAACTCCCTCATGTTTTATTCCTCCACGCTTCAAGTGTTCTCCGAGGAACTGGAGCCTCGCTGTCAGGCTGAAATAAAATAAAAGTTTAGTTTCAGGTTGCCGGGCCTCTGAGGGGAAGCTGTGATCCTGGAGTTGTTCCCTTCTGGGGGGGAGGACGTAAAGTGAGACGTTTGATGCTCGGCGCTGCGGTGTTTTCTGCACAGTCGGTGTTGGTTGCAGTATTTTTGCAGCCATCGATGCTGATGAGCCAGTGGAGCTGTTAAAGTGTTATTCCAGAGAGGTCTTTAACCTGTTAACCAGCCATTAGTATTCACCCTCTGAACACCTCGGAGGGTCACGATGAATGCGTGGCAACCCGTCCAACGGTTGCCATTATATGTCATCAGACCTTCATTGCAGTCCCGTGAGGTTCAGCGTTGCTTCAAAGATATTTCACAACAAAATGAGTCTGAGAGGAGCAGCTTCAGACACGACTCCGAATCAACGTTTGTAGGGAGGAAAGGTCTATTTCAAATGTTTCATGTGATTCATAACAGGATTTAGTTTCATGCCAGAATCGCGTTACCATCACACGGCGGATGTATTTTATTTTGAAAGGGTGTAGAGTTATTCCCAGCATCAGAAGGAAGAATCCCGAGATATTAATGTCATTTATCCTGCAAAACACAGCCACTGACACTCACTGTCCTCTGGATGGCTGACAGCAAGACCCAGGACACCGCCTTACATCATCACACACACACACACACACACACACACAACACTATTAATATCCTTGAGGGGTTACATGTGGGGAGATGGAAAGGATATCCAAGGTTGAGTGTCTGTAGTTCGGTTGGAGCTGCGTTGTGTTGTGGTACACACACACACACACACACACACACACACACACACACACACACTCCACTAACAGTACATTTGTGCATCAGGGCACCCACCACACATGTGTGAAGTCGGGTATTATTGTCACATTGCTGGCAGCGGCCGTCCTCATAACTCTCCTCCTGCTCAGACTCCGGGCGTCGCCGTTTTCTCTGAGCGAGCTCTGGAGGAACACAAAGGTCTGCAGAAACTTTCCTTTGGTTTCAAACTTCCTCTCATCAGGATGTCACTCCGGGGACGATGAAGCCTTCTTTCTGCAGGAGGAAGTTGACAAACAGGCCGGCTGGGAGACGTGTTTTGTTAGAAGGTCAGACGACAGAAAGCCACGATACCTCCGTCTACAACACTGTCAATGTTACTCTGCTTCTTCTTATTATATTTCAAAGCAGAGACAACAACGAGCCGGTGGAGCCGTCTCCACAGGAAGTCAGGGTTTAGGCAGCAAAACCACACAGGAAACAGATCGTGGTTGACTTTAGTTCTTTGTTAGTTTGAGCGATCCTCTTCTGGCTCTTTACTACAATGACTTAGTGACATAATGTCCCACGTTGTGAAAGCAATAAGTGCAGAAACACAAGGACAAGGTCTAAGCTAACGATGCTAATGTATTAGCACGTTTGGTCACCAAGCTAAAGAAGGTAGCCCACACTTGTGTGCACTGCTGCTGAATGTAGCTTAGCGCTCTTCAACACACTTTCATCACAGTTTATTTTAAGACTGTTTGGTCGCTTGTCGCTAGCTCGCTCCCTCCCAACAGTGACCTTTTGTGACCACTTTCCCCAAACCTATCGTCAATCTTTACAGCCCTGAAACTGATACGAACAACACTCTAATATAAACCACATTTACTACGAGATCAGACCATGAAGTTAAGCTTGGTGTCAGACGGGAATCATCTCTCTGTTTGTATCTGACGCTGCGAAAAGCCAGTCGACTGGAAGTCAGGCCGACGAGTGTTTGTATAATGTTGAATCACTTTCTGATCAACTCCTGGTGTTTAAAGGGTTAACATCCTGAAAATGAATGAATATTTGGTAGTTATGATCAGAACTGATGCTGGTTAAAACAATGAACTCAGTCAAAGAGGACAATAATGTTGATATATAGTATTTATAATGTATGTGTATATATATATACACATACATACATATATATGTATATATAACATATATATGTATGTATGTATATACATAGGATATATATGTTTTGGGATCTTTCATTCTATGATTTTCTTTCTGTTGATGCAGTTCACGCTCTTGGTGCGGTTCACGCTCTTGGTGCGGTTCACACTCTTGGTGCGGTTCACACTCTTCTGTTGTTCAAGTTAACTCCGATCTCACAACAACAATTTTCATCCAAAACCGACCAGAATGATGAAATGTCTTCACCGGCGTTCAGCGTCCTGATGAAAACATCTGGAGGACGAGCGAGCGAGTTATGAAGACCGACCGACTGAAAGATCAATAAACTCTGAGCGGCGTAGAAATGACCGTTTATCTCCGTCGTTAAGTGGAAGTGAACACAGCAGATATTCATCCATAAACCCTGTGAAGCATCACCTGCTCAGGTACGCTTCAGTTACCTCGTCTGCTACTGTTAACCCCCCCCCCCCACACACACACACACACACACACACACACACACACACACACACACACACACACACACACATGTGCTGACGGGGGAACCGCGAGGTAAACCAAGCACATCTAACTGGGCTTTAGGAGGTTAAGTGAGGTCTTGTTTGGGTTCAGGACTCCCGACCTGTTTGTTTGCAGCGTGTTGCGTAATCCTAACGGAGGAGGAGCGCGGCGCCGTCTTCTAGGAGCAAAAGGCCCGAAAGATGTTTCACTGGAGATATTCTAACAGAAGAGATTCAAAACCTAAATGGAGCTGAAACTATAAAATCACCTCCAATCAAACTGAGTTTTTATTTCTTCACGCGTTCGTCCCTTCAGATCGTCTTTAACGTCGACTTTAACGGATGTTAAACGTCGTCTTTAAGTTGAAAGGTTCACAGAGAAGCTGTGAGTTTCTGTCAGCAGCTTCTACTTTATTTATCTCTGGTTCTTATTTCCCAGCTGACTGTTTGTGGATCCGTGTTCACATGTTTGACTCGTGACCAGTAAAGGTTACTTTCATGATCACTGTTTGTTTTTTAAAGCTTCTCAGAGACTTCCCGAGGTGTTCGACGTCTCCGCTGACTTCTGAATCTGGTGGGCGACAAAGAGAGACAAAAGAAAAATAAGATACAGGAAGCCAGCGCTCAGCTGATCGAGCTTCTGTTTTCACCCGATGAGAATCTGATCTCATGTCAGAAGGTGTGAACGAGTTTAAAGTCAGAGAAACAAAGATTATAATGAGCAAAAACACGTGTTGTTCGTGTGACACTACGTCCTCAGACCAAAGCAGTTATTACATTGTTATTACAGACAAAGAGGGAAACGTAAACACATGTCGCTGCTTTTAACCATCACGCCTCCCTCTCATGCATCTCTATGGAAACAGCAGCATCAGTAGAAAGAACTCAAACAAGTCTTCTGTGAAGTATACACATATTATATTTCTTTATTATGTATTTATAAAAGCTGGTTGTTGCAAACGTCTTATTTTCGGCGTGTAGGCGTGTAGACCACCGAGCCTGAATACGTCCTCACAGCGCTGCAGACTCTGGAAACATGCAAACTACTTCAAACCCTTTTGCACTGCAAATACCAAGCAATTACGAGCCAGCAGCATCTTTTATCGGCCGATTAAACGACATGAAACGCTGATCGTCATGAAAGCAATCGGGTTCAATAGTCCATCTGTGCTCGGCAAAGAATGGCGGCTCTGGATTTGACTTCCTATCATCAACAACACAAATGAGCCGGTACCCTTTGCTCAGGATCAGCGTTAGCAGCGGGTTTCTTTGGGGTTTCTTTGGGGTGTTTTTGGGGTTTTTGGGCATCACTTCGACTTGTTATACCTGTAAACCCTGAGCAGGGTTCAGCTGCTGCTGCGAGGCCGAGTTCAGGGTGAGAAGAAACACAAACGCTTTCTCTTTGACCCCCCGAGTACCAAAATACATCCTGCAGCACGATTCCTGTCTTCATCTGCAGTTAGTTTTCTGCCTTTCCGGTAAGTTAACAGCCTGTTTATTTGACGTTTCTAGCTCACGTCTTTGTGAGTCCTCGAGATAAACTCGTCCTCACCCCTCGCGTCTGAAAACACTTCAAGTCGCATCTAACAAACTGCTGGATGTGAGGCGTTTGATCAGGAGAGCCAGGTGTGTTAAAAGTGCCCCAAAAATAAATAAAGACAGAATAAATAATGACAGTACTTTGAAATCAAAGCTGTGTTTCTTTCCCACCGTTTGGAACGAGTAAGACGAACTTTAACAGAATTATTCCTGGAATAAAAACAAAAGAAATTATCAGCGCTGTCAAAATGTATTTATTCCAAAGACATGTTTGCCGTTAACAGAGTGACAATAGCTTTTTGTTTTTTATGTCCACAAAGTGAAGTGTTTGTTTTTTACATGCGCTGACACGTTTTCATGGTGTTCATCTGGTTTCAGAGGTTTGCTGCGTTCTCATTGGCTGAACACGTAATCCTGACCAGAAGTCATGAAGTCGCTGCTGATTGTTTTCACACATCTCAGGGTTCACAGACGTGAAAGGTCCAAAATATCAGAACAGAAACTGAGCTTCTGAAAGTTTTCGGGTTGAACAGGAAGTCTTCTGTCGTGAGTAAACGTGAGTCGCTGATGTCCATCCTGCTGTGAGTGTGATAGCAGTGAGGAATAACCTCCACTGTCGCCTCAGACACATTCAGAGTGTCATCACTGTCATCTGATACGTGTGGTGTTGCAGCGGAGCTTTCAACGGAGAAAACCCGAAACTTTAAATGAGAACCTGCAGGTGTGTCAGCTCATGTGAGATTACATCACTGTTCCCCATCTACGGATCAAATCTGTCTGGTAATAGAAGCATCTAAAACTCCGTAGAGTACAACCGATAGATCTGTGAAAGTCTCCGATCCTCCGAAACATTCAGCTGCTCCTCAGACAGCAGACGCAGAGTATTCCACGGTTCCCTGTAGACGATTAGCAGCCGGGCGTGAGGCTTTCACCCTCTCGTCCTCCGTCACGCTGTTGTTTTTTGTATTCATCTGTTGACGGGCAAACGGCAGCAGAGACGTTCTCACACATGTGGTCACTCTCTCAGCTTCCAGAGCGCCGGCGTGGAGAGGACGGCTCATTATTCAGACGGTCTTCAGCTCTCTGTGAACCGGTTCACAGGTCTTACTGGATGTTTCCTTGTTTTATGAGGCGGGTCGTTTCTGCAGAATGCTGCAGTTCTGCTTCACATTAAAGCACCAAAAAGCAAACGTGTCTCTTAGAATTTACCTTCATGGCCCAGAAATATGCAAATAGGTCTCAGAGGAAACATAACGCCACCTGATGAGATTATTAACGCAGAAACATTTTTAACTAACATCTGCCAAATCACAAAATGTTGAACACATCAGCAAATGTTCACATCAACATGTTTTAGTTGTTTTCCTACATTATCCGCCGTAGCAATAAAGAAGATGTGCTCTTAGGAACCGAAGTGTGATTAATAGTTACGGTTAAGACCCTCAAAGTGCCGGTACGAATAAAAGATGAGGAGGAATATCTTCTATCTTCACTGTATACTCCACATAAACAACTATAAACGAGGCTCTGAGTATTCTGCAGCGGTTGTTTTGCAGAGAGTTTGTTCATCGTGGAGGCGTGAAAGGAAACCGGTTCTCTAGAAGGATTCTAGGGAACTAGATCTGAGTATCAGATCTCCAGATGATCATGTTGAGGTTGAAGAACTTTTAGAGTGTTTTTGTTGTCATCGTAGTGATCGTTTGCTGATCTTCTGAGGTTAAAGGATCCTCCTGTTGGCTGTTTACGGAGGATGTGAACCTATGTGTTGATCAGACTTTTATCAGCGCTGTGATATCACTCATCAGCACTAAGACAACCGTTTCTATCATATCCTACGTGTAAGTCCTGCAGCACGTGTTGATTTCCACTCCTCACATTCAGACGTCTTTTCCAAATGAACTTCTGTTCACAGGAAACTCAGTCAGGTTCAGGAAACCAAACCACCTGGTCAGGTTGAGGAAAAGATCCTCGTTGTGGTTCAAATACTCAAGTTACGTGAGAAAAACATCAACGTCGACTTCTAATTCCTCACGAGGAACGAACATCGATCACCTCTAACGGTCTTCATGCGTCCTCGTTCAGGATTACGTGGATCACATACTAAATCATGTGTTGGGATATCTATGAATATCACTACTTTACACACACCTTCACATCTGGTAGACGGTCGTCATGATTTCACTGTTTTAAGTCTTTTATCAAGTCAAAAGGACAAATCTGTTTTGGTTCCAGCTGCTGCTTTTGCTCGTCTTACATCAAGTGAAGTAGACGATCTGTTGGTCAAACAACACGAGACATCTGGAGACTTGTGGCTGTTTTTCACTATTTTCTAATGCTTCCTTCTCCTCCTCTCCTTCTCTCCTCCTCCTCCTTACCTCCTATACTCTTTCCTGTCCTCCTCATTTCTCCTCGTTTCCTCTCTCCTCACCTCTCCCCTCTTTACATCTGACTCCGTAACATTTCAATTCCATTTCCCATCACCGTGGTCTGGTCCGTCTGAGGGGCTTCGCTATTCATTTCAAGGTCAGAGCGAGAGGACGGGGACGGAGAGAGGCAGAGAACGAGGGAGTGGGAGGATGAAGAGGAGGAAAAATAGATAAAAAAGAAGCAATGAGAGCCGAGAGATAAACGAGGAGAGACGGAGAGAGAAATAATGTGTACTTGTAGAGAGGAAGGGGACAAATGGAGGTGGAGAAATAAAGAGAGAAATATGAGTTCACACTACAATATATTTTCTCCTTTTAAAGATTTATTTCTGTGGCGGTTGAGCGAACACAACAGAAGAATGTGGAACTGTGAAGCTAAATAACTGGAAAACACCACGAAGTTACAAAAAAGCCGCATTTCTCATCAGCATCTGTCAACGTTTTAGTTACCAGCTGGGAATATTGTGTGACAGGTGAGGAAATATGTTGGGATTTATCTCAGACTGATGACTGAGAAGATCGTTAAACAGCCAGAAAACAGCCTCACAAATCCAAACTGAATGCAGTGAATGTGATGTCACATGTTTTAATTCAGTGATTCCTCAGACTGTGTTTCAGTCTCGACAGTAAGAAAGAAGCACAAATCAAACAACATAAGTTCCTAAAACTCTGCTGTTGTTTCCTGACCTCTGATTTGCTGCCAACATCTCTTTTTCAGTGATGTATGAACTCTGCGTTCACTCAACAACATGCATCAAGCGTACCATTTCCTGCACACAGACTGGTATTAATAAAGGACGAAGGTTGTGAGTTTTTTGCTCATTGATGGATGCTCATCATCCTGCAGCTCTTTTCCTCTGCCACACAGATCGCAGGATGAACTAGCTAGATAAACTGTGCACGGTGGTGTCTTGCTACGATAATTTGTGTTCTCATGAGCATCTGGCAGTTGACATGACTGGAGCGATGGCCCTTCTACCACCCAGTGTGCTGCCTCATAAACACAGTCATTGAGTCTCTGTGCAAATTGATTAAAACAGTCTTTGAAGGTTTCAGCTTTGGGTTTGTCCTCAATAGAGAATTAACAGCTCTGAAATCAACATATGTCTTCAGTGATGTGAAGAGCATTAACTTAGCTTCAACCAGCAACTGCTGCCACAGCTTCTGTGTCCGTTAAACATGACAGAGAGAGGATGGATGCTTCAGTCTCAAACAAACAACAACCAGCGTTTCACCAGGAGACCGCTGTTCATCTCCTGTGCGAGAGTCAACGTTGACTTATTTGTTTTACGTAACTTCAATATTTAAGTAACGATACTCACTTTTAACCCAAACCACCTAAACTTAACCAACTATTTCACCATCTTTTCCTTAACCTAACTAAGTTGTTTCCTGTGAATAAAGAAGTTTATTTTAAAAAGAAATCGACACGTGTTGCTGGACTTTCGTAGGAAAACTTGAGTAATGGCTTTTCGTTGGATATCAAATGAACCGTTATATAAGTATATTGTACTCATTGAGAACAATGGGCAGAACAGCAAACAGCTGCCTCCTTCACACATTAAATGTGCAGCACATGATCACCGTGTAGAATTCTACTTCCTGCTACAGGCTCAGTGATGGGCTTGTTATTTTACCGTAATTATACTAATGTCTCCAAGTTAATGTGCAGATATTTTATTGATGTTGAAATAGTAATCTGCCACATTTACATTAGCAGAAGTCCCCTCAAACTGAGAACGATCAGACCACCAGGAGCTGGAATTAATACTTTGGTGAAATGGGGGGATATTAAGAATAACATTAAAATTAACAAACAGATCAAGTAATAATTACCGCTCTCCTCCTCTGGCCTGGAGGAACTAATCCCATCTGAGGGAAGCTTTAGGAGGAAATAGTGACTATTTCTCAGAAAAGCTCATCTGGTTCCAACAGACCTCGAAGGCAAATGTAGAAACGTACATTAGCCATTATGGCAGGAAGTAAAAAAAAAGAAAAGTTATGGAGCCAGAGAAGGTCGAATAAAGGTGGAGGATATTGAAATGATAATAGGATCCAATATTAATGTTAATAATCATGAAGTTTTTATGTTAAATGTTATTTAATGACACATTTCACTAAATGTTATTTAATGACACATTTTACTAGAATAAAGACTCGTATGGGGAGAATGTGCCGCTGCTGAGATCAGGAAGTCGTCACATGATGAGCTGTGAAAATAAAGAGCAGCAGGACGAGGATGAACTGTAGAAAGGGAAAGGTGGTTCTAGTAGGAAGACAGACAGACAGGAAAGAAGAAACAACAGAAATAATAGCCTCTACAACCTTGTGTGATCATGTGATGAGTGACTTTCCTCTGAGACTCAAAGACGTGAGCAGCATGATGATGGTAGTGCTTGTTACGGAGGTCAGGATGGAGGGTTGGATGCATTAACATGTCTGACTGCTGACACCGATGTTTGCATCTCGTCTCCTACAATCAGTCAGCGTCGGTTTGTGTTTAACAAAATGTAAACGATACGTTGATGAGTATTTCACCATCTTTTTCTAAACCTAACAAAGTAGTTTTGTTGCCTCAACCTAACAAAGTAGTTTAGTTGCCTCAACCTAACAAAGTAGTTTAGTTGCCTCAACCTAACTAAGTAGTTTAGTTGCCTCAACCTAACTAAGTAGTTTTGTTGCCTCAACCTAACGAAGTAGTTTTGTTGCTTCAACCTAACAAAGTAGTTTTGTTGCCTCAACCTAACAAAGTAGTTTTGTTGCCTCAACCAAACAAAGTAGTTTTGTTGCCAAATCCTAACTAAGTTGTTTCCTGTGAATACAGAAGTTTATTTTGGAAATAAATTGACACGTGTTTTCGTTAGATATCATATGAAGCGTTTTATGAGGATACGTTTCTCAGTGAGAAGAGAGGAGACAAACGGTCCAACTTTGTGTGATCAGTCTAACCCTAACGCCATCAAAAATATCCAAAAATGTCCAACATTGATTTATCGTCATGTAACTTGCATTCTTCAGTAACTAAGTAGTTTTGTTGGGAAGTTTATTTTGAAAAGACGGGTTAGAAATTTCTTCAGATATGGAACAAACCGTTCTCTCTCCGATCAAAGAAACCACCAGAAGCCTTTATTTTCTGAACCTGTGTGAGTGTGTCCTGATTATGTGATCTGGTTTGCCGAGCCTTTTAAAATGTATCTTTGATCTCTTGTAGTTTCTGCTGTTTTTACCAACACGTTATTCTTTATAGCGGCTACATTTTTTCTGTTTTGTATCTATATACAATATATATATACATGAAATTAGGTCATTACAAATGCCGAATGATTTACAGATAAAAAGATAACTAGTTTTCTTTGATGTGTATGTGCCGTCGTGTGTTATCGAACATGATAATAATCTTTAATATTCACCTTGAAAATGACTTCTTATCAACTGTAGAAGATGTATTCTGTTTGTGTGTGTGTGTGTGTGTGTGTGTGTGTGTGTGTGTGTGTGTGTGTGTGTGTGTGTGTGTGTGTGTGTGTGTGTGTGTGTAGCATCGTGATAACTTGGTTTCATGGATATGAAGAATAGTGAGTGTTTGTTTTTTTCAATCGTCACTCTTTTCCTCCAACTGGTTCAGCAGCTGTGCATCGTGGAGAGATAATGGAAACACACCAGTGCTCCCAGTATCCTGCTGCTGTCATGAAAACACACACACACACACACACACACACACACACACACAGAGGGAATGTGAGCTCCCTCTCTTCTGATAACATGTGAGACGGATGGTGAAGGATGACAGAATAAGAAGGGAGAATGAGACGAAGAAAAGGGAACAAAGATACAGGAAGGAGGAGAGGATGAATGAAAGGAGGCAAAGGACGTAGAGGGTGAAAAGAAAAAGGAAATAAAGTGACTGCACGGAGAGAAAGATGAAATGATGGAACAGAGGGAAGGAAAGAAGTAGAGAAAGAATAAAAGAGCGAGTGACAAGAAACTATGGAAGAGAAAAGAGGAAAAGAAAGATAGAAATTGAGAAGAATACTGAGAAGTTAGAAAATATTACAGGATGCTTAGAAACAGAAGATAATATCTACATTAGTCACATGAAGAATACATAAATATAAAACACCACAGGAATGACATCTTAAAATCGTATCACCCTTTCTCTGTCTCTCTCTCTCCCTCTCTCTCTCTCTCTCTCCCTCTCTCTCTCTCCCTCTCTCTCTCTCCCTCTCCCTCTCTCTCTCCTCTCTCTCTCTCTCTCCCTCTCTCTCTCTCTCTCTCTCTCTTTCTCTCTTCTCTCTCTCTCTCTCTCTCTCTCTCTCTCTCTCCTCTTTCTCTCTTCTCTCTCTCTCTCTCTTTCTCTCTTCCTCTCTCTCTCTCTCTCTCTCTCTCTCTCTCTTTCTCTCTTCTCTCTCTCTCTCTCTCTCTTCTCTCTTCTCTCTGCTATTTTTAGCCCTAACACAGTAGCCTTGTTTCTTTGGTCTGGTTATATAATCAGCTCTCTGTCCTGTGAGGAGGCGGCAGCGACTGCCTCGTTGTCAGCAGCTCATTACTTCAGACGGAGAACTTTTTTAATCGTGTACACACAATCTGGAAGGCAGGAAAACGGAGACAGAATGTGATTTGCCTTTCAAATCCCAAAGCAAACATTTATTTTACTCCGATGGATGCCTGGACCTTTGAACCCTGGAAAGAGGGAGATAAGAGGGGTGAGAGAGGGACACAGGGGTAGAAAGGACTGATAGAGGGGTCAGGGATGAAGATAACGGAGTGAAAATCACTTATGGAGAAGTCAAAGACATCAGAGCAATGGTAGAAGGGTATGAAGCATTTATTTAAGGGATGATAGAAGGGTATAAATGGATTACAGAGTTGTATAAAGGACTTATTTAAGCACAACAATGGTATAGATGGAAGAGTGACAGGGATTAATTCATGGATCAAAGGAATGATAGAAGGGTATGAAGACAATAGAGTAATTAAAGGATGATTAAGGCTTGAAAAGGACCGATTAAGTAGCAAATGATAATAACAAGTCAGATTGGTGTTGGGGGTATAAAGGAATTATAAATAGCTGAGGCTGACTCATTAGGGAGTTAAAATAATAATAGAGGGTACAGAGGGATGATCGAATGATTTTCAGGTGGATGGAGGGGTGGAAGGAGGTTAGGCAGGTAGAACGGGGTAGTTTAAAGGTGAATAGCGGGGAGCAAAGTGGACAAAGGACGATAGAGGTGTCAGCGGGGTAACATATGGGTATAAAGGGAAGCTTTGAGGGCATATAGGAGGGTAGAAGGGTACAGAGGGATGGTGAAAGCTTATATATAATGATAGAAGGATGTAAAGGGATGATCGGAGGGTATAAAGGATAACAGAGGACTGGCTAAAGGTTGTGAGAGAAGTTGAGAAGGGCTTATTGAAGGGTTAAAGGGATGGTAGAAGGGTTGAAAGGGAGGATTAATAGGCTGAAAATGGGTGACACATGGGCATGAATGGACAATAGTTGGGTATAAAAAATGATAGTGGTGTCAGTTAGGTAATATGAGTATAAAGGGAAGCTTTAAGGGTTTATAGGAGGGTAGATGAGTAAAGAGGGATGGTAAAATCGTCTAAATGATGATTCAAAGGTTCAAAGGTAGGAAAGGAGGGTGTAGAAGATGATGGAGGGATTGGAAGGATGGCTAAACTTTCGTAAAGGGGTATAAATAGATCACCCAGTGGTACAAATAGCTGTTAGAAAGTTAGGAGGGCTTATTGAAGGGTTAAAGGGATGATGGAAGGATATAAATGGATGACACATGAGCATAATTAGACAATAGTTGGGTATAAATGATAATATAGACTTAAAACAGGATTATAAAGGATGATAGAGGGGACCAAGAGGTAATATATGGGTTTATAAGGAAGATGTAAGGGTATATATGATATTCAGGCTCATAGAGGGATCAAAGGGCTGTTAGATGGGTGAAAAGATATGAAGGAGGACTAACTAAAGGTGTGTTATGGGGTCATGGTGGTATAAAGGACTAATCAAATGGCTAAAGGGTTGACAATGACTGAGAGAACTGTATTAAATGAACTGATTAAGAGGTAGAACGTGGCCATAGAAGGCTATAAAGCAGGGATGGGCAATTATTTTTCCCAAGGGGCCACATGAGAAACAGGGACTGTTGTGGAGGGTTTTGATAAGCTGTTAGTGGTAAGAGTAAATGTTATGATCAGTGGTGGAACTACTAAGTCTATTTGCTTAAGTACTGTACTAAGTAGTTTAGTTGACTCAACCTAACCAAGTAGTTTAGTTGTCTCAACCTAACTAAGTAGTTTAGTTGATTCAACCTAACTAAGTAGTTTAGTTGTCTCAACCTAACTAAGTAGTTTAGTTGTCTCAACCTAACCAAGTAGTTTAGTTGACTCAACCTAACTAAGTAGTTTAGTTGTCTCAACCTAACTAAGTAGTTTAGTTGACTCAACCTAACCAAGTAGTTTAGTTGTCTAAACCTAACTAAGTAAATTAAAATTGATACGTGTTGCTGGACTTTTGTAGAAAAATGCACAAAAAAAGAGGAGTAACATTTTGTAAGATATTATAGTTTTCAGAGGATACGTTGATGGAGGGACGGGACTTAAGACACAAGTGTGTTTTCTTTCATGTAATACATGTAACATGTCGTTAAACACACACACACACACACACACACACACACACACACACACACAGAGAGAAAGAAAGATGAACAAAGCAATTTTTGGTTGTTAAACACTCCAATTATAACCCTCCAACTATAGGCGTCCTGCCTGTGCCTGACTCTGTGCGAAATTCAGCAACTAGGCCAGAAAACACAATAATTGTAACAATTACCTTCTGCAGCACTTCTGTTTGTGTGTGTGTGTGTGTGTGTGTGTGTGTGTGTGTGTGTGTGTGTGTGTGTGTGTGTGTGTGTGTGTGTGTGTGTGTGTGTGAAAATGAGTTCATCTGCAATGATAGCTTATTTAAGGTTTTGCCTGAGACTGCAATTCAGCAGGGTGGCTGTTCATTTACAGAGAGACGAGTGAGCTCATTAAAAACACTGGCGGGGAAGGAGCAGAGGGCGAGCGAGGGAGAGATAGAATACTAGAGGAGGAGGAGGAGGAAGAAGAAGAGGAGGTGAATGACAATGAGAGGAAGAAGAAAGAAAAGACTGGTGAAGATATAAAAGGAGAACGATTGAGGAGGAAGAGGGTGTGATGAGGAAAATAAAAAATGTTGCCGGAGGAGTAAAGAATGTGGAGCAAGAAGGAAAGAAAATAGATAAATAAATGTGCCCGGTTTCATTTGTTATAGTCTCGTAAACTCGGGGAGAAGTGTGAACGACAAATGAAAGAAAGCACAGAGGAGAGAGACAGAGAGGAAATTTAAGGAGGAGAAGAAGAGAGTGTTGTAGCAAGTGAAGTGAAGCTGCACTCATATCTCATCAGTAACACCACATGGGGAGGGAGAGAGAGAGAGAGAGAGAGAGAGAGAGAGAGAGAGAGAGAGAGAGAGAAACAGAGAGAGAGAGAGAGAAACAGAGAGAGAGAGAGAGAGAAAAACACTAAGCATTAAGTATAAATCATCGTCAGAGCAGGAAATCAAACTTTGGGTTTCCGCTGTCGGCTATTTATCAGGAAGTGGAGGTGATGGCAGATCGTTGGTTTGTTGTTGTCTTTTAGTTGGTGTAATGATGCATTTCTTAAAGGAACAGTGTGCAGGATTAAGGGCGGTTTATCGGCAGTAATTGAATATAACCACAGGCTGCATATAAGAAGGGGACGCAGTCAACACGATTTTGCCGTCGCCATCTTGTTTTTTGCAACCAGTGAACAGGAAGTGACCATATTAGGAGTGACGTAGAGACGTCGTATACGTCTCTGGTAGAGACCTGTCAATCACCGTGTAGCCCCGCCCTAAAGCATCCCCTGCTTTATGGTCTGTTTGACTCTAAATGGACCATCATGTACTAAATGAACATCATGCTGTCGGTTAAGCTACCGGTCTCCTATCCTGACATCAGATCAACGTCTTCTGCGTCTCACGTTGTTCTTGTTTCAGAGCGTCCTCATGGATTCATGCTCTCGTGTCATCTCACATGTGAAAAAACCACACTGAGAGACTGTGACATTTCTATTTAGTTTATATCATCCAGAGGCTATTTGGTGGAACACATATGAAAGAACACTTCCCTCCTGTTCCTGCTTATACGAGGGCTATAATAATAATAATGTTTTTTTCCCACAGAAGGAGAAAGCCTGACATTTATCAGCTGCCACCTGCCGAATTGCATTTTGCGGCGCATATAGAAACACGAGTGTGTGTGTGTGTGTGTGTGTGTGTGTGTGTGTGTGTGTGTGTTTCTTTCTGTATTAATAGGACAGGTCGCTGTTTCCAAGAGAGCAAACACAAATATGCCTTTTTCATTTTCCCTCCTCTGCGGCTGAGATCAGATGTGATAAACATCCCCGACATGGCCTCGCTCCCGTCCTCTTCATCGCTCAAAAAATAACAGAAACAAAACAAGCACACAGGACCGAGAATTGGCTCTCCAGCCTCGATGAACCCTCTTCCGACCCCGCCGTCCATTTCCCCTCTTTTGTAAAATATACTCCCGTTAAATTCATTTTCTCCCTGTTAGCGTTTCTCCTCGCTCTGCCGTTTGTCAGCAGGAGTCAAACCGGGCCACAGGAGGGTGTGTAGAAACGGTTCGTCTGTGGCGTAAAACAAAAAAGAAAAGACGGATTCACAGTCAGATCAGTTAAAAAGAGGCTCGAGTAGTAATTATCCTAATGGCTCCTATAATGGAATATTTAAAACACAGCCAGATGCGAGTGTTCGGAGCTCTTTTGTGCTTCGATACCCACGAGCACGAGTTCCTGGCGTCTGATAAGAGGGGAGGTTTTAATGTCGTTTAGGAGTGGCCCACTTCCATTTCATTTACTACAGACTGAACAAAAAAAGGCTTTTTCATTCAAACAGAAAAGAGAAAGATGCACTTGACTGATTAATTAATTCACTAATTATCTCATTAGTTCATTCATTCACACTCTCAGCCTCACAAACATGTGAAATGTCTCGTTTACTTCCTATCGTGACAAACTACCAGCCTGCGACACAGAAGAATCTAACGTGACGTTCACCCGTTCATCCCGCGTGGACCGATGTCTGGTCGTCGTGATTGGACGGCGGCGCTGCGTCCCTCTAATGGAGCCAAATGAGCTTTTTTTCTGAGCCTCGGCCTCTTCCGTAATGGATGGAAATGAAGCAGGAAGCAACGAGAGAGGCTCAGACCTCATCTGGCTGTCTGACACCTCAGCCAGCAACCTAGCACTGGCTAATGGCCACCTGTGTTTGTGTGTGTGTGTGTGTGTGTAGGTGTGTGTGTGTGTGTGTGAGAGAGGGGTGAAGTACTGACTGTGGCAGTTTTGTTTGTGTACTCGAACAGCTTCCAGAGGCAGATATGCAGACACACCTTTGCAGACGAACAGATACACATATATTCTCCACCTCTTTGCAAACACCAGCTCGTTCTCACTGCCAGGGCGACGCTTTTTCACACCCGACGGCGTCTGATACCGACCCAGCGAAGCACCTTTTAAGTGTCCGGTCAGAACAACGGACATAGTTTAACGAGAGAGAGAACGTCCGCTTTTGGGAGGACGGAGGTCGAAGGTCTGGTCAGACAAACAGGACTTTCACCCAGGAGACCGCTGTGAAGGTTGACCAACTGAACTAACGCCACGTTAGCTTAAAACAAACGTAGCCTGCTGATTTTAACTATCAATCTTCTAAACCTGTACTGTTGTTGAGTAAACCTTAAAAACCACACAACCCTACGGCGTCCCTGACACGTCCAACGCTGACGCTGGAGGTAGAACCTCACTTTGAAGCGTAGGACCGCTGGCCAAGAGGCGGTGTTTGACAAGGAAATCCGCAGTAAAACAAAACATTTTAAATTCCAAACTGTTGGATTTGGGTGATAAGGCCGTTGTTGGATGGAGTTTAGGTTGTGATTGTCTAAAATATAACTCTGTGTCGTAGCATTAGGTGTGCATAGAAGAAGTGGACGTAGTCACCGACTCCCATTGGCTTGTGAACGACCGTATTGGAAGCATCGATTTTGGCATACTGGTCGTCGCCATCTTGGGTTTTTTTTTTTTGCAACCGGAAGTGACAAAAGAGGGCGGAGCTAAGAGCAACCAAACTCTGAATAAGACATGTTTAGTCGACCAAAATGCTACAATTAACTTCCATGAAGTGAAAACAACGGTTAAAGTTATAAAACGAAAACACAGACAACAGGTAGAGACCTGTCAATCACTGTGTAGCCCCGCCCCTAAAGCATCCCCTGCTTTATGGTCTGTGTGACTCTAAATGGACCATCATTTACTAAATGAACATCATGCTGTATTGAAGAAGACTTGAAACTAGAGATTGAGACCATAAACTCATGTTTACAATGTTTACTGAGGTAATAAATCTAGAGACGTCTATACAATCGGACGTCTTAAATCACCAACCGTTGTCGCTGCGTCACACTCTGAACTCTGCCTCCATAGATAGTTATTAATATTCTGATAATTAGACACCAGATTGGACGTCATCCAGACTCTCTGTCACCACTCCGGTGAAGTTTCCATGACGGTTACAGTGAAACGACAGCGGAGAAGTTTCACCGTCACTCTGCTGTCAGAACACGACTCCGCTCTGAAGAGTTTACGACTTCACCCGGCGAGCTGCCAACTTTACAGTTAATTAAAAATCCTCTTGGATGTTGAGAGGTGCAGATGAGGAAAAAAGATAATTTAATGAATTATGAGAATCAGATCACTCTCAGAATAGATTATAGAGTGGATTCTTTTAATAGAGTGTATCCATCTCATCTCTATAGTTTTAAATAGCAGAGACATTTTTAACTAGAATATTATAAAATCACGATTTTAAAAACAGGATTAAGTTGTTCTGACACTGAATGAAAATCTTCTCATTGATGTCATTTGAGTCCATCGTCTTCTTTTTGTCTCTTTATGCTTATTTGTGTTTTAAACCTGTTGCTGGTTCGTACCTCTGCGTCTGCAGCCGACATGACCGGAGTCATAATGTCTTCAGTCTGAGAATCCTTCATTGGTGCCAAAGTTGTCTGTTGTCACGGTGCCCCCCCCCCCCCCCCCCCCATACTGTCATTAATACCAATCTAAAGTGAGATGAAAGTCGGTGCGACCGCGGTATCGATCTGACCTGATGAGTCCTGCAGACACAAAAACAAGAGAAAAATGGCTCCCGGAGGATTTATTACAGCTGCCAGAGTCTGTGTCTCTTCGTCCTTCACATTGCTTCCTCCTTCCTTCCTTCCTTCCTTCCTTCCTTCCTTCCTACAGCCACCGCTGCTGCTTGTTGCTTTGATTTACGCGACCAGGTGCTTCAAAGTGCACACACACACACACACACACACACACAAATGTGCTGATTGCATGGAGATAGGTTGTGTTTTTAAATCACTACGGACACAATAGTCTCTCTGTGACAAGTCTTCCGTGAAGGAGCTGTAAGTGTGGACATCAGCGACCTGAAGTAATTCAACACAATCATATGAGAACATTGTACACTCACACACACACACACACACACACACACACACACACACACACAGCACACTTCACTTCCTGTCTGTCCGTCCTCTCTTTTACTCTTCCTGTTTACAAATATATTTAAAATGCATTTAAACCGAGAACAGCTCCAGATTCTGTGAGAATGATATTTTTTGCTTTGTAAATAATAAACACAATGGATGTGTGTGTGTGTGTGTGTGTTCATCATACCTCTGAGCCTCAGTGTGTGTGTGAGCTGGTTTTGGGACACACTGACTCACAGATGATGAAATATCTGCAGAGATCTCCTGTAAAGCAGAAACGCTGGTTTGTCTTCCAGTTGATTACTTGCATTGTTTTTGGTTCTCATTAAATATATATCAGTATCTGTCTTCATGGATACGGTTTAGCGTTAGCCTCTCTGACTGGTTGATGATGGCGGTGAGGATGTTTGGCTGCAGCCGTCTGCTGGTGATAAAAGTCCTCGACTGGGTCGACCTTCAGGAATAATCACGTTTCTGCAGCCATCAGGGATAATCGGCTGCAAGGTCTCACTCACACACACACACTCACACACACACACACACACACACTCACTCTCACACACTTGAAAAAGAAAATCAATTTAATAATTTTTACTCTTTATTCTCAGTTTTGAAGATTTCAGAATTTACTGCAGTTTGTTTTGTATCGAGCGTTATTCAGCGACCATCCGTTTGATGGATCATTAATATAATATTCATTAGTTGCAGTAAAGGTGTGTGTGTGTGTGTGTGTGTGTGTGTGTGTGTGTGTGTGTGTGTGCAATGTTCTCATATGATTGTGTTGATTGATACTTTCTTTCTTTTACCGATACTTTGTTTCGTGACCAAATACCTGCAAAACTACCCAGAACCCTTCAGCCTCTCTGTGCTTTGTGTTCATCTTATTAGCTAACGATAACATGCTAACAGTCTAAATGAATGAACATACTAAACATCATATCTACGAAGCGTCAGCATGTTAACATCGTCTTTGAAGCATCGCTGTGTCTTGGCAAAGTGTTTGGTCCTAGAAGTTTGCTTACATATGAAAACACATCAATATCAAACATATATAACTCAGGAGAGGGCGGAGCTCGTGTCGAGCCACAGCTTCATCATCTGCTCATAAACAACAGTCTCTTGTGGTTCCTTGAATTTGTCTGAAGGTTTGGGATCCTTACCTCGTCTCTCCAGTTACACATTTCCTCCTGAATGACTCGTGTAAATGAACCTTCTTCTGCACCAACGCATGCGTAAGAAGTCTCCTCTTTACTGGACAGAGTTCTAACCGGTCAGGTTGAAGGATCGTAGTCTGTGTAACTTTGTGTGGTTGGTGTGTTTGCTGTGGTGAGCTTCACTATAAACCACATCACATGTGTTGTGAAGGTGTGAGATACTTCCCTCCTCCTTTGTGGTTTTAATTGGTAGATTTTCATTCTCTCCCGCTTGAATAGGCCGACAGCGAGGAGGAAACGCTGCGGAGCTGAAGTGTTGACAGCATGCTGATTAACTGACTGCTGACCTGAAAATGGAAAGTCACTACGATGACAGTCAAGTTCTCACTCGATGACCGTAGTCTCATCTCACTTCTGCAGTTCTGTTTCAGAGCTGAACCTCGTGATGACAGCAGATCAGGTGTGTGTGACGGACAGACTCTTAGAGCTGCATCCAGGGCTGAAGGTTCAACGTCTTGCTTCCTCACATACTCTGCTTTGGTCCATTACCAGCTGGTGTTTTAACCTTCGTCTGGGAAATATATTTATATACGTTTGGGCTGGAATTCACTGATGTTTAAGCTCGGCTTGCATCCAATATCCACTGATGTTGTTTCCATGCTTTGGTCCAATATTCAGTTGTAGTTTAGTCCTGGTTTGGTCTGATATTTCAGAAGAAAATAGTTCTGGTTCTCAAGTATTTTAGCCCTGCTTCAGTCCACTGTCTTTAGGTCAATGTTCTCTGGTATTTCAGCTTTAGTTTGGTTTAGTATTCACTGCTGGTTTAGTCCTGGTTTAGTCCAGTATTCACTGATGTTTTAGTCCTGGTTTAGTCCAGTATTCATTGATGTTTTAGTCCTGGTTTAGTCCAGTATTCATTGATGTTTTAGTCCTGGTTTAGTCCAGTATTCATTGATGTTTTAGTCCTGGTTTAGTCCAGTATTCACTGATGTTATGGTCTTGGTTTAGTCCAGTATTCACTGGTGTTTTAGTCCTGGTTTAGTCCAGTATTTACTGATGTTATGGTCTTGGTTTAGTCCAGTATTCACTGATGTTATGGTCCTGGTTTAGTCCAGTATTCACTGGTGTTTTAGTCCTGGTTTAGTCCAGTATTCATTGATGTTTTAGTCCTGGTTTAGTCCAGTATTCATTGATGTTTTAGTCCTGGTTTAGTCCAGTATTCACTGATGTTATGGTCTTGGTTTAGTCCAGTATTCACTGGTGTTTTAGTCCTGGTTTAGTCCAGTATTTACTGATGTTATGGTCTTGGTTTAGTCCAGTATTCACTGATGTTATGGTCCTGGTTTAGTCCAGTATTCATTGATGTTTTGGTCCTGGTTTAGTCCAGTATTCACTGATGTTATGGTCCTGGTTTAGTCCAGTATTCATTGATGTTTTGGTCCTGGTTTAGTCCAGTATTCACTGATGTTATGGTCCTGGTTTAGTCCAGTATTCACTGGTGTTTTAGTCCTGGTTTAGTCCAGTATTCACTGATGTTATGGTCTTGGTTTAGTCCAGTATTCACTGGTGTTTTAGTCCTGGTTTAGTCCAGTATTCATTGATGTTTTAGTCCTGGTTTAGTCCAGTATTCATTGATGTTTTAGTCCTGGTTTAGTCCAGTATTCATTGATGTTTTAGTCCTGGTTTAGTCCAGTATTCACTGATGTTATGGTCTTGGTTTAGTCCAGTATTCACTGGTGTTTTAGTCCTGGTTTAGTCCAGTATTTACTGATGTTATGGTCTTGGTTTAGTCCAGTATTCACTGATGTTATGGTCCTGGTTTAGTCCAGTATTCATTGATGTTTTGGTCCTGGTTTAGTCCAGTATTCACTGATGTTATGGTCCTGGTTTAGTCCAGTATTCATTGATGTTTTGGTCCTGGTTTAGTCCAGTATTCACTGATGTTATGGTCCTGGTTTAGTCCAGTATTCACTGGTGTTTTAGTCCTGGTTTAGTCCAGTATTCATTGATGTTTTAGTCCTGGTTTAGTCCAGTATTCACTGATGTTATGGTCCTGGTTTAGTCCAGTATTCATTGATGTTTTGGTCCTGGTTTAGTCCAGTATTCACTGATGTTATGGTCCTGGTTTAGTCCAGTATTCACTGGTGTTTTAGTCCTGGTTTAGTCCAGTATTCATTGATGTTTTAGTCCTGGTTTAGTCCAGTATTCACTGATGTTATGGTCCTGGTTTAGTCCAGTATTCATTGATGTTTTAGTCCTGGTTTAGTCCAGTATTCACTGATGTTATGGTCTTGGTTTAGTCCAGTATTCACTGGTGTTTTAGTCCTGGTTTAGTCCAGTATTTACTGATGTTATGGTCTTGGTTTAGTCCAGTATTCACTGATGTTATGGTCCTGGTTTAGTCCAGTATTCATTGATGTTTTGGTCCTGGTTTAGTCCAGTATTCACTGATGTTATGGTCCTGGTTTAGTCCAGTATTCATTGATGTTTTGGTCCTGGTTTAGTCCAGTATTCACTGATGTTATGGTCCTGGTTTAGTCCAGTATTCACTGGTGTTTTAGTCCTGGTTTAGTCCAGTATTCACTGATGTTATGGTCTTGGTTTAGTCCAGTATTCACTGGTGTTTTAGTCCTGGTTTAGTCCAGTATTCATTGATGTTTTAGTCCTGGTTTAGTCCAGTATTCATTGATGTTTTAGTCCTGGTTTAGTCCAGTATTCATTGATGTTTTAGTCCTGGTTTAGTCCAGTATTCACTGATGTTATGGTCTTGGTTTAGTCCAGTATTCACTGGTGTTTTAGTCCTGGTTTAGTCCAGTATTTACTGATGTTATGGTCTTGGTTTAGTCCAGTATTCACTGATGTTATGGTCCTGGTTTAGTCCAGTATTCATTGATGTTTTGGTCCTGGTTTAGTCCAGTATTCACTGATGTTATGGTCCTGGTTTAGTCCAGTATTCATTGATGTTTTGGTCCTGGTTTAGTCCAGTATTCACTGATGTTATGGTCCTGGTTTAGTCCAGTATTCACTGGTGTTTTAGTCCTGGTTTAGTCCAGTATTCATTGATGTTTTAGTCCTGGTTTAGTCCAGTATTCACTGATGTTATGGTCCTGGTTTAGTCCAGTATTCATTGATGTTTTGGTCCTGGTTTAGTCCAGTATTCACTGATGTTATGGTCCTGGTTTAGTCCAGTATTCACTGGTGTTTTAGTCCTGGTTTAGTCCAGTATTCATTGATGTTTTAGTCCTGGTTTAGTCCAGTATTCACTGATGTTATGGTCCTGGTTTAGTCCAGTATTCATTGATGTTTTAGTCCTGGTTTAGTCCAGTATTCACTGATGTTATGGTCCTGGTTTAGTCCAGTATTCACTGCTGTTTTAGTCCTGGTTTAGTCCAGTATTCACTGATGTTATGGTCCTGGTTTAGTCCAGTATTCACTGATGTTATGGTCCTGGTTTAGTCCAGTATTCACTGATGTTATGGTCCTGGTTTAGTCCAGTATTCATTGATGTTTTAGTCCTGGTTTAGTCCAGTATTCACTGGTGTTTTAGTCCTGGTTTGAGCCACAGCTCACTGCTGTTTTGGTCCTGGTTTAGTCCAGTATTCACTGATGTTATGGTCCTGGTTTAGTCCAGTATTCATTGATGTTTTAGTCCTGGTTTAGTCCAGTATTCACTGGTGTTTTAGTCCTGGTTTGAGCCACAGCTCACTGCTGTTTTAGCTCTGGTCTGGTTTGGTGTTGTCTTCACAGTGTTCTGGCGCTGTGGTTTGGTCCAGAACTCTCTGGTCTTTTAACCCTGCTTTGATCTAATCCTCCTGTACTTTAGCCCGGCTTTGGTTCAATAGTCCCACAGTTCGGTCTATTATTCAGCAGAATGTTGTCGTGTATCTTGGCTCTGGTTTGGGTCAGTATGCACTAGAAGCTGCTCATTGTGTCATGTCTGTCAGATAGTCGTAGTAACAGAAATCAATTCATACATTTGTGTTATTTCTCTTTTATTGGCTCTTGTAGTTTGTTTTTGAGCAGCTTTAGCGTGCGGCGCTCTGACTGATGCTGACCTTGACTTCAGTGCGAGCGTTAAACACGCCATCCATCAGTATTGATGTTGGGGTGATTTGATGTTATGTTCTGTTTCAGCTCCATTGAGACGTCGGTGTAATTGCTGCCGCGTCTATAAGCGTCAGTTGGAATGTCTTTCATCTCAGTAACATCACGTCTGGTGTCGGGCTTCAGTGCGCCGGCTGCAGCTGGATGTCAGTTTGTTAAAGATGGAGCCGCCTCATGGTCACTCCTCAGGTTAGAGTTCACCGTCACAATAACGTTGTTCATCAAAGTGTGGCGGAATTACATTTGTACCTTCTTGGCAGCTTGAATTTCACATCATTTTCATTCGTAGATTCAGTTTATTTTCATGGTATCGACTGATTCGCTGAGCTTTCTGTTGTTTTATTGTCTTGTTTTTGCTGCTTTTGTCTGTCAAACACTTTGTAAACTCTGTTTTTAAAGGTGCTGTATAAATAAGTTACTATTATTATTATTATTGTTAGTTTTGGCTCACAAAAAAACCATTGGAAAACTAAATCCATAATAAACACAAGTGCTTGTTTTTTCTCTTTTTAAATATTTGCTTCGTCACAACTTCATCTTTATTTCATGAAATGTGCTGATGAGTAAGAAAAGGTGAAACTGTTTGATCTTTACCAAAACAAGCTGCAAACACTAAAACAAGACACAAAATAGAAAAAGAGGAAAACATAAATATAAAATGACATTTCATAATAGTGTTGTTGTTCGTATGTGAATATAACGGTGATGATGATATGAACCTGACAGATATTCATGTATATGAATTCACCTGAGACACTAGAAGCCTGTTTGAATGCAGCATTGATCCGTCAGGATTCGCTCGTTCGCATTAATCTGTAATCTTCAGGTTGTAGATGTTCATAACGCTGATGAGAGCCTCGTATACGTGGGACCCTCTGCCGTACGTTGGTTGACCCGCGGGAGCTCCGAGGATCTGTTCCAACACTGTTTGATGCTCCGCTCTTTGGTGTTCACGCTCCTCCTATCATCCATAATATATGAGCGCTCCCTCCCTCCTGACTGCATGGTAATGTGGAGCCGCTCCTCCTTTCAAACACGCAAATCCACCGAGACGTCCGCCGATAATTCACTGCGCCTCATTGTCTCTCCCTCGTCGCCTCCTCTCCTGTCTTCTCTGTCCTCTTCTCCTCTTCTTCTCCTCTACCTCCTCCTTGTTTCCTCTCCTATCCTGTCCTTCCTCTCCTCTTGCTTCTCTCTGATTATTTTTCCTTCACTCTCTCCTCTTCTGTCTTCTATTTACTCCCTCCTTTCCTTACCTTCTGTCTTATATCCCCTCCTCTCCTTGTCTTCCTCACTCCTTTATTCTCTTATCTCCTCCTGTCTTGTCCCATCTTCTCTCCTTCTTTCGCCACACTTATCTCCCCTCTCTTTCATGCCCTCCCCCCTTCTGTCCTCTTTCCTCTTCTCTTCACCTCCTTTCATTTGCTCTCTCTGCCTCTTCTCCTTCCCCTTTGTTCCTTCTCTTCTTTTCTTCCTTCTCTTTATTTCTCATCTCCTCCCATCTGCATCCTTCCTCTTCTAACTTCCTCCTTTCAATATCCCTCCATCCTTTCCTTCCCTCCTTCTCACCTGCCTTTCTTCCTTGTGATTTCTCCCCCTTTCCTTCCTTTCCTTTTTTCACTATTTCACTTATATTTTGTTCTCTCTCATTTCTTTCCTCATCATTTATTCACTCCTTACTCTCATCCTGTGTTGTATCTTTCCACTTCCTTTCCTCTCCTCTCCTTTCCTCATCTCATCTTCCCTCCTCCCCCCTCCTTTCCCTCCCTCCCTCTCTTCTGTCACGGCTGGATGAGCGTGTCCTTGATCTGCAGGCTCTCCTCGGGCCCTGCTATCCCCCAGACGGTGCTCTGTTTCTGGGATGAGGCGCTGACCTCTGACCCTCCTGTTGGCTGCTTGTGGAGGCTGACAGGAACCACCGGACGGCTCTGCTCCTCGGGGGAGTTCAGAGAGACGAGAGGGGGGGGAGGAGGAGGAAGAGGAGGAGATGTTTGGTGTTGGAACGCTCCCCTCAGGGCTGAGCCGGCGATCTCTCGGTCCGCTCTGTGTTTCTGGACTCCAGCCGGACGCGTTGTTGTTGTTGTGAGGGATGAACTGATTCGTCGGCCATTCATCATAATCAGCTGATAGATGTGCGTTAGAGAGGTCATCGGTCCAAAGTGAACTCCTCAGCTCACCTGCCAAGAGCCGGTAAACAAACCGACGCTTCGGCCAAAAGCAGCTTCTATACCGGCCAAATTCATTCCTCTTCATTTGTTCACAGCTCCGCTCGGTAATGAGACCAGATTCCATGTAGATATCGCTCTCCATGCACCGCGAGAACAAATATCAATAACTTCTATTACGTTAAATGACCTGGAAGCACTTTATAGACTCTGTGATCTACAAGTGAAAGAGTGAAAAAAGGAATGGAAGGAGGGATGAAGGGGTGAGAGAAAGGAGGAAGTTAGAAGAGGAAGGATGCAGATGGGAGGAAATGAGAAATAAAGAGAAGGAAGAAAAGGGAAGAGGGAGCGAAGGGAAGGAGGTGAAGCAGGAAACACGATTTGAAAGTTTGCTTTATCTATTTTCTATATATATATATATATATATATATATATATATATATTTAATCTATATATAATAATATATATTTTAACTTTTTGTCACATTAGCGACCGAACTAACAAACCCGTGAGCTCGGAGAGCTTTTTCTTTTGTTATTGAAGGAACTGGTGAATGAAACCGCTCAGAGAGAAAAGAAAGAAGCTGTTTTAAAGATGTTTGTTTCCAGCCGGCTAGCCTGTTAGCGGTTAGCTCACCAGCTATTGTTCTGCTTGCATTTGATTGGCTCATCGGTAGAGAGAGCATGCTCGGGTTTAGGAATCTATATTTATTGTTCTATTGTGTGTCTCCGTCTCTCCATCACTCCCAGACTCCTCCTCTCCATTAAAACACAACCTGCACAAACAAACGTGGCCTCAGATGACCTCCCGCTCTGTTTCTGCTCCTCAGCGACAGACTGCTGCGCTCCTCCACATCATATTATACCGGCGCTGTCCTGAGGGGAGGCAGGTTCACTGTGTTTCAGTCCTGAGCAGCAAAAAAAAGAAGAAGCTGCACATCAACAGCCAACACATTCTCAGAGAAGCCCTCCAGGCGTCTGAGGGTGTCAGTCGAGTGTCCCCACACACACACACACAGCCTCAGTGTAACGCCGTGCGGCACTGTGAACGAGCTCCGCATTGTTCGAGTGAGACGGATGATTGTGAAGAGGCTGCTGTTTGTTGGCACCACAGAACCGTAATCCACCAAACAGACGGAGCTCCAAACAGAACCGGCGAGTCAACCGGCAGCCTCTGCTTGTTCAACACGGAGACGCTCGCTGTCTGTTGAATATTTAAAGCTTCCGAGGCTGTAAATTGGTTTGTTTAGTGCTCGTTGTGGCGTTAACGGGGATAAACCGGTCCAGAGTTTCATCCTGTGAGCCATCTGCTACTTTAAAACTCAGTGTGGACGCCCAGCTCTGATCCAAGCGCCCGTTGGTTTGGGTTCAGTGGACGTTAATGATTCAGGTGTTATTCCTCTGCAGCCATCACGGGAACATCTGATGGAACCGTCTCACTGAGAGGACGAGTTCAGTAACTGAGCCCAGACCTTTAAGAAACGTACCTGATCCGGTCCGTGATCGGTCTCCTCTCAATACTGTCGGTATCACACGGGGATATCTGTGTTTTGGTAAAAACATCTTATCAATCGCAGTTCCGAGGAGCAGAGCGCTGCTCCAGCACGGTAGACGCAAGATGCTTCCAAAACAAGAAACCTAAAAAAATGATGAAGAATTCAGATGAAGCTCTGTTACAAGATGATGAAGGAGATGAACGACAGAAAGCTCCGTTTAAAGTAGTGAAGATAACGTCTTCTCCTTTCTGTCCACTTCACATGAATGAGAACAGGCTGGTGTCTGCTTATTATAGAGTTACACTTTAAAACGGCTCTTCGGAGGATTTAAGTGTTCGCTGAATTGCAGCAGATGCTCGGAGAGATTCATAAAAGAAGATGGATCGAGTATCATCCGCAGACTTAGTCCATAATTAGAGCTGCGTAGTTATTTTCTTTGCTTTTTTGAACAGAGTTCTGCTGACACGGACCCCAGCTGAGAGCGCTTCATGACCTGCTGTCGTCTTCCTTAAGTTCATGTGTTGCAGAATGATGACGGTCAGTTTTTAAAATGAATGCTGACTCATTGTGAGCTCTGGTTCACCTGCAGAAGAGTCGCTGAAGAGCGAGTCGACATGTGTGTCTGTAGATAGAATAGAAGGAACGCTGACCTCAGGATCTTCATCAGCCGACAGGAGGAAGAGGATGTAACCTTCAATAACTGGGATGTTTCTCTGTTAGCGTTAGCGCAGCCTCGTGCTAATCGATTACAAGTTAAGGATCATTACTCCTCGTTGTTTGCTTACCTGAAAGCTTGTAGAAAGGCATTCTGGGAAATATAGGAAATCAGTAGAAGAGGTAACGGAGGAGAAAGTGACACAAAACTGATCGATGATACCAGCAGACCTGTTCTCCTCCTCTTACCCGTCTGTCTGCCTCCACATCTGTCTGTCAGCGTAGACCGTCTGGCGTCATGATTCAGCCATAGTTCACCTGGAGACAGGTGTGTTTAGTTAGTCCCGCCCCCTCCTCCCTGTCAGCCGTTCATCCTGTCAATCACATCAACGAGCTGTCTTGTTTCTTTTTTTGATGGTTTTTATGGTTAAAAGTCGGGACATTTCCCTTCAGGAGTCGGTGGAGACCAAACCAGACTATCTGCTAACATGTCAACCAAAGCAAGTAGAGAAGGTGTTAATACGTCAGGATGAGCGCAGCCTCACGCTCAGCGAGTGGAAACGGTAGTTTGGCTCCATCAGCCAACCAGCACCTCTAATTAACACCTTGTGTCCTGTTTGTTTGATCTGGAATAAAACCAAAGTGTTCAGACGACCCCGGACTATTTCAGCCAGAAGATGAATTGTTGTACCGGCCGGTTTCTCCAAAAGACACGTAAATCACAACAATTTTAAGTCATTTATGGTTAAATAAAAACGCTATTGCTGCTTCCTGCGGGTTCATTTTACAGCATGTAGTCTGCACTGACTGCTAAATGAACATATAAGTATAAATATATGAGCATCGAAGTAAGTGGCGTAGTATAAAAAGTCAAACAAACAAACAAAAAATGTTGAAGTTCTTATGTAACGTTGTTACAGACCCACTGACTTTAAGCTCAACCGTGATGCTTTTTTCTAAAACTAACTAATTAGTTCCGTTGCTTAAACTTAACTGTAGTCGTTTCACGGTAACAACAAAACAACTGAAATGCTCTTAAAATGTTGTATTTTATATTTTATTTACAGCCCTTCCCATGAGATCAGGTTCATGTGCACCAAACACAATATTAACATGGACACAGGGAGAGAGAAGGAGCACAGTCCTGAATGTATTCATAAGTAGAACACAACCCGTCCAAAAGATTTGTCTAATCATGCTCACGGAGAAGTCCGAGCTCAGCAGTTTGCCGTCCGCTCTGGTCTGCTGTTACACCTCCAACAAAGTAATATTACAGTGAAAAACCTGCAGTTTTCTCTTGTTTTATCAACTTGCATCTAATTAAACCGCTGCCTCTGGATCTCTGAAGCTCCTGTCTCATTTATGTTGTTTATGGAGATCTCTGTGCGCTTCACGAGGCTTAAGGCTCCGGACACGCTACGAGATGTTAGCTGGAGCGCTAACACCCGGCGCCACTGAAGCTTCAGACAGATTTCAGGCTTTAACGCACTTCACTTCACCGATGAACTGTTTTAGTAATTTGTTTTCTAAATCATTACATAAGGAAGTGGCTTAAACGTGTTGATAAAGATGCTGGCAGATGTGAGCTGGTCATTCAGAGCCCTGCACGGGGGGGGGGGGGGGTATAATGAATGAATAGAGAGCAGAGCTTCAGCTGCAGGAGGCGGTGGTGTGAGATCAGGTTGTTTTACCTGTCGAGGGGGCGCAAATTGGCCGAGATGGAGCTCTGGAATTCTGCTCTGCTCTTCCTTTAAAAGCTGTTGGCTTATTTCTATTACTGACACACACAAATATATAAAAACACTGGTTTGTAGAGACGCCGTATAGGTCTCTGGTAGAGACCTGTCAATCACTGTGTAGCCCCGCCCCTAAAGCATCCCCTGCTTTATGGTCTGTTTTAATTTCTTTGTGTTTTTCAAACACACACACACGTTCTTCAGGTGTCCACAGGGCTTTCGTTGTTTGGAGGCTGAAGCCTGGGGATTGTGGACCATAATAAGTCTGGGTCTGCACCATTATTAGCCTTACAGTTCATTCATTTCATCCCCTTATTAATGGAGACATTGCTGAGCAGCAGCTCCGCCCTGAGAACAGTGTGTGTGTGTGTGTGTGTGTGTGGAGGGGGGGGGGGGGGGGGGGGGGGGGGTAATGGGGCTACAGATCCGTGGAGATAGATGGTTTAATTAAGCATGAGAGAATTTAAGCCCCCGTCGGCCCGAGGTGAAAAACGAGCTCTGAGGGCGAAGAGAGCCAGAGGGAGGGGTGTGTTTGTGTGTGTGTGTGTGTGTGTGTGTGTGTGTGTGTGTGTGTGTGTGTGTGTGTGTGTGTGTTAGGAAGGAGATGGTAAAGACACATCTTTCAATACAACACAAATTATACACATATCTCATTCTATAATCAAAGAACGATGTTCAAAACTATGTATTGATACATATTAGGCCAAATGACAAATATGTAATCATCATAAAAGGTTAATTATTTTGTTTTTGTGTTTTAATGTTAAGTTATTTATAATAATGTTGGGTAACATTTGAGTCAGCAGCTGCACACACACTTTTGGAAGATCAAACTCAAATTTAGTAACAAAAGAGAATGAATACAGAAGAAAAAACTAAAATCAAACAGATATAATCCATAAAAGGTTTAAAAACTAATTCAGAACACACAGTGAAGACAACATGGATAGTAGTAGTTTTGTTGTCTAAACCTAACTACGTGGTTTTGTTGTCTAAACCTAAGTAGTTTAGTTGTCTCAACCTAATTAAGTAGTTTTGTTGTCTAAACCTAACTACGTGGTTTTGTTGTCTAAACCTAAGTAGTGTAGTTGTCTCAACCTAACTAAGTAGTTTTGTTGTCTAAACCTAACTAAGTAGTTTTGTTGTCTAAACCTAACTAAGTAGTTTTGTTGTCTCAACCTAACTGTTGTTTTTAACATAAAGTCGTTCCGAGCTTCAGTAACTGAATCCACGTGTTTAAAATGATGGTGGTTTCTTAAACAGCGTACTCTCGTATCAGATAATCCGTTCATCCTGAACATCCACATGCTGTTTTTAATCTCACCTCCAACCTGTTTTCACGCCTCCTGGCTCCATGAATTAAGACGACGGCTGGATTGTTGTTTTTTTAAGTTACTGCAACACAATGAGAAGGGAAATGAGATTCATTCATGTGTTGCGCGGCGGGCACGGAGGCACAGCTAATCGATAGGCGGTGGAAACAGATAGCCAGACTGGCACAACAAAACAAAAGGATTAGTGCTACTAGACGAGGACGGATTGAGCAGATCACTGGCACGAGACAAAGCAGGAAGACGGAGAGGGGATCCTCTGTTTCTCATTCACTCTTTGCCCTCCTCTGCTGTCTATCTTTAAATCCCTCACATCTACAGACGCACCAGTTCTTTTCATTACAGTATTAATCCACAATATAGTCATGGAAATTAGGGTTTATGTTGATCAATCAAAAGATAAAGCACAGCAGATGCAAACAATATGCAAAAACTAATATTAACAGCAGTAAAAATTCATTTTTCAATGCACTTGTTGGCTAAATCTATTTTCCCAGTATGTGTTTTACCAGCCAAGGGAAACAGGATAATGCAGCCGATGGTGTGTGAAATATAATGTTGATTTAGCTTAAAGAGAGTTTAAGTTGATCTTTAGATAGTTAGTATTATCCACAAGTAAAGTGTTCTGCCCATCAAGAGGGACGAGTCCAGGAAAGGATGATGATGAGGTGATAAATTCCACGGATAAAGGTGTAATGACATATACAGGTATTAACACAAGAGGTTAAGGTTTGAATATGGTTCAGATGTTTAGTTTTAAGTGTTTGTGTGTGAGTATGAAAGTGTGTTGAATGTGGTCCACAAAAAACGGTCCACAAAAAAGTTACTACTAAAGTCCAGCAACACGTGTCAGTTTCTGCTTATTACATGAACAGTCTTTTCAAAATAAACTTTCGTCTTCACAGGAAAAACAAATAGGTTTAGACAACTAAACTACTTAGTTAGGTTGAGACAACTAAACTACTTAGTTAGGTTTAGACAACTAAACTACTTAGTTAGGTTGAGACAACTAAACTACTTAGTTAGGTTGAGACAACTAAACTACTTAGTTAGGTTGAGACAACTAAACGACTTAGTTAGGTTGAGACAACTAAACGACTTAGTTAGGTTGAGGCCAGACCACCATTAATTGTATTTTTGGATATTATAAAGTACATAATTTGCTCTCACTGTTACTTAGTCAGATTGGTGCATTTAATGTGTGTGTCCACCACGAATAAGACCTTGTCGACTTTCCATTGGCATTATTTTCATTCCTGAGCGACACAGAAAGAACAGACAATTTGTGTCCCTGTACACGAAACCAAGAGATTGCTTTTTGGGCTGGTATCAGTGTCTTTGAGTGCAACCTGTGGTCAGTCAATCCCAGATCCCAGAACATGGACTTTACTGCAGGCTGGTTACCTTCCTACGTGTCTGCTCCTCACCGTGGTAATGGGTAGATGGGTGGATGTTTAGTCCTGCTCGTTGGTGCTCAGACTGCCTCACCGCAGGAAACCTGCCCTCAGATAGATGGCTGGATGAATAAAATGCCTTTTATCACGGAGGTTTCTACATGTTTGTGTTGGGTTTCACCCCGAATGCATCAAGTGAAGAGGAGCTATAGCTGCTCCACAAAGCAGAACAAAAACATCCAGTGACGCTGCTTTAAGCCATTAACAGCTTTCCAGAGGAGCTGAGAGGAGCTCAAACTGTTCCGTCTGGCTTTTATAGAGTGTTTTATCATTTTATGGGTATTATTATCATTGCATATTATTATAACTGATTTTATTCGGTGTCTTATGTGATTTTATGCTATGGCTTTAGTATTTATACTAAATATTATTTGATTTCTTATTTGATTTTTTTCTCTAATTTCCTTTTTTACTCTTTTACCATGACCAATATATTCAGTGTTATATTTTATGTATTTATTTTTTCTTAACTGAATTTGGTGAGCACTAGTTTCTTCATTTTCTCTCCTTTTTCATCCTGTCAATCATTAGTTACGTTGAAAGGTGAATTTATAAATACATCAATTGATTGACTGATTAATTGAATGATTATAAAAAGATGCAGCGTGGTTTTCTTTTTTTACATACATTTTGCACACATACTTTGCAGTTCATAATCCCCATGTTTTATTCATTCCTTAGTAATGCCTCCCAAAACACACAATCATGAGGTTGTGTGTTTTATTCTAGAAATCGATTCCCTACTTGGATGTGATGCATCAAAGACGTCTAACAGGATCACCAGAAACTGCAGCTCTTCTCCATAATTCCACCAGTTCTCATGTGCTGTTTTTTATGCTAATACTCTTTTCGACTTGATAATGCATTACATGCCAGGTTTGCATAACCGCCTCTTTCACTGCACGCAGGCACATATTTGCCTCTCATTTATGAAAACCATCTGTTTACTCTGAGAAATGGCATTGCAGCTGTAAAGATGTTTACCTCCTCGACAAAATCATTCTCCCAAGTACTGACAGAGTGTTCCATGAATGTGGTATTTAGACATCATGTCCCTGCATCCAAATTACGCCCCGCCACTGCTGCATCGCCTGAGAGGCCTTGATAATGTGCAGAGCATTTTTTTTTTTTGTCTAAATCCATAACCCCCTTGCTCAAGGATAAGATGTTTGTTTCCAGGAGCTAATTTGGAGGTGAGATATTGAATGCAGATGACACTAATAAGGAGAGAGGCAGAGGGAGGGAGATCTTTGTCTAGTTCCGCCTCTAATGGTTTTTGTCTCCCGCCGTCTGGTAGGAGTCACTCTGTGAGTGTCATTAGGATGCACGGGGAGTCGCTCCGGCTAAATATTGCGCAGGCTTCATTTAGCACAGATGAAACCGTGACTCACTGTGGACTCATAGAGCGAGAGTGAGTCACGTTGCAAACCCCCAAAATCATTTCAGCCGGCTGCTGAGTGAGTTATTCCAACAGCTACCGGCGTTGTGTTTCAGAAGCCTCCAAACCTATTAGTCCCATTCTAGACTATATTATGCTAATTGGTCCTCGGTGATTTCAGCGCCGGACCGGCTGAGAGTATCAGTCTCTGATGCTCCGAGGCTCATTAAACATGGGATTGTTCCTGTCATGTGGAGAGACATCAACACAAGACATGTGACCGCTTATGGATTTTTGTTTTAATTGAGGAGCAGACTCAGAGGTTTACAGCGTTATTGAGGAGGCATGCTGGGAGAATATTATCATCCTTAATGCTAAACACTAATCACTTTTTCTTTATGGTGACAGAAGGTCATATGAGGACATCCGAGTAGGGATGCCCCCGAAACCCGGTTCTAAACGAGTAAAACCTCTTAGTATTGATGCGGTCTGGAGTTACTGGTTCTGCTATCGGTACTTTCTTGTGGACCGAGACGTCCTCGTCTCAAACATCCTCTCTCTGTCTCTTTGTCTCTTTGTCTCTTTGTCTCTGTGTCTTTGTCTCCGGCTCAGTACAGCATGAGACTCGCATCATGATCAGAGAGAACTCTGGTCGTCTCAAACACAATAAAACCCTCACAAGTAAGTCCATCACAGCATGTGACCAACACACAGAACAGAACATCTGTTTGTTGCGCAGCTGTCAGGTAACGGTAGTGATGTCATACGGTAGTGATGTCATACATTAGTGATGTCAGACGGAGTTTGATCACAAGAATGGAATCATCAATGAAATAATCACTGAGATCATTGTTGAACTGAGGAAGTAGTTTAAAGATTTTAGAGCGTGTTGCTGCTCAAGAAAGACTATTTGTTTGCTTACAAGAATAATGAAGAACTGTGGATTCTTTTCTGAATGAAATGTCTTTTTTTCTCACAAAATAATCAAAAAGAACCAATCAGAGTATCGATAAGAGTGTCAATAAAATCCTATTGACCCCCGTCCTGATGTCCAATGTCAAAGGGTTCACCATCGCTCTACAAATAATATATTCTATTGAAGACCAGTTTGCAAACAACAGAGGGTCTAGAGGGGTCCGACACTCCTTGATTGACCCTTGAGACCCTCTGATAGCCCCAACGGGAACATTTTGAGGGGTTTCACACATATTCCCTTGAAATTGTCTCTAGAAATGTCTTTGAAAAGCTGACTAATGTCGTCATTTTTCATATTGCAAAACATTTACACCGAGTATGAATACCGAGAAGCAGAGATCTTCTGCCGTGTCGGGTCGGTTAGAGAGAGCCGAGTGAGCCGAGCAGTTCTTTGTTGCAGGGCATCGATGTTGCATTGCGTAAACTTTAGTGAGTGGCCTTAAGTAATGACATCATCCTCACTGATGTGTGTACAAAGCATGCAGTTGCCTCGGCTTCCATCCATGAAATGTTGTCTATTCCGTCTTGAGTCTGTGTCAGACTTCACTGGGTGTTTCTACTCTCTTTCAGACCTTTGTTTTGGTTTTCTGGTCTGCAACTTGGCTCTCGTCAGCCTCGTTTCCAGAGATGTTCATCAAACAGGCAGCAAAAACCAGAGAAACTTACCAAAGTGGCACATTTAGCAGCTAAAGAGCCAGATGGCCAACAAATGAAAGTCTCCACAGAAAGGATGAAACGATCACCGTCTTGCTGCTGGAGTAGCAGCATCCTTTAGGCTCATTTATCGGCTCCTGCAGCTGCTGAATCCCCATCCTGACCTCCATCCTGCGAGGATCAGCAGTGACGCAGTGATTTATTTTTATTAAATTGACCTGATGAGTCAGATTCCAATCTAATCTGGTGGTCTTTTAGCAACAACAAAAAAAAAACAACATCTACTAATTTAATACCAGATTGCTCTCTAAATGCTTCAGTGCAAGTTCATTAGCCTCCACTTCCACAGAGGCCACATTCGTCTCATTATCTTTAAGACAATTTTAATTTTGTTGGTGGAATAATCGCCCCGTCATCACTTCCCGTAAACTGCCGGGATGCTGACGAAGCACGACTTCCAAACAGAACGCCGTTCCCCGAGTGAAGATGAGCGTCTGAGCGCTGACGGCCTCCTGCTCGGCTCTGTCCTCCGTTTGTTCTCAGCTCGGAGAGATTCAGCCCGAGTTCAGCCAAGTTTGACTCATCAAACATTAAGCTGCAGGGTTCTCGCGACCAGCCAGCTGTTCTCTTTTTCCCTGGAAGACTACCTGGCTATGCTTCATGCTCATCTGCCTCTGCATAAACCTGTTTTTATATATATATATATATATACACATATATATATTCCCTCTGCTGGGAGCTCAGTCATAACACGCCTGCTGCCCTTTGGAGCATCTCCTGACCTTAAAGTCTGGACACATCTTCTCCTGCAGAGGAAGCCGGGCTCTAACCGGAGATGAAAAGGTTTGCTAAAAGGCTTAAACTGTGGCTGTCTGCCTGTCAGGCGAGAACGCAGGGGAGACGAGCTCCATGTGGCTTTGAAAATGTTAGGAAGAGGACACGAGGATGAAGGGAAGCTTTCAACGTTTAAAATAACTGCAGCTGATTATGGACCTGTGTGTTCATTTGGTTGAACCAGGATTAGAGACAACAACAAGCAGGCTGTTGATATACATATATATATATATATGTATATATATATATATATATATGTATATTATATGTATATAACCCACTTAAATTATATGTAATCCAGAACAGGTGACATAGTATGAAGAGCGATAACGTCTGTTGAGTCATTTTCTCATAGACTTCTATACAACCAGAGGAGTCGCCCTCTGGTGGACATTAGAGAGAATGCAGCTTTAACACGTGAAGCTTTGGCTTCATTTTAAAGAACCGGAGGTTACCGCCTGGATTAAAAAACACCAGACTTTCACCCAGGAAATTGTTGTTCGTGTCCTGTATGAAACCAGAAGTCAATGTTGACTTCTTTGTTGCGTAACCTACGTACTTAAATATCGTCACTTCTGTAGTTTTATTTACCCCAAGCCACTATCGTTTCCTAAACCTAGCAGTGTTCTTGTCTTAATACAGCAGGGTCTTTCCCAGGCCCATGGTCACTGGACATTAGTAGGAAAGCACCAGAATCAGGCAACTTTGCAACATCTTTGGAAAAGATTAGTCCATTGAAAAATGCCTCTAGTGAAGAAAATCCACACATGTCCATCTAAATGCAGTAGATACACGTAGATTCCAGAGGACAATATTAGTAACAGAGGACAAGAAAAGGTCTCTTGTCAGGAAAACATACTGAAAGTTAATTTCAGTGTTTGAACACACAACCAAAGAGTCGTATGTTGCCAAAAGTCTTCTGAAGACGAGGTGATTCGGGAGCCATCCTGCAGCGTTAACATGTGTGTGTTAGAAGTACAGAGAAGTCTGGGTTTCCAGGGGAACTTAAACTGTGGCGTCTGCAGTTTGGCCTCTTGCTCTGACTGTTGTGGCTCCTAACAGGGTTTGATGTCGCGGCTTCAAAGGGAGCGAGCCCAGAGAGAACGATTAGCTGGCAGCCTGTCGCTGCCTCAGCAGTGTGTGAACAGGAAAAAAAGTGGTTTCTGGAGCTCCGTGTGTGCTTTAAGAGAGGAGTTTAACTGTGCAAAGGTGATGATACTGTGACTGAAGTACAGAGTGTAACTGTCTCAGCAGGACGGAGGAGGGCTTGGGAGCTACATGGGTGTTTGGAGGTTGGACCGGGCAGAGGGCGGCTTTCATGGGACACGTCAATGTCAATGGGGGGAGAAGGGGAAAGAAATGGTTGTTGAGGAGATTCAGAACGAAGAAGAAACAGCTCGATGTGCAGTGGAAGTGAGTAAGTGTACACAAGAAGAAACATACCTGGAGTGAAGTGTGGGGCTCGGAGGCCGGCGGGATTACATTCATGGTGCAACCTGCAATTTCTCTTCATGGTGCACGAGTGAGCAGCACAATGTTCCGTCGTGTCTTCTCATTCTGCTGAGGTTTAAAACGCTGTAAATAAAGACATAGCAACGTGTTCACATGAATACACACCATTGCATTTATTTTCTGAACTCGAGACTTCAAAACATCAGCCCACGAACCATTAAGTGACTTAACAATGACTATGTCCACATCTTATTAACAGTCTGTGATGCTGTGATGCCGGTGTTACTGCCATACTGTGTATTGGCTCATCATCTGGCATCCTGAATAGTCTGGTACTATGGGTGTGTATGGGTGTTGCAACCCGCAGTAGAGCTGCAGTCAAATAGTAAAAAATAAATGACATCCTATGTCTTTTCTCAACTACTTTTCCTCGGCCTTGATAGGACACGAGTATCATTCTCTAAAAGATGGATGTTGATTAGCATGCTAATTGTTGCGCTGCTTCTTGGGAACGGACACTTGATTCTGCTCATTACGTCTCCTTTGGTTGGCCGTCAAGGTCCCAATGTTACTTATTTAACATTTAACTTAGAAGTCACTCTCTTGTGGGACCCTGAAGGTCTCTGTGGATCCTTCATGTCCGACTCAACATATGACTGTTGAACAGAATGGTTTCCTCTTGAAAGAGACATGCTTCTGCTGACTGTGTGGGAACCTTTGAGGCTTTCTATGAGCCGTTGTTTTTCTACACAAACAGGTATGACAGCCGAGTCCGCCGCCGCATTCAGAGGAATCTGCCTGCCGGCTGAATCTTAACCGTTAGCTTAGCCTCAGCAGACTGGACACGCGGCCTGTTAAATCATCCGAGGTTCTGCTCTTTTTAAGTGCAGGTTTGGAGGTTCACGAGTAGGTCAGAGATATAAAAAAAAAAACCTGGTGTTACCTGTCAGACTGCGGAGTAGATTTATGATAATGCAGACTAATATCCGTAATGTGAGGTCAAGACATCATTTAGCATTAGTACTGGGCTTCACTGTGACTCTTCCTCTGGCTCTTCTCTCTGCTGCACTATGTGTTTCATGAAGCTGTGCAGCTAACGGGTTTGTTCCAAATCTACAAACCCTAGTTCAGCTTCAGTTGTCTCTGAAAAGATTATTTTTGTTTGCATTTATTCCGCTTAATTGTACCGTATAAATGAAATAACTCCTCTCGTCATCCCTCTGTCTCCTCTCTAGCCTGCGAGCTGATGAACCAGGGCATACTGGCGCTGGTCACCTCGACGGGCTGCGAGTCGGCCAGCGCCCTGCAGTCCCTGACGGACGCCATGCACATCCCCCACCTGTACATCCAGAGGAACAGCGAGGGGTCGCCGCGGACCGCCTGCCACTTCAACCCCAGCCCCGGCGGGCAGCGCTACACTTTGTCCGCCCGGCCGCCCGTCCGCCTCAACGACGTCATGCTGACGCTGGTGGAGGAGCTGCGCTGGCAGAAGTTCATCGTGTTCTACGACATCGAGTACGGTAAGTGACCGACCGGTCGCCGTGCTGGATCGAGGAGACAGATCTTGGAGAAGCTGATGGGACGGTCTGCTGTTGGAAGTTGGTCTTTTGTTGTGGAACTTAATCTTGATTTTAATTCTCACTGAGTAAACCTACCTTTATTTTGAAAACCGATTGTATGAATATAACAAGTGGAAACTGTACGTTATTTGAAGCAATATGGCCGCTGACCAAGCGTGTTTTGATGAGTTGGGAGTGAGAAGTTTTTGGACTTTAAAACTTTTTTTTTAGTTTTACTTTTGCTTTTGAGAACACATGTGTTGGTGTTGAGCCACTGTGCTGTGGTGTCGCTTGTTGTTTAAGAAAAGTGAGAAACTTCTCCACTTCCTCTCATGTGGTCCACATGTTTGTGATGAGTGAAGATGAAGATCGATGGATTGAGCAGCTGATTGATGGTTTACAGAGTTCTTCATGAGTTTCCTGCTGAATGTTTAACATCACTCAGTGGATAGTTCTGTGCTCTGCATGGTGGATGCCAAACAGCTGTTTTACTGAACTTTGTCTTGTTTTAAAGACTCTATGTTATAATTTGTATTTATTTCACTTCGTAATTTACACTTAATATGGCTTTTATGAAATACTCGATGATTCATACCTCTGTTGAGAGAGATAAGTTTATGTTTTTGAAAAATATGTTCTTCCCAAGCACTTTGGATTATAGTCTGGAATACTTTGGAAGTCCTTTTCCTAACTCTTTGTGACATGATTTTTGATTTGTTTTCATGTTCCCTGCTGTTGGGATGATCTTTAAATATAAATGCTGCTCGAAGGGTATGGGGGTCTATTTAAGGGTCTAAGATAGAGGGTGTTGTACTTTATACAGATTTTAAAGCACTTTTAGTCAACTAATTGATTAGTGATTATCGGCTGCATGAATAAAATGGACTTGACTTGTCCAAAACAAAAAGAAGAAACTTTTCAGTTTTATTTTATCGTCCCCGTCTGCAGAAAACTCCACCGTGGACTTAAAGCTGAAACAGTGCATTGTTCCTTCAACACTAATCATTTTACATATTTGTTAATATGTTGGGGAGTTTTATTTATTCATTTATTTTCACTTGGAATACATGTAGACAAATAATTGAAAACGCATTGAGAACAGCTGCAGGCTGCCCTAAATGATTTCCAATGACTTCTGGCCTTGGAAAGGATTTTCCAGCAACATGTCAGACTCCCCTGTCTTCTGTATTTGTTTGGAATAGCTCACTTGGACTGTATCTTAATGAAATCACATGAAGCTCGATGGATTTTTGAGCGTAATCGATACAGGATGGTGGCAATTACAATATAAGGATATAGACAGATGCAGGCATTTAGCCTCTCAGATAAGTGCATTTGTAGCTGCTGGCCAGGATCTGAATCCTTTATGACCGAAGGACGACGGTGAGGCTGCAGAGGAGAACTTCACTCAGTCCAAAGATACTTAGTTTAAAATGAATCAGCAGATATGTTTGGAAGACTTTCAAAAAACTGTCTTCAGTGACTCATCTGGGATTGTTTTTGTTTCAGTTTAACAGCTTCTGAAACCCCCCACACCTTCCTAACAATGGACTGGGGGACCTGTGTCAAACCTTTTCTCAGTCATTTTTCATAACCAAAAAAATCACCAACCCCGACTTTTCCTCCGTGATTGGCCAGTGTGTAACTGAGCATTATGAATAATAAAGACGGCCTATGAACGCTTCTGATTTCTGACGTGGGCGGACAACATGTCTCAAAGAAACTAGTTCTGTTCAGGCGTAAATCAACCCTCAGTCTGGGTGGTTTCAGATATCTCAAGCATCGATATCAGTTAGATTAATTGTCACATTATGTGGGAATAATGACGGGTAATTATCCCGTTTTAAAATGTCATGTAGCTAATAAAAAAGGATAATGAATAAAAATAGAAGGGGCACAACGAGGCACACTGATACTGTTTCCAAGACAAATTTCCTTCGGGACAATAAAGTCTCTTTTATCTTATCTTATGAGTAATAGGCTGCTCTGGCATTATGGAGGGCCTTCTTCTATGTCTTAAGACTGTCTCGCCAGACATAGCGGGATTCTTCCAAATTGGTGGAACACCATGTTCTTTCAAGTTTTTGCAATGTTTGATTTAATTTGCGGGTTTGAGGGTTATACCATGGAGTGAACCTCCTTTGTTTTACTATCTTCTTTTTTAGGGGAGGAATAGAGTCTAGTGTCATTCTCAGTGAGCCTGAAGCACTATTGACAAGATGATCAATCTGGGTCGGACTAAAGTTATCACAGGAGTCCTCTGTTATATTGAGGCATGGTATTGAGTTAAATACAGATGGAATCACTTCTTTAAATTGAGCTACAGCACCAGATAGACATCTAGTGTAGAAACGTTTGCCGAATGGCGTACACTTTGGTAGTAGAAATTCAAAAGTTATTAGATAGCGGTCCGATAAAAGAGGGTTCTGTGGAAAGACTATTAAATCTTCTATTTTAATGCCATAAGCCAGAACCAGGTCGAGGGTGTGGTCAAAACAGTGAGTGGGTTTCTGTCAGTGGCGGGCCGTCAGGGCCAGCAAAGCCTTCTCTGCTGGCCTAAACAGAATCACAAAGTTATAGCTGTACATGTATTCACATTTTTTTCCTATTAGCTTATTTTCTCATTGCACAGCTACTGTCTTCCTCAGTTGCTGTGCTTCCAGTGCAGCTTGTTTTAAGTAGAGCTTTTATCCAATCAGATTTCACCTCTGTGTCTCTAGGTAGAAGAGAGGCCCGAGGCCCTCTAGGTAGACTTTGCAGGTTAAGTGAATGGGGACGATATTGTTGATTGTCAGTTTTCAATCAATCAGATCTTTAGTTTGACATGTTGGGCGTATTCTTTGACGTGCCAGAGCTACCGAGGTAGTCTACAAGTACACAGCGTTAACGTGCGGCTGGCTTAACAATAACGTGTACCGTGATTGGTCAGTGGGCTAGCGTGACTGTTGTGACGCTGAAGCAGCTAGCAGAACTTAGTATAAGAGTTCAAGTTGAAAGATATGTAAGAAGTTATGACATTGACATGACATTTTTTGCATTTTGCTTGGTGTAGATTTATTTTTGTAACACTCAATGGCTGAAGGAGGAGGAGAAACTGATTTGGGAGTTACTGGCAAAGCCTTACTCAAGAAGGACATTTCCAGAAAAACTGGACATCGTATCAAAGGGTCGGCCAACCCCACAGCTAGCAGTCCTGACCCAGCCAGGAAAAAGATTTTATGGCTAAGAATGCGTTTCATTTGCGACCACAATTTAAGCTTCTGCATTTTCCAAATGCACTAGTATTATTGTAACGTATTGTTTGGTTCGTAAGCCTCGTACCGAACGGTTTAATACAAATACGTGTATTGTTACACCCCTAGAAACAAATAATAACCGTAGCTGTGGCGTCATAATGAGGTTATTAGGAGGTTGTTCAACTGTAGTAGGACAGCACTGAAGGCCCAGGTATAAAATGCACGGCCCGCCACTGGTATACATATGTGTATACATGTATACGTATATATTGAAAAGGTGTGCAGCCTAGCTGCGTAACCCCCTCCCAATGTGAGTGAAGCTCTAAAGGGCCACCGCTGGAGGAGGAACCCGTGTGGTTGGGAACCTCGCTCGGTTATCAAGGGCAGCTTCAGGACCCTGATCCTAACACTCCTGATTTAGATGACAATCTGACCCCATTGCTTCCTAATACACAACAGCTGATGTCTAAACCTTATAATCACATGATGCAACATCATATATGATACATAAGCAGAGCATCAAAAACAATCTGAGCCAACCAAGTTAGTAAATCACAACAATACTGAACAACACCATCTTAACGTTAGCTTGTAGCAGGAATGTCATTCAAATGTCATGTCTAGTTTATTCACTACTGTCAGCCTCTCCCAGGAGAAGAGCTCTCTCACCTTTAGGAGACTATGAAGGCCCCACCAGAGATGAGCAACACTGGACTTTGGTTGGAATGTACAAAATACAAACCAGTTTTATTTGGTTTTTACAGAGAGTAAGGTAAAAGATTACAAAAGATGAATAATACAAAATAAGTAAAAGATAATACAAAGTGTCAGATGTACCAAGCTCACAAAGAACCAAGTCTCTCAAAGAGCAAGAACCCCCAGAAGCCTCCATCCTTTGTTGTCTCCTCCTATAGACACACTTCTCCTTGGTGCTTCTGCAACCTCCGGGTCCATATAAGGTAGACAACAGATCATTCTTAAACCATTGGACAAAACAGTTTTCATTGTCTTATTGTTTCTGACAGACTTATTCTTTAGGTTAACCCCCCCCCCCCCCCCCCCCCCCTCATTGAACAGGACGTCTCTCTAACAATCACAATAGTTATTTTCTGAGTTTACAACCTTTCTCCTCTGCTGACTGTCAATCATCAGGTCAGAGTGAGTTTAACTCAAAGTTCACTTATTTCTTTAGCTTTAACATTTAGTCAACATTATAAACACATATGATTACATTTTGATGAATGATAGAAAAACACACATTAAAGCTCATCATCATTGAACTGTCCCTAAACAATATGGGATTACATGTAACGAGTATATTGATATCTGAACATAAAACACCGTTACCTCGATAATAAAAATAGATCGTAACTCATCATAGACAATGGAAAGTTAAAGAGGATAAACCATATGCATACAAAGGTAAATAACACCTTAAGATAGGACTTCCTGTTTGGCTGTAGGTCACAGGTGTCATGGTTCATTTATGCCAGTTAGGTGTGAAAACCACAACACGCCCAGAAGCTTCCATTGTGTAAGCCTAACCCTTATGTCCCAACATAATCAACTTAATACATTCATTAAAACAAGTTATGCACGTTTTGACATGAGCTCTGAAAGTATATGTCAACACATTTGTTTTGACAAAGCAATAATGATCAGAAATACGAATAGAAATAAAATGATTCAAACGTGATTTAAAAAGAAAGTTGAAACTGATTGTGAAGCTGTGAAGCAGAAACCAGTTTGAGTCTGTGCATCCAATCAACAAGAAATGATGAACAGAACATTACACATGTTGTAACTTTATAAGATCATGTGTTTTCCTGCTCTCTCTGGGTTTGGATACATTTTTGGAATTTGTGAAATATGTTCAAGTTAACATGGGATGTTACTTTACTGTTTAACCTTTACTTGTAAACCCGTCTCTCTATGAACAGACCAAGGATCTAACAAGTCATTGTCATTGCTCCTATTGAACTGGACGCAGGTAGAAATAGTTGTTTTTATCATGAACCCAGAAGCCAGCGTACACAGGCTCATTGAATGTGGTGTGAAAGGTGTGGAGGTGGCTCAGTGTGTCAGAGGAGACTTTGTAGAAGGACAGAGTGCCAGCAGGCCAGTCCAGATACACCCCAAGTGTTTGGCAGCCATCAGAGGGGAAACCAGTTTCCATCACCTGATCTTTATGATAGGCCTTCAGTGTGTGTTTTTCATCTTCTGAATATTGGCCAAAAGCCCACGATATGGTACTATTTAAAAGAGAACTCTCTGAACCATCTCCCTTTCTGTCAATTATCTTGTATGCAACAGCTGCATAAACATGTTTGTCATTAGTTGACTCTTGATCCCAGTTTACCTCCCAGTAATGGCGCCCAGATAACTCCTCTGTGCACATCACCTGAGGATGTTCATCAAACCTCTCTGGGTGATCAGGATAACTCTGCCATGTTGATGTACTTGTTGCTTTCTTGTTTCCAGCAGACAGAATGATGTGATGATTTACAGTGTTTGGGTCCAGGCTGAGATCACAGGCATCTGATGGAGAGACCAACACAAACTCATTAATTCTGAAGGTCAAACAGGTTTCTGGAGGACATTGGTTAGTACAGCGTATTTTTGAATCAAAAGCATGAATAAACTTACACCAGGTCAGATCTCTTTTGTCTGTGATTTGTGCAGGAGGACAGAGGTCAGGTTTTGAAAAGTCTTCATTGACCAGAATGCCCTTCTTGTAATGGTAGATGGTTGCTCCTTTGTGCTTCTCATTTGGAGTGTCTGTGATTAGGAACCTGAACCGCTTGTTGTTCTTCTGTGTTCTGGCAAGGTCATGGAAAGCTTTGGCTTTTTCTCTCATTGTGGTAAAAACATCATCTGAGGAGAACCACTGGTCTTCATTAGTACTCCTTATTTTAGTGGAGTCCAAGTAGGTGGCCATCTCATCAAGGTCGGTATCACCTCTCTTTATGGAGGTGAAAACAAAGCACAGAGCATGATCTACATCTCCAGCAAGAACCTCTCTGTCCAGCTCGGACTGATTTCGGACGATCTTTGCTCCCTTCATGGTATCTACACAGGATCTGATGACGTTGATTTCTCTCTCTTTGTCATCCAGCCACTTGCTTAGTTTCTCTCGAGTGAATGGTGACTTGTCTCTGTTGTCAAAGAATTCTTCCAATGAGCTCTCATCTTCTTTACCTTCACGGATGGAGGGGAGTTTCTTCGCCATGGTCTGCTGGAGGTCAGATGCATAGCGGTCACACAATTTTTGGAAAGATTTTAACTCTTCATGAATACATGGAAAATTGTCTACCACTCCGTCTTCCAGAGAATCGTTGCATCTCATTCGTATTTCCCTCAAATCTTCAAGAGCATCCTGCATCTTCCCGACCAGTCCAACGCTGATCTCACTCTTCAGCTCAGCAGCTTCAGGAAAGAAATATTTCAGTGGCATCAGCCAGACCTTCATTGGGACAGCATTCTCTCCTTTTTCTCCCAGTAGCTGTGGAAGTTGTCGACAGATCTTCACTGCCTCTTCAAATGTTACAGGGATGCTCTTAAGGAGAAAGTCTCCGAAGAATTTGCAGGAGCATCTATCAGTCAGGTCTTTTTCTGCATCAGTCAGCTTGATGCCAGCATGCTCCCCAACACTAAATGTGGGGATCTTGTTTATCACAGCTCTCATGCTGCCCTGGATGCTTTGAACGCTGCTGGCGTCTAACTTCTCACTGTCAAACACAAAGAAAGAGTTTGCCCCATAAACGATGCCCGTGACTACATGTGTTGCCGAGCTCTTCTTAATAACTTCCATTTGGTGGGCGTCTAAGGTTTCAAGGTCAGTCATTGACAACTGTTTGTAGTGGGTGGTAGATTTGTACTGACACGTCACTCTGCTCTGATTCTGGAATTTCTTCTGATCATTCAGATACTTGGCAGATCCTTCAACTTCGATCAGTCCACAGAGGAAACTGGCCTTCAGAGAAGCGTGAACATCCAGCAGAGAGGCCTTGGATTCAATGGTGTCAGATGCAGTAATTTCAAAATGACTGCTGGATTGAACACTTTCAGTTATCTTCTCTTGTAGAGTTTTATCATCCCACAATGTCAAACCTTTAGAAATTGGAAAACATAAAGCAGGAGGATCATTTCGTGACATTGAATTCATTTAATCAATTTCAAAAACAGAAAGAAGAAGAAGCGACTACTCAAAACCAAGTAAGTTGTAATTGTGATTGGGTTTACTAGTATTAATTCCAAAAGAGCAAGTAAGAAACAATTTTTACAAGAATAACGACAATTCAATTGTCTTATTTATCACAGGATAAAGTATCAGCTACTAATACAACATGCTTCCCTAAAATTGATAACTGATGAATGTTCACAACTACGTTATGGAATTAAAAAGCATTTGCTTATTATTTTAATGGTGTGTATGGATGTTAAAAAGGTGAAGACTGAATAGTGAAATGATTTCAAAGTCTCTTTAAGTCAGGGGGTCAAACTCATCTTCACTCTGGGCCACAGCAGCATCACGGTCGCCCTCAAAGGGCCGGTTGTAACTGTAAGACTGTAAAAATGGAACTACTCCCTAACATATTGTTAAATAACTGTCTCTGCATTTGATTATTGTTTATTGAAGTGTAAAAATATTGTACATGCAGTTATATAAATGTAAAATATATTCAAGCACATTATTATAGCATAAATCCTTTTAATTTAGGGTTAAGAAACCCACATTACTCTATCAAAGATCAAACTTTTAAAGAAAATCACAAAGACAATTAAAGCTGCAAGCAGCGATGTACGGGCCCTCGCATCCTCCCGCACGTCGGGGGTACTGGCGGGATGCCGGCAGAAGCGGCCATAAATATCTGCGACCATCATACAGCGAGCCCACAAGTTAGACGTATTTTTAATGATTGGACTGTGTGACACTGGAAATGATGTTGTGCAAATATTTCACCAGTACCTGTATCCACTATGTGGCGCTAGAGAACACGCGCAAACATGCATTATGTTGCTCTATATCAAGTATAGACCACATCGTGTAAATCCAATTCAGTGTGTCACATAACGCTGTCTTCCTGTTGCCAGTAAGTGGCACTATGACTTTAAGTGGAAATTGGCTCATAGACATCCTCAGGCCATGACTATTATCAAGTATGGCAAGTTTGGGACAGATTTGAGCAAGTCCAGTGGAGTTACATCAGCTTGTTGTTTAATGGAGAATCACTTAAAATGGCCGCCATGCCACGGCTTCGCCATTCCATCAAACGTAAAGCTTTGAGTAACTTGTAATTGCAAAGGTCTTTAGATTGTACTGACCAAATTTGAAGTGGATCTGACAAAGTCCCTAGGAGGAGTTCGTTAAAGTATAGCGACTCAAAATCATGGGGAAATTCACACAAAAATCTAAACGGCCGACTTCCCATTAAATTTAGAGCATGGTCCCAAGCCACTTTTTTTTAAGTCTTCATGTGATACACGTGCCGACAAAATTTCATACATGTAGGTCAAACGTAGTGCTGGGGCTGGGTTTTTGAATATTTGTAGGGGGCGCTATCGAGGCAATTTGAGAGGGTCAAGCCAAAAAGCCATATCAAATATTTATTTCCATCACCTATGACACCTGTGCAAAGTTCCAAGGCTTGTTGAGCATCCTAAGTCACAGAAAAATAAGCTTCATTTTTCATGGCGAGTGATGCGTTGCCACAGCAACAGTGTTTAACGACAACTCACAATATTCATGATGAAGCATCATCATGTCTTGCGGCTTACCTTACCAAATTTGAGAGTGATCTGGGAAACTTCCTAGTCGGAATACATCAAAGTATAAAACTTGTCATTTCCTTGTGCCAGTAGATGGCGCTATGACTTTGTGAAAATGTTGGCATGGAGATGTGTTTAGGCCTGGACCAGCATCATGCAAAACAAGTTTGGGGAAGATTCAATAAAGTACCTTGTAGTTACAACAACTTCCTCTTTCATGGCGAATGGCACGAAATGTGCCTGACATGGGCGCCACATAAAACGAAGGTCGTTCAATGTCAGTACGCCATTTTAGTAACTTTTAATCATTAATGTCTTTAGATCATCTTGACCAAATTTGAAGTTGATTGTATGAATTCTGTGGGAGGAGTTCGTTAAAGTACAATGCCTGAAAACGATGAAAAATGCCTAAAAATGCAAAGAAATGGGAGTATTACTGCAACGCCCCCTAGTGGTTGTATGGAATAAAAATTTGAGGGTATATTACAGGACACAATGTGAACATATGCTACAGATTTCGTGATGATAAGCCACATGGTTTTGAAGTTATATATATATTGCTGTAGAAGGCCAATTCCTCATGAAATTCATTGGTCCATATATTCTTAATGCAATAAGATATCAACAAACTTTTCATGACTTTTGATGATATATATCCAATAATGATTCACAGCAAATTTGGTACCAATCAGACCCAGGGTCTAGGAGAAGTGATTTTTTTGTTTTTTTTACAAAATTCAAAATAGCGGAAAGTTTTGGTAGGCGGAGCTTAGGGTCCCGAGAGGATTTTTTATAGAACTCATTCAGTTGCTCATGTCTGTAAAATCTTAAGTAATTTGGACATACGGGATGTCGGGGCTTGCCTTTCCAACTTCTAGGGGGCGCTAGCGAGCAATTTTGTCATGCTCGAGCATGGGACCCATAAAATTATGATATTAAATGTCATAACTTTGACTTTCTATCTCATAATTTCGACTAAGTCACAGTGTTTTCTGAACAGCAACTGGAAACAGATGGATGCAACAAAAGTGCCACGGGGATATTTTTATTATCAAGTCTAACTTTTCATCATTTCTTTTGCTGGCGGATTCGCGGGCCACATAAAATGACGTGGCGGGTCTTGAGTTTGACACCCCTGCTTTAAGCAAAGCTGTGAAAGGCAGATATGTAGAGAAATATTTTAACAATAATGTAATCTCAGACTTACCTTGGATCAGTATATCTTTCCGAGCATCATAGAGCGTTCCTAGGGTGAAAGGTCGACCCAGGGCAGCAACGTTGTTGAGATCTGCGGCCATTTCTCCAACCTGATGATAAAAGTGAGCACACAGCTTTCAGTACTTCATTTACACTGTTAAGTATATTGAGTGTTGAGAGTTCAACACTGGGAGTAAACTCTACTCCTTCACTCAACAAAAAGACTAAAAAAGACTGATAGTTTGACACAGACTGGAGTTCAGTTGAACTCTAAATGTACATCTGTTTCTGTCTCTGTGCACCCAGTCTGTCCTCACCTGGTGAAGTTGTGTAGATCAGCTCAGTTGTGTGAGAGTCTTCTTGACATCCAGCTGGAGCTTCAGTGTGATGATCTTTGATGTTGTCAGATTACTTTTATCCTGTCAGTCTCTGCTGCTGACTCCTCCCATGACACGCCTCCAGACATGACCACCACCAGGTCTGAGCCTGGCTCCACCCACTGCAGCATTTTGAAACCTGCTCTTTGACAGGACCTCTTTAAAGTAAAGACAGACTGACAGATTAACACTTTGTTCTGTAGAGAACAGAGAAATAATGAGACAGGCAACAGAAACAAAGAAAAGTTAAATATGTGCAACTCCAGGTCAGCATGACACTTTGTCATCTTGTTCTCATGGCTGAAGTTAAATGAAACATGTGGACTCAAACTACAGCGGTGTACAATGTACTGTATTTATTGTAATTTATTTAAATGTACTATTATTATTACTAAATCCAGTGTGTTCACTACTTATGACCTGAAGATGCAGTTGTTACTTTTTCAATAGAATAGAAGAAGTTTTCCCACAGAAGTGAAGACACACCTCAATGAATAGAAAGATCTGATCATGACACACCTCGCCAAGCAGGAACTATTACATACTGGAAAATTATCAAGTATTTGTATCCACTGTTCATAATAAGATCTTTATTTTCATGGAGGTGTGTCTTCACTTCTGTGGGAAAACTTCTTCTGTTCTATTGAAAAAGTAAGAATTGCATCTTCAGGTCATAAGTAGTGAACACACTGGATTTAGTAATAATAATAGTACATTTAAATAAATTGCAATAAATACAGTACATTGTACACCGCTGTAGTTTGAGTCCACATGTTTCATTTCATTTCAGCCATGAGAACAAGATGACAAAGTGTCATGCTGACCTGGAGTTGCACATATTTAACTTTTCTCTGTTTCTGTTGTGATGCAGAACAATGTGGCCGGTTGAATGTTGTGTTGTTGTGAGACACCTGGGTTCATAAAGAGAAATGTGTGCATAACGAATGTAGTCAAAGTACAGTTAAAACACACAAACGTGTATAATAAAGTCTGGCTGAAGCTCTCTACCTGTTTCCTGTCTCATTATTTCTCTGTTCTTTACAGAACAAAGTGATCATCTGTTTTGGGCCCGGGGACGGTTTTGTTCTGAACCGCGGTTTAATCTCGGAGTGGTTGAGACTTGAGTGCATAGTCAGACGGCTGTAACCTGCCATTCCCAAGAATGGCAACATGTGTCTGATTGTGGTGGGCTGCAGTGCTTCGAGTGCCTCGAGGGGTCCAAGGTATTTGACTCTTGGTTGGCAAAATTGGACCTTATCCCAACTCAGCTTAAGACCTCCTTTTGCCAGATGCTCTAGGACTGCCATAGTGTCTGCTTCATACTGCTCCTGTGATGAGCAAATGAGTATATCATCAAGGTTTGGATAATAGTTGATGGAAGATCAGAGGCCAGCAGGTGGTTAGAATGATATAGATTCTCAATACCCCCGTGGAAGGCGCATATACTGATACTGCACTCAGTCAAAAGTAAACGTGAACAGGTGCTGTGAGTCTAGATGAAGTGGCACACTAAGAAATGCAGAACACAAGTCAATGACGGCGTAATACTTTGCGTCTGGTGGAATCCCTGACAGTAGAGTTGAAGGGTCAGGTACTTGAGGAATTTCAGCTACCACCACGTCATTTACTGCTCTCAAGTCGTGTACCATGCACCACTTGGCCGAGTTCTGTTTTTGCAGAGGGTAAAGGGGAGTGATACACAGGCTTATAGTCCGTTCTAACACTCCTGCCTCGAGTAGGCCATTGTTTCCAAAGCAGAGAGAGCGGTAGCAAGATGACGGGCGTAGTGAAGAAACACCTCCATGAACACAAAGATCTTATTATAACCAGGGCGTTTCTGTGGAACAAATACTTGATTCACATGTTATAACAGACTATACACACACACGCACACACACACACACACAAATAGACACACTGACTTTAACACACCCATAAAGACACACACCTCACCAAACAGGAACTATTACATAATGGAAAATTATCAATCCCAGTCATGATCAGATCTTTCTATTCATTGAGGTGTGTCTTGACTTCTGTGGGAAAACTTCTTCTGTTCTATTGAAAAAGTAGCAACTGCATCTTAAGGTCATAAGTAGTGAACACTCTTGATTTAGTAATAATAATAGTACATTTAAATGAATTGCAATACATACAGTACATTGTACACCGCTATAGTTTGAGCAATATTTTAATGCCGATGGTGACGTGTATAAAGGAAGCTCTTAGTGTTGGTAACAGTTAAGAATGGAGGATTGAGTTTGTATGTTTAGATCAACAGGGACTGAAGAACATGTGGATGCACAGAATGGACTGACATTACTAACAATCACAACTATAAACGGACAGAGTCCACATGTTTCATTAACTTCAGCCATGAGAACAAGATGACAAAGTGTCATGCTGACCTGGAGTTGCACATATTTCACTTTTCTTTGTTTCTGTTGTGATGCAGGCCCTGTTAGTTTGCATTCTCATGCACATTAGTGCGAGTGGCGCAGTCAACCAGTCCATCTTAGTTTCCCTACAGATCTGAATTAGTCTAGTTCTGAGTGTACCATTAGCTCGTTCCACCAACCCTTGTGATTGGGGATGATACACACCCTAACCTTTGCTGGACCCTCAATGACTGACTTATCTTCTTCACTACAGCATTGTTGAAGTGCGTCCCCCCCTATTGTTGATTGGCATAGTCTTCAACCAATCAGATCTTTAGTTTGAGATTCTTAGACGTGCCAGAGCGGCCTGCAGGCCTACAGCTACGTCAGCATTAGCAGCAGCGCTGCAGTGAGATTCTGTGCTGTGATTGGTCAGTGGGCGAGCACGTGACTGTCGTGAAACGAAACTTACAGCAGAGGCTTAGTTGGAGTAGTAAAGAGTTCATACTCGCAAGACTACTGGAGGGGTTCTGGGAGTTTGCCCAACCAGTCTACATGTGTTTTGTGGACTTGGAGAAGGCTTTCGACCGGGTCCCTCCGGGGTTCTTGTCGGGGGTGCTGCGGGAGAATGGAGTGCCGGACCCGTTACAACGGGCGATCCGGTCTCTGTACGACATATTGAAAGATATGAATGAAATTATGATATTTTTTGCATTTTGCTTGGTGTAGATTTTTAATTTTTTTTTTACCTAGCTTTGTTTTTTAACACTCAATGGCTGAAGGAGGAGAAACGGATTTGTGAGTTGGGATTTAACTGTGGGATTAAACTCTTTGTCAACAAAGAAAAGAGGATGTGATCAGCATTTGGTAAGTCAACTGGTTCGTTTTTTTACATCTAATATCTAAATGGCCCTTGAGTGTGTAGCAGAATGCGTGTTGCTGCTGTTGTTTTCCCGTTAAGCTAGTTAGCCTAGCCTCCCGGAACACTTGCGGGGCACAGCTGTTTTTTGTTGTGGTTCTTTTTGTTCCGGTTCAGAGGTCACACAGACCGCTGTCTCCTAGTGAGCGCAGGAAACATTATATTTCCTACAATTTAAGCTTCTGTATTTTCCAAATGCACTAGTATTATTCAAACGTATTGTTCAGTTTGTAAGCCTCGTACCAAACGGTTTAATACAAATACGTAACGTTATATAGTTACAGCCCAAGAAACGAATAATAACCGGAGCTGTGGCGCCATCATGTGGTTATAAGGTGGTATTTCAGCATTGAAGGCCCAGGTATAAAATGCATGGCCCGCCACTGCCGTACACATATGTGTCTACGTATTTACTGTATGTGTAACCGATACCCCCTCCCAGTGTGAGTGAAGCACTGGAAGACGGCTTGTTCAATAACCTCTGACCCCGGTAACGAACGCACCCCCCAAAGTCTACACGTGAGACCTTCTTAAACTGCTTAGGGAGGCAAAAGCCAGGATAACTTAATAACACTAGTCACCGTCGTATCACTTATTTCAGGCTTAAAACCATCGTCCTTCTCGACAGCCGGATATCAACAGATCTAGGTGTGTGTGTGCAACAGGTGGAGGAGGACTGGAAGTACTCCAGGATGGACCCGCTCTAAAGGGCCACCGCTGGAGGAGGAACCCCGTGTGGTTGGGAACCTCGCTCGGTTATCAAGGGCAGCTTCAGGACCCTGATCCTAACACTCCTGATTTAGATGCCAATCTGACCCCATTGCTTCCTAATACACAACAGCTGATGTCTAAACCTTATAATCACATTATGCAACATCATATATGATACATAAGCAGAGCATCAAAAACAATCTGAGCCAACCAAGTTAGTAAATCACAACAATACTGAACAACACCATCTTAACGTTAGCTTGTAGCAGGAATGTCATTCAAATGTCATGTCTAGTTTATTCACTACTGTCAGCCTCTCCCAGGAGAAGAGCTCTCTCACCTTTAGGAGACTATGAAGGCCCCACCAGAGATGAGCAACACTGGACTTTGGTTGGAATGTACAAAATACAAACCAGTTTTATTTGGGTTTTACAAAGAGTAAGGTAAAAGATTACAAAAGATGAATAATACAAAATAAGTAAAAGATAATACAAAGTGTCAGATGTACCAAGCTCACAAAGAACCAAGTCTCTCAAAGAGCAAGAACCCCCAGAAGCCTCCATCCTTTGTTGTCTCCTCCTATAGACACACTTCTCCTTGGTGCTTCTGCAACCTCCGGGTCCATATAAGGTAGACAACAGATCATTCTTAAACCATTGGACAAAACAGTTTTCATCGTCTTATTGTTTCTGACAGACTTATTCTTTAGGTTAACCCCCCCCCCCCCCCTCATTGAACAGGACGTCTCTCTAACAATCACAATAGTTAGTTTCTGAGTTTACAACCTTTCTCCTCTGCTGACTGTCAATCATCAGGTCAGAGTGAGTTTAACTCAAAGTTCACTTATTTCTTTAGCTTTAACATTTAGTCAACATTATAAACACATATGATTACATTTTGATGAATGATAGAAAAACACACATTAAAGCTCATCATCATTGAACTGTCCCTAAACAATATGGGATTACATGTAACGAGTATATTGATATCTGAACATAAAACACCGTTACCTCGATAATAAAAATAGATCGTAACTCATCATAGACAATGGAAAGTTAAAGAGGATAAACCATATGCATACAAAGGTAAATAACACCTTAAGATAGGACTTCCTGTTTGGCTGTAGGTCACAGGTGTCATGGTTCATTTATGCCAGTTAGGTGTGAAAACCACAACACGCCCAGAAGCTTCCATTGTGTAAGCCTAACCCTTATGTCCCAACATAATCAACTTAATACATTCATTAAAACAAGTTATGCACGTTTTGACATGAGCTCTGAAAGTATATGTCAACACATTTGTTTTGACAAAGCAATAATGATCAGAAATACGAATAGAAATAAAATGATTCAAACGTGATTTAAAAAGAAAGTTGAAACTGATTGTGAAGCTGTGAAGCAGAAACCAGTTTGAGTCTGTGCATCCAATCAACAAGAAATGATGAACAGAACATTACACATGTTGTAACTTTATAAGATCATGTGTTTTCCTGCTCTCTCTGGGTTTGGATACATTTTTGGAATTTGTGAAACATGTTCAAGTTAACATGGGATGTTACTTTACTGTTTAACCTTTACTTGTAAACCCGTCTCTCTATGAACAGACCAAGGATCTAACAAGTCATTGTCATTGCTCCTATTGAACTGGACGCAGGTGGACATAGTGGTTTTCATTATTAACCCAGAAGCCAGCGTACACAGGCTCATTGAATGTGGTGTGAAAGGTGTAGAGGTGGCTGAGTGTGTCAGAGGAGACTTTGTAGAAGGACAGAGTGCCAGCAGACCAGTCCAGATACACCCCAAGTGTTGGGATGCCATCAGAGGGGAAATCAGGTTCCATCAACGTACTTTCGTATTTTCACTATGAGCTTTTAGGAATTTCTAATGTAGTTTGAGTTGAGGTTTGTTTCTACGATAAGCAGCTGATATGAATCATTGAGATTCACTGAGTGGAGTTCTGCCTCATCAGTGAACTCTGGGTTCTCTTTGTGTTCCTGATGTGACTCAGCACCTCTCGATCCTCTTCAGTCGCTGTGTTTGTTTTTGTGTTTACGGCTGAAGGTAAGTTGAAGTGACTCCTGACTCGGGTTCCAAGCAGACCACATTGGTTTTGTGTCGGTTTTAGTGCGTTAAGACTTCTCATCGCCGTCCGGCTTCTATCGGTTTTCCATTGAAACGTAATCGTCCTCAGAGGGCAGATCTGGTTTGTTAAACCGCACATAACAAAAGAGCGTCTTCTCTGGACTTAATCACGCAACATTATCGATCCTGGACCTCCGGTTCTCCTGCTGACACTAATCCTCTCTAATTCCCATCATTCCATGTTCTCTCATCCATTCACTCTGTTTCTATAGCGGTTCTGTTTTTATGGACTTTCCTCCTCAAACTCATTCAATCCTTCAATATACATTCAATCCTGGAACATTCACGCTGCTGAGAAGCCTTATTTCTTCTGAAAACACGAACACATTATTAGAAATAAAGGTTCCAACTAGAACCATTTAGGGGCCTCTGGCCTGTCCTCACAGGAGAACCCCGTTTGGTTCCTTTTGTAAAAGTTCTACCTTAATTCCTTTTAGGGGGTTCTACCTAAAACCTAACATAAAGGGTTGTACTTGAATCCATTTATTAAAGGTTCTACCCAGAACCCCCTATGAGAGGTTCTACAGACAATCCTTCTATAGTGTAATGGTTCCACCCAGAACCCTCCCTGGAGCTTTTATCATGAACCTTTCCACCCTTTTAAGGGTGTTAACAAGAACCCACCCAGGGAGTTCTAAGGAGGACCTTCATCTAGATCCCTTAATATGTCCATGATTTCATCTAGAACCCTCCCAAAGGGGTTCTACCAAGAACCTCTTTATGTTTCAATGGTTTCATTTAGACCCCAACCACAGGGTTTGGCCGTGGACCCTTTTACGTTCGAAGGGTTCCATGGAGAACTCATCTGTTGATGGCGACGTGGTTTCCTGTGACTAAAGATTGCACATAAACATGGCCGCCGCTCTACGCTGATGTCCTTTGTGCTATTATTCTAGTTCTATGACGTTATCTCTCATTAAATGTCGTCTCAACAAAACCACAAACACATTAAAGTTGGAGGTTTTAAACGCTCGGACACTCACTAAATCTCCTTCTCACCCTTCATCGTCCTCGTTCCTCCCTCTTCATCTTCATCCCGGCCTCCTCGCTCCGCGTGATGACCGGAGCCGTTCTAAGTGTGAGCCGAGCGGGAGGCCCATTTATTCAGATTACCGGCTGGTTGTTGAGGGATACGAGGAGCAGATGGGCTTTTTTTTGGTTTGGCTGTCTGGCCGAGTCTTTACCGACCGGTGATGATGATTAAAGGAGCTCCTCGGGTCGCCTCCTTCCTGCTCTCATCCTTCCTTCGCCTCCCTGCTCGCATCCTTCCCCGCTCCATTTTCTTTTTTAAAATAGGCAATAAGTAGCAGAAAATTACTATAATACATCGAGGGGGAGGATTTGTTTTCAGGACATTTGAAAAGGCTAAAAAGCCTCTTCACTCGGTCCAGAAATAAGAAATAAGCACTCTTGGCTCAGCATTCTTCTTTTTAATGATTGAAGTCATTCTTTGTTATTTTGCACTGAAGACACGTTCTAGTTCTCTCTACTTTTAGCCATCATGTAGCTGTTTCCATAGAGATACAAGACTTTTATATCGAAGTGAAAATCGAAGCCACAGGAAGCGTCTTTGGGGTTCAGAGGGCATGTTCTATCTCGTCTTCTGTTGAGCGTGACTCTGTGGAGCATCACTCTCCACAAGTCACTGAATCTGTTAACTGAGTCGTAAACTCTTTTCCTAAGAGAAGCAGAAGTAGAGCACCAGCGGGGTCGGGATCACGTCCCCTTGTTTCTTCTTGTGCTCAGAGTTCCTCACTGCCCACAGGTTCTCCTGAAGGAAACTCTGTTTCTGCTTCACAAGCTCGCTCCACGCCGCGAGGAGCCGAAGGAATTCACAGTTGGAGATATTTTCCTTCCTGAAGCCTCAAAAAAACGTCAGATACTCGTTGATGCTTCACGGGAGCGATCCAAACGCACCTGATTGGCGGCCATGTTGGCTGAAATTGAAGCGCAGCTGTCTGGTCTGGACAGAAAGCGTCTTCGTGACAACGGAGATTTATTTCCCCTTTAAAAACGTACATCGCAATTATTAGAGCAATGCTCACGGACACACAGGTAATGAAACTGAAATAGCAGCTTTTTATTTGTTAAGCAATAAATAGTTACAACATAAATACATTCCCTTTGGATATAAGGGTATATATATATATATATATATATATATATATATATATTGGGTGCACTGACCCTTTATTTGTGACTCACCAAAGCAGCTCGTTATCGATGAAGTGTTTGACAGACCGACTGGAGAACTGACCGACATCACTTTTCTTAAGCATCGCCAGTGGCAGGAGAAAGAACACACACACACACACACACACACACACACGCGCGCGCGCGCACACACACACACACACACACACACACACACGCGCGCACACACACACGCACACACACACGCACACACTAAGAGCAGGATTGATTTCTGCCCCTCTGTGAGGTTATCAATATGGCCGCCGCGGTGCGTGGCTCCGGTGAGCGTGACGCAGCAACTCAGCCACGTCAAAGCTGCAGACTCACACATCACACAGGTGTGTGTGTGTGTGTGTGTGTGTGTGTGTGTGTGTGTGTGTGTGTGTGGGGGGGGGGGGGGACAGACGGGCTGTGCAGTGCGCTCTGGGAAACGGTGTTTTTCATCAACACCCAATCAGGGGCAGCTGTCAGGCGGAACAGAAGGCCGTCCCGAGGAGAAACGCTGATAAAGACATTGACACCAAGTGTGTGTGTTGTGGGTAAACAAACACACACACACACTTCTTTCTCCTCTCTTTCTCTGCCAATCTGTTTGTAACACACACCACTGCTGTTGTTCATCAGGACACACACACAGATGTCCTAACCTGACCTTCTTAAAGGCAGAACGAGGAAGAAAGAAATCAAACCACAACATCGCTGCTGAGTTCATGACTGAAGTGTTGATGGAGCAGCTACAATGTTAGCCTAGCGTAGCACTGATCGATCCTGAAGCATTTAAAGCGTGTTTGCTTGTCGTCTTGTGGAAAGAACCGACGAAGCATAAAATCTATCTTTTTTATGAATCGGCATCATTAAGCAGTTATTTCGGCATTCGTTTGATCAGTTTATTGCCGTTAAATCACAGCAGAAGTCTGTGTTTGGGCTGATACGGCTGCAGTGAACCAGATGTACAGTGAATGCAGCACGGTGCCCGAGAATGATGTGATGATAAGAAAGTGAAAGACTAGTCGTACATAATAATGACAGAATTCTTCTCTATAGTATCATTTCACTCTGTTTTTACTGATCTTGACACAATAATCTCAGTCACTGTACAGATACATTGTGATGAAATAACCTGATTACAGCGTTTGGTGTCTTCAGGCTGGTTGATCAGACTCCTCGTTGAATCCTGTAAAGTTAAACTGTATCAGTGACATCGGGAACGCAGCAGGAAGATGAGCTTCAGCCGTCTCTTCCTCCTCGGTGACTCCGACGCAGCGACGCGTAACACTGTTCGTACTTCTGTTGACGTCTTATTAACGTTTCATCGCTGACGAGAACGATGCGACGAACACCTGCAAATCACCAGAGGACGAGTTCACCTGATTCAAATATGAAATGTTAAAGTATGTGAGGGAAGGAGGAGGAGGGGGAGGAGGAGGAGGAGGAGGAGGAGGAGGAGGAGGAGGAGGTAGTTCCTCTTCACACTAGACCAGTGTGCAAAATACGGCGGGTTTCACAGGTTCTGAGACCCATCGATTGACACTTCAGACCCCCGAAACCCTTAAATCCTGTATATTTCATACATAGAATACATTTTGCAGCTGTTGTGTAGTTGTGTAGTTGTGTAGTTGTGTGAGTGTGAGCTGTTACTCTGTGATGTGTGTAACAGTGTGTGTAGCTGGTGAACTGGGTTGGTTTTCATCCAAATTGTGTGAAGCGGAGCCATTAAATCAAATGTCACAAAGAAGTGGGCGGAGCTTCAGAAGACTGAAGGGCACGTCTTAAATGGCTGTTTGGGCTTTTCTTTGATGCTTCAGTTGTTTTCGGGTCAGCTATGAGGGCTGCAGGACTTCTTCTTCTACCAACACCAGCGTCTCTCACTCTGTTATTTCATTTCACATTGTGAGTTGTTAGAGAAGTTTAAAGCTTAAACTTCTTGGATGTGATGAACCTGTAAAATGTAAAGTGTCTTTTACGTCCTTTCGTTTGCTAACGTGAGTGTAAATGCCGCTCTGCACCCTGACAGGAATCAAACCCTCGGCTGCTCGCCTCATCTATCATTCAGAGACTAAATTGGCTGCAGCGTCGTCTCTGTCGCTCTGTAGATCTCAGAGCTTCAGCAGCTCTTTATATATTAAAAAGTCCCGTCTGTTTAACATTCCACCCTCGTCTGCATCTCCTTAAAAAACGCCGCTGAAAGAGGCTCGTGTCAGGATGTTCATTTTCTGCTGCTGATTCTCTGAACTGTAAATTTACATCATACACTTCGCCCCGTCGACTTGAGGAATGAATTCATGGTTTTTTGAGATTAGCTCGTTCTGAGCTGCTCCTCCTAAACTCCCCCCGAGGAGGAGTCAGCAAAGATCAATCACAGAGGAGCGAGTCAGGGCGAGGAGGTGGAAGACAAGAAAGAACAAAGTGTCGGGGAGGAAGAGGAGTTTAACTTGGTCTTTTTTATCTGTGAACCACCCGTACTGCTGAATACACACACACACATATATATATATATATACATGTAAAACGACCATTTCTAGAGATGTATATGTCAACGTTTTAACCGCTTGATTTAATATACGGTCATTGGGTTCCAATAAGTGAGCCGGTGTTGGTTCCACACGGGACATGAACACAGGTCTCCTGGGTGAAGGTCCTGTGTTCATCCTACGCATTAATCCTCCAGAGGAAGACATAGAGGACTTTGATTAAACGTGTTTCTGATAAGCTGTCAAACTAAATTGACAACGCTGTTTTGGAGACGTTATACATATATATATATATATATATATATATATATATATATATATATATATATATATATATATATATATATATATATATATATATACACATACATATATATATGTGTGGTGCTCTATCTGTTGTCATTGAGCACTGGATGCTCCGTGAATCTGAGTGGTTCTGAGCTCTACCTGCTCATCAAGCTCTCCTGCAGAACGTTGTGTCTATAATTACTCAAACAGCAGCTGCAGCTCTTTCTTAAAGTGTCTGCTGATCTTCACGTTAACCTGCAGAGTGTGTCTTTTTAAACTGTCGTGCACGTTTAAATAATTCATCCAGACGCTCACTCTTTTACTTCCTGACTGTTTTGAGCATCGTCTCCTCCGCTCGGCTCTCGTCCTCTTGGCCTCCGTAATTAGCGGTTTAATTAGCGGAGGAAACGAACGGACGCTTTCCTCGTCGATGGAACTCGGCCCGTCAGAACGGTTCACCCCTCATTGGGCTAAACTCTCCGAGAGGATTAAACCGGTCTGAAAGCCACTTAGTGAACCTTCATACATATTTAAGGCTGCACCCGGCACAGACAAAACGTTGTTGGGAGGCGGCTCATTGGCTCTCGGCTCGTTAGCTCACAGTTTGTTGCGTCTCCGTTGGAAGCGATGGAAACACAAGAGGATGGAACTGAACTCAAGAGTTTTTGTCACATCCTCACAGAGAAAAGGTCAGAACGTTTGTCATGTTTGATGCTCTATATAGTTCTTATTCTAGTCTCAAAGACCTCTAACATACTTGTACACGTTCAAGGTAAATCCTCCTTTTATGATGAAACACAGTATTATAAACACATGCTGTTGTCTCTCTAACGCGTCACGCTGTCCGTGTTGTCGTCACTAATTAATAAAGCATCCAGCAGACACCTGCTGCCTCCATATGTAGTCCACTGATGTCTCTCTCTCTCTCTCTCTCTCTCTCTCTCTCTCTCTCTCTCTGTCTCTCTCTCAATTCAATTCAATTTTCAATTCAATTTGCATGAACATTTAGAAACGGTATTGCCAAAGCATCACAAAAATTAAACATACAATAATATTAATAAACAATAATATTAATACACAATATAATCTCTCTCTCTCTCTCTCTCTCTCTCTCTCTCTCTCTCTCTCTCTGTCTCTCTCTCTCTTTCTCTCTCCCTCCCTCTCTCTGTCTCTCTCTCTGTCTCTCTCTCTCTCTCTCTCCTCTTTTGATGTCTCTGTAAAGATGTTTTTTCGCGGGCAGGACGGCGATAACACAAAGCTCTTTGATACCAGATGCTGCGTTCAGGGAGCCCGTTAAACGTGCACCTCTTTCATACGTCCTCCAGCCTCGGGTTCACCACCTGACCGAGGTTTGCAGGAGCCGACGTAGCTTTTCACCGGTTGACCTTAAGTGCATGAACGGATCTCTTGAAGGGGCGCCGTCCTCCCAACCGTTCAGTCTGAAGTGCTGCCTCTGTGTGAAGGTCTCTACACGCCGAGGGCGCCGTGATTACAAAATAACAGAACGCAGAAATACTTTGCCTGCAAATATTTGGCTTTAAAACTTTTTCCATTCCAGCAGCGATGTGAGTGACTTTTTGAATATTCATCTGTCTGTCTGAGGTCAACTGTAAGATATTTTATTGACTTTCCTTCCAGCGATACACTAGATAATATAAGTTACCGTGTATTTGTCTTGGGCTTTTATTGTGAAAGGCGGGAACAGAAGGAGCCTTTGTCCCGGTCGAAAAGAGAAATAAAGTTAGTGTTCTTGGGGCTACAGAGCCTCTGTGTTGTTGGACACTTTAATCTTTGAACGTGTGAAACCGGAGCTCGCTTCCACACCATTGAATGTTGCCATGGTTACCCTGGCCTTTGATTAAAGGATGTTTAATCTTTCATCTCCAGCTCACGCTGCTCTGTGTGAGGTTCAGGGAGACTCAGACGTTCCAAGTCTTCTTCAATACAGCATGATGTTCATTTAGTAAATGATGGTCCATTTAGAGTCACACAGACCATAAAGCAGGGGATGCTTTAGGGGCGGGGCTTACTGTGACTCCTCCTCAGTCCAGATGTGGTCACTTCCTGTTCACTGGCTGAAAAAAACAACATGACCACGGCCGTAATCCAGGATGGCGTCGGCGAAATCGGCGAACTCGAGGCTTCAAAAAGTCAGTTCGTTAACCGATGAGTGACGTCACGGTCTTAACCTTACTGTCTTTTTGAAACATACAGAAATAAAGGTATGTACATACAGTATGTTTAAACACAACATCTGCATACTTCACCAGCGACATGATGAAGAACATCTCTGATGTAAGAGCCTCATAGGACGGAGGAGAAGAAGTCTAGCTAATGGGGTCCAGAAGGCCACGAGGTCTGCTTTCATCTGGTTCTTACTCCAAAGACTGGAAACTCTTTCAGCAGTGATACAATCTCAGATTTATTCTGTCGTCTCGTTGAACATCGGCGTCCCCTTCTTGTCTGTAACTTGATATAAAATCTAGTTTCTATCAGAGCGATCGAGGTTTATTGTCTTTGACTGTTAGCTGTGATTTGTAAAGATGAGCCGAGAGACTTTATTGAGTCTTTTTCCTCAAACATCCAAACTGACCAGTTACCATCTCTAACAATAGAGCTCTGAGTCACAGTGTCATCTTCAGGGTTTATTGAGTAAGTGTGGCTTTGAGACCTTCAAAGATTCAGCACGTTTAAAAAAGAAACTGTGTTTTTACGCCGCCGTGTCACACAGTTTTCATCAAAAGTGTCTCCGGTCCAAGGTTCCCCGTTCACCTCCTTTAAGAAAAGAAAAAGCTCACGACAGACGTTTTCACGGCTGCAGCAGCCGGCTTCGCTTTGAAATTCTCCGACTTGACGAGATAAAGGTGAGGAGATGAAAGCACGAGCGTTCTCTAAAGGCTTGAAAGGCTCCGACCTTGGAGTCCTCCTTCAGCCGACGGCCTCGCCGGGCGCTAAAGTTCCCGATCCGTCGAGCGAAGTTTATTCATTGATTCTGTTCATTGAATTGAAGTTGTTCAGCTGGAAATAGCTCATACATGTAGTTAGAATATTGCTTTTAAAGCGGCGTTTTTACCAAAATCACAAACTGATTCTGCAAAAATGATCTTCTGTCGAGGTCCACTTACTGGCCTTAAGCAGGGCTTCCAACCACTTAGGTGTCATTACGTAACCCAAGCTAGTAAGGAGCCTTTGAGTGAAACTCCTTCGTCCAGGGTTAAGAGTGAGGATGTGTATCTTTATACTGTTATTCATACTCTTATAGAGTTAACATTGATTTATTATTCTTGTATGTCTAATCTTTATTGATGATGAAGTAGCATCAGTAGTACACGTGAAGGTAATCAAGGTCCTCAGACGGAGGACTCGTCTCCTGAGAGCCGATGAAGTTCCCCGTCGGCGTGACGCAGATTCAGAGGAACGAACAGGAATAGAAGGAGGACGACGGCGGTCACGCTTCATTTCTCTCTTCTTCTCTTCTTATTTATTCAGTGGCAGCGGCACCAACCACAGGCAGACACCTTAAAAGACTCCACTCGGGGGGTTCTGGTGCACACTAATGTGCACGTGCACACACACACACACACACACGTTGTTGCAGCAGCTTTGATGTAGAAATCAGAGACATCTCTTCAGACTGATGCAGCACCACTTTGACTCCTCTGCTGCCACAGAGGACGGACATGTGGAGCAACGCGACCACGACAAACTCAGAACGTTTTGTGTTCTCGGTGAAGTCAGCGGTCGGTTGGTCCGAGCTCACTCGGCCGGTTAATCGCTGCTGTTTGCACCCCGAGGACGGTTCGGGGCTGCCTTTAACCTCTCGTGACAGGCCGCCAAAATAAAGCCTTTCTGGTCTCTTCACCACGTTTCAGACTGATTTTGACTTGTTAAGCGGAGCAGGAGGCTCTAAAGCTTAGTCTTCTCTCCACACGGCTGCTCTATTCTTGTGTGTAAAGTCTTCTGAGGACCCTGAGGAAGAGGAGACGATGTACGAAGATCACTACGGGTAAAAGAGAGATTTGTTTTCAGGTTTAGTTCAATAAAGACGTGGTGGGAAAGTGTAATAACCAGACTAATTCTCTAAATATTGTTCTTGCACATTTAACACATAAACCCGCCTCTACTCTCCGTGTCCGTCTTCTTCTTCTCTCCCATCTCACTCGTTCTCTTTGTCTCTGAGACGTCGCACCATGAAGAGCAATGGGAGACTCTTTGTCCCTCTCTGATTGGCTGCTCTGATGCTGTAATGTGATGTGATGAGAGAGGAGAGGATGACGCACAACGGGTCTCCTGCTGTGTGTGTGTGTGTGTGTGTGTGTGTGTGTGTGTGTGTGTGTGTGCTCTACAGTCATGTCAGTCTCCACTTTTGGCTACATGTAAATGAAAATAAAACTTGACAAATGCTTCAACATTTCAAACCAAATACAAGACGTAGGAATACAAAAACATTATAATAATGAAGGGCAGCAAACAGAATAAATATCATATATATTTATATATATCTCAGCGCTGAACTTTGAAGACGACCCGCAGCTTTAAAAGGTCAGACGCTGTCGGTGTAGTGAACGCCATGACGGGTCTGAATGACTGGAGGCTAATTGTTCTGACATCAGTAATAGATTCAGACATTTACAGATGATACACCTGCTTATTATTATTATATCTCCGTATACAACATGCTGCAGATCTTCTTTGTATTTCTGATTGGTGTGTTTTTCTCTGACTGCTCTCTTCTTTCCTCCACTTGTTCCCAAACTCTTCCTCCTCCTCAGAGATGTTAAAGAGCAGCGTGTCGTCGTCTTCTCGTGTCATTTGAATGAAGAAGTCGAATCGTTTTCTGTTCGTCTTCTCTGAAGGCTCATCTCCGCAAAGTGGAACAAATGTTCAGACGTCCAATTTCACCGAGCGACTGCTGCGTTCCTCTTCAATCAGACTGCTCCTCACTTCCACTCACATCAGCCTCCTTCACTTCCTGCTCCGGTCACAAAGTGCTGCTCAGTGATTGGGCAAAAATCTAAAATATAGAAACGTTAAAAAAGTCTATTTCAACGATGTCCCTTCTATTTAAGCTACACTTTCTTTTAAATGTCAGTGTGTCTGCTGGTGTTTAACGTCTTATCTTTAATATCACAAACCAAGTCATGTTCATAACGTTAACTCGTCTCATGAAGAGAAGAGCAACCTTTACGGAGGACGGAGATCAATGGAGCTGATGATAACAATTAGTTTTATTTTATATATTTAGTTTGACTGAACCAGTTGAGCTAAAGAAAAGGCTAATAGTGTGCTAATGGGCGTGTCCTACTCATAGAAACAGAATAAGAGTAGAACATTCAAATCAACGTAGCAGGATGGTTAAAGTGGCGGCCATTTGTTATTTGTACCGTTGCCATTGTGACCGTTGTAGCGGGCTAGCTTTAATATGAAATAAACTGTAACGAGCAGTGAAGTAGTTGTAGTCAAAAATTAAAATGTAACAACGTAATGCTTCTTATCACAACGCAAGAAAACACGTCAACGGATGAGTGACATCGGTTCATTTTCTGCTAGCAGTGTAGCATTAAAGCACGGTGGGATTAGCAAGCTAGTTAGCCAGCTATCGGGCAGCTAGCTAGCTAGCTAGCTTCCCAGCTAGCTAATTCCACCGTGCTTTAATGCTACACTGGTAGCAGGCTGGTGGCCGCCGGGTCTAACGATCCCTCCGCATCACTCCCCACTGCTCTGGAGAAGGACAAGCTAACGTTAGCTAGCTGGCTAACTAGCCAGCCATCTCTCTATGAAACGTATTCACAATAAGCTGCAGCATCTCTTTTGTACCCGTCAAATAAACCACAGAAAACAGTTCTGTCCAAGGTTGCAAAGTTAGATAAAGTCAGAGCTCACACTACAGCATTGTGTGTCTCCCTCATATTCGTAACACAAGTATTGAACTTTTAATTTAAGGCAACATTGACTGTAAAATAAATATGCAGGGATGGAAAGAGAACGGCGTCTCTCTGAGCAGTCTGTCTGACCTTGGCTGTCGTCTGATATTTATTCTATATAGAATTATGCTTTGCAGAGTGTGTGGCATTGACAGTAGCCGGCGGCGAGGAGACGGAGCGATGGGAAAAGTGTTTTCTCCCCCATGACAAAAATCTATATGCTGCTCAGTCCAGTTTGAAGGCTGCTCTGAGAATACACACATCCACCATCATGTTTCTATATGTTTCAACATGAAAGTATTACTAGATCTGCTGACGGGGGAAGGACGGCTCTGTTGGGCTTATTGTTGTACTTTTCTCCATCGTTCCAAGAAACAAGAAGTAGAAACATGGACACAACGTCCCAAAAGAACACAAGCAGTCAGGCTGTCAAAGTTAAACAAAAAGCTGTTAAAGTTGATTTTGTTATTTTCAGACTTAAGCGCTACATGTTTCCATCAGTTTCCAGTCATTGTGCTAAGCTAAGCTAACCGGCTGCTACATGTTCCGAGGTATTAGATTTCTTTTTTTAGATTAAGCAGACGTTTTTTCCTGTTAACATATCTCCGCCAGCAAACAGAGCTCCTTGTTGTGGTCGCGCTGCTGAAGCAGCAGAATCTCACACAGCGGCACACGGAGGGTCTTTTGCTTCGGTTTACTTGTGCAAAGAGGAACAAACGTGAAGCTAAAAAGCCGAGCAGCAAACAGAATAACCAATCAATGGAAGACAAATCACTCTGGCTACTGTCCATTAATTCCACAGCAGCAGCCGTTGTAGAACAGGCCGCGAGCAGCTCGGCTCCTCTGTAGTGGAAGCTGGAGCTCAGTGGTTTGGTTTCTCTCAGGAGGCCTCGCTGCTGCTGCTGCTGCTGCTGTAAAAGCCCCACAATCCTTCATTACAGACCTTCAAGCCTTCTCTCACACCGTGGAGTAATAACACTGTGACTGTGTGGAAACACAGCGCGCGGCTCTTCTACTCACACTGCGGTGGAGTCAGTTATGATGCATGGGCAGCACGCAGGTTCGTTATTTGTAGAGTTTAGCTCACAATCAATCTTTAGTTGTTGAGTTCAGACACCGGCTGCAGAGAGCAGAGAGCGAACACACGAACATGAAGCCGACCGCTTGTGGTTGTTGTAGTTGTGACGGGAGAAAAGAAGGTGACGTAGTTTAAAGAGCGACAGAGTTCTGAATGACAACGGCTCGTATGATATCCTACTAAAAGTCCTACAAAAGTCCAGCAACATGTGTCAATATTTGCTCAAAAGGATTCAGTTTAACTTCTTCCTCTAACGCCGCGGTAGGTTCAGTCTGGCCCGTCTGAAGCGTTAGCATGTGAGTGAATCAGCTGAGAACATTTAAATGTGTGTTAACGGAACCTGAAGGTTGGATCGCTGCTCTTTACTCTCACTAGAGAACCAGCGTCAGAACACAGTGAATCGGTGTATTTTGTCGTTTAAGAGCCTCTCACAGGTCACATGTTGGTACTGAGTGTAAATGGATTTGTGAAAGCAACACAACATCTATTTAAGAAGTGCACGTGTGTGCTGAATGCAGCTGAGCCTGAGTTATATAGACGGAGGATTACGGGTGATATCGGTGGCTGAGCCGCGTCTGCATTAAAGGTTATCAGCAGGTAACAGTCTGTGTGGGGCGTTAGCGCGATGATAGCAGCTGTCTGGATGTTCAGCGTGAAATATAGCGGAAGAGGAATCTGCGTTTCTCAGCACTTTAAAAACACCTGAACCTTTAAGTTGGTCTCTCCTCTTTTTCCTTATTTCAACACGTGCATTCACACAGAGAGCGTCCGTGGAGCTCTGTGATCGTCATCGTACGCTGGAGGTGTGCAGAGCTGCTGGTCTCAGGTCAGGACGTTCAGAAGAACTCTGTTTGATCCGCTGTTAGTCTGCAGCGTGAGATGTCAGCTGACTTCCTCTCTTCATCGGAGCTTCAGGGACGTTTTAGAGGAGAAGAGATTTTAAATTATACAAATATGGCAGCGTATTGATTTGTAGACTCTGAATACGTTTTATCACGGCTGTAAACTGGCAGCAGGCCAAACAGAATCCTCTCTGATCTCCTTAATGTTTAACGTCAGGATGGTTTATTTATTTCATATCATTTATAATATAATGACCCAAATGATGTATGCACAATAATAATGAATGCATGTATTATTATTATTATTATTATATACAAATAAATAAACCATCATATCACAAATAACTTGTTTTATAAATACATATATATGTAAGAAATCTGAATTGCATATAAAATTAATAAATACATTATATTATAATTAAGCCAAATTTAACAACCACCTCTCAGCTATTTGTTTGGAAACTTTTGACATTTTTTTAAAACAATAATCTTTATATTCCCAAAGACAACATGCATTGAAAGTCGATAAATAATAATAATAATGAAAGATATTTATTGCTCAGCGCTACAAAGACCCGACTCAGAGGAGCCACATCAGAGCTGAGTGTGACTGGTCCTAACAGGCCACCGTACAGAGCTGAAGCTCTAACACACCGTCCTCCATCCTCTCCGTCCCATCATTCCGTTTTCTCTCCGTCTTGTTGCAGCAGATTCTCACACAGCAGCGAGTTTTCCTTCTTCATCCAGCAGAATATATATTATATATTATATATATATATATATATATATATAGAGGGACGGATGAGATAACCCACCACAGCAAACAGAGCAGAGCTGCAGCTCTGTGTGTGTTCTTCTCTCCATTGAGCCTCGTCGAGTGTTTTCATATCAGCAGCTTCGTTCTCTGTTTGCTGCACCGAGAAAAACTTCACCGTCACGTCCGCGTCCTCTTCACTCCGCATCTCCTCAAGCTCGGTTTGTTTCTGCAAAGTTTAGATACGAAAAAACAAGACGCAAGTTTAGATTGAGAAATATAATTACACAAAGCATCCATCAGAGCAGCAGAGGAGTGAACGGACTGTAAATGACTTCTGAATACTCTGAATACTCTGAATACTCTGAATACTCTCCTTTAAAATGTTTCACTGAAGCTATCCAGTAGTGTGTGAGCTGTGAACATGAGGGTGAGGGTGAGTCTTCATGCTCTCTGTTGTGTGAACATGAACATGAGGGGAAAGCAGGACCGATATTCAGAGCTTACCCAGCTTATGTTCTCAGCTCAGGAAATAAGAAGAAGATATAGAAACAGATGTGAAGCTGGAAACATGCTCACACCATCCAATACTTCCTTCTTAGCAAAAGACAGCAGCTCCAGTAAACCCTGCCAGGAGAGGGGGGGGGGGCTTAGTCCCAACTATCGATTTATTTCTGCTCAATGTTGGAAAGTCAGAAGCGATATTATTAGTTTATTAGTTCAGGGTCTTATGCACTGAAAACTTGACGGGGCGTTCGATAAATCTTCAGCCCAGAAGGTCACGCTAACGCGGCGTAAAGCCGGAGAAGATCGACGAGCTGCACGGAGCGTCGATGTCTCTGTGGGAGAAGGCCAAGATCAGAAATATGTATTTCATATTGAAAACATCCACAGAGTTCAAAATACTTGACTGATAAATCATCTGAAGAGAGTGCAGCCTGAGAAACCTCTTCAACTCTAAAGTGACTAAAATAAGAAATCCTCTGATCTTCTGGTAGAGAACATCTAAAGCAATAATTCAAACAGTATACGTATGTTTTTACCATCTGAACTCTTGAATGATGGCTGGTGAGGAAGGAACAGGTGAACCCACTCCTGCAGCGCGACGCTCTCCTCCTCCCTCCACCAGGAGCAGCGTTACGTCTTCTCTGAAGTTCTACTTCCTGTCTGGATCCTGTGAGCCGCAGCAGAGCGGTTTGATGAGCGATGACGGAGCAGAAGGAGTTTTAATCGGAATCTACTCGACTCCACTAAAGTATTATGAGTTATACGTTTTATAGACTGAATTATCAGAGCTCCTCCCACAGCCTTCATCATTCGGCCATTGATACTAAATGTATTGTCTTCACTGCAGCTTCAAGCTCCAAACAGTAATTATATGATGTCACTGCTGACTGAACACAAAAAGCAGCTCCGTGTTCACTCAGTGGAGAGCAGCATCTCCACCTGGTGCGTCTGTGATGTTTGATTGAATCAATTCAAACCTCAATCTGGCTAAAAACCCGTCTAGACGGCAAACTTGTACGTAGAGCAACAGATGTTCTCTCATCTGGAACCGTGCAGCTGCCCTGAATATCTCATCTACGCTTAGCGACCTGCAGGCAGCAGCCGGTCTGTGAACCCACAGAGTCTCGTCTCAAACACCAACAACACAACAACACATCTGCCCCGTTGAGCCTCGATCTTCATCTGCATCCGTGTTGACGCCAAAAAAACTCAATTGGACCGACGTTTGTCGCTCACCAAGGCGTGAAATCTGGACAAGAACAGATCCTAATCCATAGAAACAAGAGTCCACACTGACGCAGATGTGGATCTCTTCCGGCTCCGGCTTGTCAGCAGTCAATGACGGTATGAAAACATGAGAGCGTGTGAATAACTGCAAACACACAAGGTCCGTCAGCAAACAGCACAAACAAGAATCAGATCGGTCCGGGAGTTTGAGAGATTAGCCGCGGACAGACGGACAGATGCACTCACTCACTCACTCACTCACTCACTCACTCACTCACTCACTCACTCACTCACTCACTCACTCACTCACTCACTCACTCACTCACTCACTCACTCACTCACTCACTCACTCACTCACTCACCCACTCACCCACTCACTCACTTTTTGGATGGATTTTGTGCCAAATCAACATTATTATTGTGAGCGATGATCAATGAATCCGATTCTTTTACCAGCGACTTTAAATCAAACGAGGTGAACGTTTGAATGTTTGCTAACAGCAGAAACAACGTTTCCTCATCAGTTCATCTTTTAAATAAATAAAGAACATTGATGTCATCATGAACTCACCGCAGCATCCTGCAGCAGCCCGTTCGGTGAGTTTTCTAACATTAATGAATGTCGGTTTGGGTTCCACGTTCTCAGAAGCCTCTTGAGTTTGATTCCTCTGTTCGGTGACTTCATGACTGCGATTCTTCATCGTTTCTCGAGTGTGAATGAACCTCTGGAGTCCGTGCTGAGCGCAGAGCGTGATTACCGAGGAGGTAATACGTCTTAATATCATTTTAATAAATGTATTCAGCAGATATCTGGAGACCACATTAGAGTGAAATTGCTTCAATTTAACACGGTTAGAGCGTCGCCCGCTGTTTGTCATGTGCACACTGAGGCCGGGTCCATTGATCACCGTTAGTTTGGATGAATGTTCTGTTCCTGAGACGATCGGGGGGGAACGTCTTCACCGCGACACCAACGGAGCTCCACCGACCAGTACACTGGGACGAAATAATGGAAACAGCTTACAGGGGGGAAAAGAGCCAAATATGTTGGATTTAAAATAACTGGAATTATATCTATGAAGTTAAAAAACAGTGAAGAAAGAGTTAAAGAGTTGAGAATCAACACCTCTGTGACATGAACCCAATCAAATCCAGCGGAGCTCGATGTTCACACTGAGAGTCTGTCAGCGACACGAGCAGCGCCGCCCACGAGAGACGAGGAGCAAACTGATCGAACCATCGTGGAAACTTGAACAACTTGTTTTGTTTGAATGTCAGCAGCTCGAACTCACAAAGGTCTGGAAGTCTGTAAAGTCTGTAACTCCCACGGACAGTAAATCAAACTCCACAGCGAGGCCCAGCTGTGTGACGAAGAAATGACTTATTCACTGTAATTGAGTTGATGGAACAATTTAGAAAATCTACATTTTTACGGCGTCGACCTTTAATTGAAGGTTCCGGTTTACGAGCCGTCGGTTATCAGTTCAGAAAACAAGCAGCTAAAGTTCACGCAGACGCTGAATCATTATTTGTGTTTCTTGAGAGGAGAGTGATGGGGGGGGGGGCGTGAGGCGTTTAGGTGCAGGACAGTAAATCTGTCAAACGGACGGCGGTGTGTTTCTCTCTTTAACGTACTTAAACGTTACGCGCTCTCATTCCATCCCCTAATAGACCCGCGCTACAGTAAAGTCCTGTTCTTCGGGGCTTTGTCTCTTTTTAAAGCGCCGCCGACGGGTCAGAGCAGAACTTTCCATCAAACGAACATAAATCCAGCGACTCGCTGCTTCTTTACTGCTGCACCGCAGAACAACGAGCTCAGAGACACTCCAGCAGCTCGGTGACGCTGCAGTTTCTCACTCGCAGTCAGTCGATGCACCGCTCTGTGCAGACGTGACGCTCTACTCTTATTCTGCCAGATGCAAACAGATGTTTGTGGTCCAGGGCTGGACGCCTGGTGGTAGACGAGTCCAACAAACCATCGTTCCTCCAGCAGACAGATGTAAAGTCTCGTTTAATGTTTAGGTCACGTAACTTAGCGGCGCTGCCGTGTGCTCGTTCCAGAGCTTCAGTGCTGCTCGGGAGTGAACAGCGGTAATAATCGTGTGATTGATTGAGGCCTAAATGTCAGAGCTGATTCCTGGAACTTGCTTTGAGGAACTTGCTGCTGAAGCAAAAGAACAGTAGAACAAAGCAGCGTGTTGCGTTGCGTTGTGTTGTTTGTGTGAAGGGGCTGGGAGACTCAGTCCTTTAAAACCCAAACACGGTTCCAGCTAGCATGTTATTAACATGCCGCTTCATTACACTATCGATTGATCTGGTCCCAGTTGACAGTGTCTTTAGCGACATTTCTTTATTTTCTTCTTTGAGGAACTGGAGTAATTCTCTCACAGAGCGGCGCAGGAAGAGACGTGAGGCAACGATACTACGTTTTCTGTCTGCTTGTGGTCATTGTGAGTCTCTTCCTGGTTGGTACGTAACTCTTTGTGGTCATTACGTAACTCTTTGTAATTATTCTGGTCTATTTGTAGTAATGTTCTGTCTCTTTGAGGTCATTGTGAGGACTTCCTGGTTTGGTGTCTCTTTGATTAACACCATGTAGCTGAAGGTCCAGGGGCCCCTGATACTTTGGCCCTCGGTAGGACCCGGTTGGTCCGTTCAGTAATCGATTCACTGCAAAAGCAGCGAGGCGGAGAAATACAGAGGAGGTGAATGTTTGTCATGTGTCCAACAGACCGAGGTGCTAAGTGGTTGACTGGCAGGCGGCCTGAATCTCAGCGACAGCAACACTCCCACTCCAGCACAGACAGAGAACCAGGACATGCTGCTGACACATTTATTCTTCTTACCTTACTGCTGCTTCCACTCTTTCCATTTCATTGTCTTAATTTCATCTTTTTAAAAGGTCTGTATCTAAACAAACGTCATTCTTGTGACGCAACGAGGACTCCTACATTTAGAGTTTTATATTTCTGTGTGCAGTTCGGACAGTTATCTCCTCATAATGCAGCCTCCTGCTTGCTTCGATCCATCACAATTATTGTGTCTTGAAAGTGTGTGTGTGTGTGTGTGTGTGTGTGTGTGTGTGTGTGTTCCTCGGCCTTTTGTTCAGGCCGGCGTTTTGCTCAGTGACATCCAGGCTGCAATGCCTGATGGGATTTCGCTGCTGACTGAGGCTGCGTGAAAAAGAAGCTAATAAAAATGTTTATTAAACAATTCTCTGAGGCACCAGGAGCCATTCATCTCCCTCTGCCTCCACCTGTCAACCCCCCCCACACACACACAGTGAGTCATCTCTGCTGCATTTAAAGCAGATGTCTACAGTGTCGCGGTGAAGCTGCTTTGAAACAGAGGCTCTGCTAACTCCCACAGTAAGTAGATGGATCCAACATGGCTCCCACTAACGCAGAGACAACGCAGGATCCAGATCTCATCGGGTCAGCTGAGCAGACGGTCTGTTGCTGTGTTGGTCAGTGATCTGGCTAATGAGCTGTCTGTCTGGCTGCAGGTGGATGAGTTGCATTCATAGAGATAAAATAGAGAGGAAACAGATTTATCAGTGGTAGGGACCCTTTTTTTCCACATCCGCACGAGCATGATACACCGATGCATGCAGAGGGTTTTACATATCTGTATATTCTACTATGTATCTGTATATTTCTACGTCGGTTCATATACAAACATCAACTTATCGTCACACACACTTATCGTTTGCATGATATTTTATAAAGAAGTTATTCATTTTCTACCAGCAACAGGTTTCTGCTCATTACCTGAATAGTCTTTAAAATAAACTTCTTCACAGGAAGCAACTTAGTTAGGTTGAGACAACTAAACTACTTAGTTAGGTTGAGACCAATAAACTACTTAGTTAGGTTGAGACAACGACACTTCTTAGTTAGGTTGAGACAACGACCTGCAAACACTGTGGCCATCTGCCACTAGTTTAAATATAGAGTGTGAATACGTTTAATTCTTGATTAACGTGAGAGCTCGGTATCAGCGGTGGAAGAATTCCTCCAAGCTAGCGTCACTGAAATCTAAAACCACTACCTAAATATCAAAGTCCTGCATTTAAAGAGAAAGTATGCACTTATTATCAGCAAATGGTTATCAAAATATCATAATGTAGGAAAATGTTAAACTATAGTATTAGATTATTGTTTCATATTTTATGCTCATGTGTTTTATTTTGACCTTTGTGTCTCTATAACAGAGCGTCACATCTTATAAACTCATCATACATGTTTTGTAAGTAAAACCTTAATATGTAAAGTAACCAAAGAAGAAGAAAAAAGAGCAATGTTCCCCACTGAACTGTAGAAAGTTCTCTCACACAGAATGTGAATATTTAGAGAAGAAGCTTTATAAAGTGAAATCTGAGCTGGAAGTTAAAGAGACGGTTGAAGAGTCCGTTCTGGACTGAAGGACGGAGATCCGTCGGGAAAGAGAAGTTGTCAGCTGACGTCCCTGCAGATGTTACTGATGTTTTCTGTCTGAAAGCTGACATCACGGCCTGAAGACAGGAACTCAAGCTGCAAACAGGTGGAAGTAAAAGCTCGGACGAATCACGTTTGAAACGATCCGTTGATGAGGAGCGGAACTTTCTCGCTTGATTAGTTTTCCTGATTGATTCACGTTGATGGTTTTGTCTCCGGTTGGTTGGTTGGGACGTTCATTAGTCCTCTGATTGGTTGGATCGGCTCGTCGGTCACGGTGTTCCCGTGTTGTCGGTTAGTTAGTCATGTCTGTTTGCTCATTAATGAGTCGCTCAGTGAGTTCATGAGCTGATGAAGAACTCAGTCGGCGTCTGTTTCCGTGAATAAATGAAGGAAGCTTTCCACATGTTCTTCATGCATTCAAGACAAATAGATCCTCTTCATGAACTCAACTTTGATTCTCTTATTTCAAACCTCAGAACTGTTTTAAAGCGACTCCTCTGGTTGTATAGAAGTCTATGAGAAAATGACTCTACTTCTCTCTTGATTTATTACCTCAGTAAACATTGTAAACATGAGTTTATGGTCTCAATCTCTAGTTTCAAGTCTTCTTCAATACAGCATGATGTTCATTTAGTAAATGATGGTCCATTTAGAGTCACACAGACCATAAAGCAGGGGATGCTTTAGGGGCGGGGCTACACAGTGATTGACAGGTCTCTACCAGAGACGTATACGGCGTCTCTACGTCACTCCTCAGTCCACATATGCTCACTTCCTGTTCACTGGTTGCAAAGATTCAAGATGGCGACGACTAAAGTGCTGAACTCGAGGCTTAAAAACATCCACAAAACAATGAAAGACCTCACGAAGACTACGTCCAGTTCTTATATCCAGCCTGTGGTCAGAGGCGACGACACATGTTGGATTCAGGTCAGGTCGTGTTCCAAGAGAGTCGAAGAACGATGACGTAAAGATCAGATATGAAATGTGTTGAGGACGCAGCGTGTAGTGGTCATCAGAGGATCTGCAGTTTAAAGCGCTTCAGCTTCAACAATGAAGTCACATTTAGGTGAACAATGAGTAACTGCTGATGACATATACGACCCTTTCTAAACGTAGTAGGACCTGATCATTCTATGGAGACCTCACATTACCTCTGCAGAGAAAATGAAGCCTCAGCAGAGGAATTGATCTCAGCAGATTTATTTTTCTGAGTCTGATGGAGGACTCTTGTCAGCAGCGATGAATCTTCCAAATGGCGGCCTCCTAAATCTGCCTCCTCCTCTCTCTCTCCTCTCTCTCCTCTCTCTCCTCTCTCTCTCTCTCCTCTCTCTCCTCTCTCTCTCTCTCCTCTCTCTCCTCTCTCTCTCTCTCCTCTCTCTCCTCTCTCTCTCTCTCTCTCTCCTCTCTCTCTCTCTCTCTCTCTCCTCTCTCTCTCTCTCTCCCCCCTCTCTCTCCTCTCCTCCCTCTCTCTCTCTCCTCTCTCTCTCTCCTCTCCTCCCGTCCCGTCCCGGGTGAGCTCCTCAGCGGTCCTCCCTGATTGATGGGTGTAATGGGCTGTCGATGGACACGGCGGGTCTATCCCGGTTATTCTGACCTGGTTAGAGAACAGCCTGCTGCATAAACCTGCACGGCACATAAACCTGAGACTGGAGGAGAAACGAGGAGCGACGAGGGAAAGAAGTCTCTCTCTCTCTCTGCCTCTCTCTCTCTCTGTCTCTCTCGTTTTAATCCCTTCTCATCTCATTTGGTTCTCTTCGTTTGGCCACAAACAGATCGATGGAGAGTCGGGTTTGCCTTTAAAAGATCAGAATGTTTAGAAGTGGACTTGGGAGATTTTTGCTTTTGTTTTTTTTATTGATCATCTTCAGCTGCTCACCGTGGGGATAGAACTAGATATCACCAGCACATCATCATCATCTTCATTCCCAGCAGCTCCTCTTCCCCCTCGAGCATAATCAGCACTACCTCCTGGTTCCACAGCCCGTCCTGTGTGTTGATATAATCCCTCGTTCAGATCGATAACATGAAATCATCTTCTACATATTGCGACGTGTTACTGTACGTTGGTAAAGCTACGAGTGCTGAATGAGACCAGCCTGTTATGTTATTCAGAGATGAACGAATATCCTCGTCTGAACTTCTACTTCATCTGGAAAACAACAGTGAAGATAAAAAGGAAAACGTCGATTCTCTGTGTTTACTCGTCCGTCCTCGTTTACAGTTTGTCTTCGTCTCTTAAACTCTCCTCGGCTGGTAAAATAGTGAAAATGGATATTTCGATTCCATCAATGTACGTTTCCTCAGCTTCCTCATTACAGATCGACTTCTTTCTGGATTTCTTTCTCTCTTCAGTCTCTACATTCACACACACACACACTGTCCCCTCAAACCACCTCTCACATGACCGTCCCTGTTCCTGCTGATCGTTCCACTCTAAAGGGCGTGTGTGTGTGTGTGTGTGTGTGTGTGTGTGTGTGTGTGTGTGTGTGTGTGTGTGTGTGTGTGTGTGTGTGTGTGTGTGTGTGTGTGTGTGTGTGTGTGTGTGTGTGTGTGTGTGTGTGTGTGTGTGTGTGTGTGTGTGTGAGAGCATCGGTGACGCTGCAGACGGAGCCGAGTCGACCGGAGAACAAAAGACGTTTGAGGCTCAGAGATCTGTGTCCGCTCATGCGATTAATAACATTTTTTAAAAAATCTATCAGAAAAACAAAGTTTAGAGAAGTAAAGTCCGTCGTCACAGTAACTGGTTGAAACAGATGAAGGTTTGTTTGTGTCTGTAAACAGGAAGTGATGCTATGAAACCATGAATGAAGCTCGGTGCTTTCACTCGGCGGGTCGATGGCGTCACAGCTCGTTAGCGGTCCTCGCTGCCTTCATCGTTGGTGTCGGTTCACGCTGAACACAACCTGCTACCTGACGACGCTCTCACTAACGAACCTGCACAGAGAACAGCGATGCCGCGCCTGTTGCATCTTAATTCAGTTCAGTTCAATAAGATACAGCTTCAGTGTTTAAACCGACCGTTCACGCTGTGCATCACAATATAAACTACGTTTCACTGAGTTGCTTCATCCTCATATAAGAGTAACAAGAACTTTATTAACGTGTTTAGTTGTTATTTTAAACTCGTCGTACGTTTCTTCGCACCACGGAGATGTTGAAGCTCAACGGTTGTGAATCTAAAACGTGTTTACAGCAACATCTCCTGTGTTTGATCTTCCATTCTTACTACTTAGACTTTTAGAGACTTTGATTTAAAGCATTTGTGATACTTCAAATAAAACAAGTTCTCCCTCGATACGATATCGACGACACAGTTTGGCTGTTTGGGAACGTCTTTCAGGAGAACTTCAGATTCAACTTTAGATTCAAAAAAGCAAGAATCCTATCATGAAGATATACAGTAGATCCCACTGATCCCACTGATGCTGAAGAACGATTTAAAACAGAGACGTCCTTCGTCCACCGCCATGTGCGTTGGACCTTCTGTTGCCAGTTCATAAAGAAACTTGATGCTAAAAAAAATCCCAAATGAAGAAAAACAATCAGCTTCTGTTGCAGAACAGCTGATGAAGCTTTTAATATTCAAAAGACACTTTCATCGCATCTGCAGCAACCGTCATAAAGAGTCCCGGGCGTGCTCAGCAGAGAAACACCTTCGCTGAATCAGGAGAGAAAAGCCGTCGCAGGAAAGCATCTGAAGAGCGGCGGAGCGGAGCGGAGTCTGGCTCTACTGTCGGTTGTGACTGCAGCTTGAAAAGGGCATCGCGCGTCCTCCGCCGCGACCAGCGACAGCTCGTGTTCCTCCGGGTTTGTACCGTTCAGCGCCGTCAGAGCGGGAGTCACGGGTGTGACGGCGCTCATCAAACAGGTGGAACACGTCTCCGCTGTCCTGGTTCCTGAGCTGCATGTGGAACGCTTGTGTCTCAGTTACAGCAGGAGAGCCTTTTAATTGCAGATTTCTGGCCTAAAAGGTGAATAAAATCAGAAGAGCCGACAGGAAACCTGCGTGTTCTGCCATGTTTGTAGGTCGTGTTTGACGTGTTGGTTCTAATCACAGAGTGTCTGTTCAAGGTTCAGTTCTCTGATTATGAAACAGGTCAGTGAACCTGCTGAATCCATACAAAGAGTCCAAATGAGACGACCTCACGAGAACACCATGATAATAATGATAATCACTTTATTCATACGGCACCTTTAAACACAGAGTTTAGCAGCAAAATCATCTAACTAACAGCGTTATTTATCGATCACTGGAGTACACCAAGTCTTCCTGCTCCGTCTGCAGCTCTTCTGCTCGGCAGCTTCCTGTGTTGTCGTCCTACGATGTTCACACATCAGATCACGTCCCCGTTGATCTCTGTGTCGTTTCTGTTCTTCTCTTTATGATTCTACTCTTCAGGTGATGATGATGATAAATAACACCATCAACATGCCGTAGATGTGATGTTTTCACAGACAGACTTTGAGATTAGTGTTTGAAATCTCTGCTGAGTGAGTAAGATCAGTGAACGTCTGACATCAGATCCAGAGCATGTGGTCCATGAAGCGTTCTGTCCCTCCGGGCTCCCGTAGAGCGCTACTGTCTGAACACAGTGGACCAACTGAATCCTCCTCATCCTCCTCATCCTCCTCATCCTCCTCATCCTCCTCATCCTCCTCATCCTCCTCATCCTCCCGATGCTAAGCACTTGATCCGCCGTGTTGTGAACACAAGACACAGCGGTCTTACCGAGGCGAGCGAAGCTCCACACAAACGCTCGCTACGGGGTCACAGAAGGGACAAAAAGGCTCCATCGCTGCACATGAGACTGGAGTTTATTACCCAGGCCGCCATCTTGGTTTTTCTGCAACCAGTGAACAGGAAGTGACCATATGTGGACTGAGGAGACGTAGAGACGCCGTGTACGTCTCTGGCAGACACCTGTTTGACAAACACATAAAGATGTCCGTTTGGGCATTTTGTCAGAGAATTATTGGATCGATCAACAATGAAAATAGTTCTTATCTCGTATTCTTATAGTCCTTCAAACCTAACAGCTGATGAGCAGCAGCCACCTGAGCGCTGAGCTCCACGGAGTCACTACGGAGTCAGTGGAGGGACAAATGTGTTCATGTTCAACACGCTTTGTTTCCAGCAGTGTGGATCGCCTGGACGAGCACACACACACACACACACACACACACACACACACACACACACACACACACACACACACACACACACACACACACACACACACACACACACACACACACACACACACACAATCCAATGAGCAATAAGCAGCCGCTCACTGTGACGTGAGGTCATCGTGAGTCTTTAAATACTGATTATTGTGAACTTATAGAGCAGTAATTAAACACTTTTTCTTCCGTCCATCAGACTCTGATGTTCTGTAAACTAACGGGTTTATTTTCTCATTCAGCAGCACATGTCATGATGATAGTCAGACCGTATGACCATCGTTGCTTATTATTGACCGTTATGAGCTCACGGCTTTGTTCCACAGCGATCCCACGAAGAAGGAGAAGAGATAAAAAACCAAATGAGATTCAAAGGACTCATTTGTGAGGATGAGATTATAGAAACCGATTCTTTCATTACCTCAAACACGGTGAATTAGAGTCGCATGCTGAATAATTCAGAACCTTTGGAAACAGGACGAGTGTTTTCTGGTTGATGTGTAATTAGAGCGAAAGGTCTGAAGCGTTTCTGTCGTCGCTGAATAGAAACGTGGCGTCAGCGTCTCTGAGAGGAGGACGGACGTCTGACTCCAGGTTCCATCTCTGACCAGAGAACGAGGACTCTGATCCTCCTCGTGTTCAGTCACATTCTGCTGCCTCACAAACAGCAACCAGGTCAGAGGTCACAAAGCCTGATTGAGTTTGTTTCACCAACACGACGCCGACGTCTGTGTTGTTTTTTTACAGCAGCTGTTACATTAGCTTCATTCTAACCGTCATGTTATTCTCATCTGTAGTGATCTTCTTAAAAACCCCAAAATTCAAATGATTAGGAAATAAATGATTGTATTTTAGGTCAAAGATTTGCTTTGATTGAAGTTATTGCCGACTGAAGGAGGTTTGGGAGAGATGTGTGTGTGTTGTGTTGATCTCTCCAGAGATGCTGCGGATCATCTGCATGGTGGACAGTTGATGGCTGTTAGTGATGGACTCAAAGTGGAGACATGAAGCTCAGTCAGTGCTCATCGTAGTGCAAACAAACCGCTGGTAATATGCGCCACGACGCCGCGCTTTGCATTCACCTCCCAGAGACGAACGCCGTCGTGGGGCGACGTACCGACCCGCTTCTTTAATAGAAACATAAATGAAAGAAGAGCTGCAGCAACATGAATATATGGATTCTTTTTATTCGCTGCAGGGCCGCCCCTCAGATGAGGATTGATAGGTTGGTGATGGCGGCGGTGAAGTGGCTTCATTTACATAGCACCTTGGCGTGGGGGGGGGGGAGCCTCCTGCATTTGCATTTCACACACATGCCCTCGTGCATCGCCGTCGTATTCCGGTCACGACGGGAGCCCCGGCGGTGGAATCGTACGGCGGCCTCGTTAGAAGCAGACCTGTTGACGTGCTGGTGAGTCTGCTGAGCGATGAAGACGAGCTCAGTGCAGCGCCGCATGTTAATCTCTGCTTCATCACAGAGGAAATACACCGCGAGTAATCGTGTTAATCAGCAGCGATGCATTAACGTCACGTCTCTCTTGAACCACCACCGAGCAGCCGATGAAGAGGAAGAGCTGCGACACAAACACTCCGTCCTAACAGAGGAGGTTCTACAGACACCTTTTAGAACCTCACAAACACAGGAAAGCATATTCTGATGTGTCTACAGTAGTATGAACATGAACCTCCTCGTGTGCAAACACGAGCTGCACTGCAGCAACAAGTTTCCCTTTAACAGCGCTGGATCTTCAAGGCTGAGACCGATAGTGATGAAGAGTTTATTCACAGAAAACAAATCGATCAACGTGACAAACTAGCAACAGCTCGGACCCACTGTTTGTGTCCCGGCCTGCGTGAGTTCTCCAGTTATTAATGAAGCAAACGTTCTGAACATTCTCCGGTTCCAGCTTCTAGAATGTGAGAACTTCCTGCTTCGTATCGAGCGTTGTGCAGACATCCCCTCGGACTCTTTTTGAGCTGTTTTCTGACGTTGTATAAAGCATAAAGAGATTAAAGTTATTGGCAGATTAATTGATGATGAAAACATGTTCATGTGTCGACCCTCAGGTTCTGAAGAGTGAAGTCAAAGCTTCACGTGTTAAAGCTGCATTCTCTCTAGTGTCCACCAGGGGGCGACTCCTCTGGTTGTATAGAAGTCTATGAGAAAATGACTCTACTTCTCTCTTGATTTATTACCTCAGTAAACATTGTAAACATGAGTTTATGGTCTCAATCTCTAGTTTCAAGTCTTCTTCAATACAGCATGATGTTCATTTAGTAAATGATGGTCCATTTAGAGTCACACAGACCATAAAGCAGGGGATGCTTTAGGGGCGGGGCTACACAGTGATTGACAGCAGAGAGTCTTTAAAGAATCTCACACTGAATTCATCACAGACCTGCTTTAGTCTCAGAGGTCGTCTTCACACTGTTTGAGGAACAACAGAGAGCTAATAGAACTATTGAAGCTCTGAAGGGTTTAATCACGCAGAGCTCAACCAGAACGACGTCACGCGTCACGTTCACGCTGAGGATGAAGCTCACTGCCTCCTGTTTGTACAGCACGGGTACATTAAGCACCTCCTCCATCTCTGGTTCCCGCCCATTAGTTCCCCCGACCGTTAAAAGGTTAGAGATGGTGTGTGTGTGTGTGTGTGTGTGTGTGTGTGTGTGTGTGTGTGTGTGTGTGTGTGTGTGTGTGTGTGTGTGTGTGTGTGTGTGTGTGTGTGTGTGTGTGTGTGTGTGTGTGTGTGTGTGTGGAGGTGATTAAAATGTCTCTTCCTACAGTCTGGTGATAAATGGACGGAGCTGTCGGGGAAACGCCTCCCACTTCATCACACACATTTCTTGATTTTCGGCGTCACACTTCAGGGAAACTGCTTCATTAGTACGGACGGTTTACGTAACACGAGTGAACGATATAGTGTTCAGACCACACATCAAGGCTTCCCCACAGAGAGAGAGAGAGAGAGAGAGAGGGAGGGAGAGAGAGAGGGAGGGAGAGAGAGAGGGAGGGAGAGAGAGAGAGAGAGAGAGAGAGAGAGGGAGAGAGAGAGAGAGAGAGGGAGAGAGATGTTGCTGCTTTCAATTAAGTTGCAGTTGGACTTCCTTCTTAAATTCGGAGGGATTTCCTCAAATCCGCTGTTTTCTCTGAGGGATAGAAAACATTCGAACCGTCCCGGCTGCTGCTGCATCACTCAGACTTCATGTTTTAAATATAATCAGCTTTGAAAAGTAGACGTGGAGAAAAACACTCCATCAGGCGAAGTGTCGTGATGTTCTATCGATACACCAACGCCAAGTATCGATCTTCTGTTATATGAACTATTAACATCACAACGTTAGTGACGCTGAGTGCTCACTATGACGCCCTCGTGATGTGTTCTCATGTCATCTGTAGAAACGTAGTCACTGAACCCATTAGTTATGAGGAGATAAATAGATATTAGAGATGAATTCTGAGCTGTTTAACTTCCTCACACTCTAAGCTGCTTATCGTTCATAATTGAAATGACTCATTCAAAGATTTATTTCTTTTATCAATGAAATTACAATCTTTTATTTCCTAATCATTTGAATTGTGTCTTTTTATGCATAACAGCACTATAGATGCCTTAAACAAAGTGAAAGGACATCGTGATGATAATACATGTTTTAATTGACTTCAGGCCGATTAGAAATGGACGGATGTGAACTTAAAGCAGATGTTCACAAACGGCAAAGTTTGCAGCTAAAAATGTGTAAAAACTCCCAATATTTGATATTTGATATCGCAAAAACGTGATTGTGATAATATCGTATCGTGAAAAGGTTTTTTCTCCACTGACAACTTGTGAGACTCTTCAAATAAAGGACGAATGAACAGCGATGAAGAAGGTTCTGTTCTGCAAAGAGGACGAGTTGATTTGTGCCAGTAAGACGTTGACATCAGAGTCCGGTGACGATGAGAGGAACCGGACCTCAGAGCGTCGGTGGGTGAAGATCTCCTGCAGCAGCATCCAGCGATCAGTGTTTTATCATCGTCTGCTTTTTTAATTAGAACTTTTTCTTGTGAACTGATGAGTCTCTGCAGCCTGTAGGCTTCCTCCTGTAATTACTTTAGACCCGAAGGAACAGGAAGCCGGTCGCTGTCGGGTGCCACTGATCAATATTCACAAGCACGGCCATGTTGAGAAGCACCGGGGGGGGAAAACTGCTTCAGTCCTCTGAACTGAACTTCCATTAAAGCTGGAAGTCCTTCATGCACAACAGAGGTTGTGTTGCATACTTTAAACTTCTTCTCTGTCAGCTGACTCGCCTCCCCAGGAGCTGTGTGAGGTGCAAAGAGAGAATGCAGGAAGCAAAGACGATGCATGAGGCGAGAGGGTCATGTGATGTTCTGAAGACAACAGATAGTTAAATTCTGTGTATTTTACACTGTCATACATATTGTGAACTGTAAATAAACGTCCTTAAATCTGCTTAGAAGTCACAGACGGAAAGACGCTGCTGATGTCTGCTGACGTTGCCTGAGAAGAGCCTTTGAATAGAACAGTTTTAGAGCAGATTACGACGGACACGTTCATCTTTATATAACAGATAAACATCCGTTCATGTTAGGGAAGAAGTCTACATCGGCTCCATAACGACTCATGTTGTATAAAGCACAGTTTTGGAGAGAAATGGTGGACATTTAGTCCAGTCCTCACTTCTTCAAAGGGCTGCTCAACGGTTACAAACTTGTTTTCATGGTTTAAAGGGACGATCTGAAATCTTCTCTCTGGCGGCGCCTGTGGCCATTAGCCGTATTGCAGGTGCATTTCTGTGTGATTCTCCCTGTGAATGTCTCCACAGACTCAACAGACAGTTATTTGAATGACAACCGTGTGAGATTATTACTTGAAGGTTGGTTTCAGCTCAAGGTTAGAGGCTAAGGGATTTATGTCAGAGCCCTCACGAGTGTGAATATGAATGTGAGGTCTTTTGTCACGGTGTCGCAGCCCGCTGACGACTCACAGCGAGGGCGGCCTGAGGAGTGAAGGAAGGACGGCTGATTAGAGGAGGAAAGACGAAAATAAATCACCTCAACCTGCTCTCTATCTGAGGCTAGAAATGACCAACGCTAGATTCTCTATTCTCTGTTTTTAACTCCATACTCATCTTGTTTTGTCACCTTTTTTTCCACTTTCACTCTCTTGTCACGTATCAGTTGTAGGAAGAGAATTATCTGTCATGCAGGCCAGAGGACAATATGACAAATACACTAATGTGGCTGTTACTCATTATCTCAACATGCATCTTCTCTGTATTATTTCTATACAGATAAGTGAGCTCACATACAAATAATAGTAAAGGCAGCCAGAGAACATGCTATTAAGATAAAAAATGTTGCACTATACATCCAAGTTAAGCCCCTTTTAAAATCTTTAGTTAGTAAATAATCTTGTTTCCAACGACACAGAAGAAAGTTTAAATGTCTGAACTCGAGGCTTCATGACGTCCACAAACCGATGACTTCGTCCACTTCTTACTCACCGTCTCTGCACAAGACGAGCTAATGTAGCTCCTTATATTTAGGGATGAAATGGTGCCGGTGTGTTCGCCCACTTACCGTTAACAAACACGTGTTAGTGAGCTGGTGAAGGTTTCTCGTGAGCAGGAGGGCAATGATCAGATTCAAAGCATCGATTCCTCCTCACAGGCTGGAATCTAGTATCTAGGTATAATAATAAAGCATGTGGGCAGAGCTGGGTCTCATCTCATTTGGCCGTTGATTTGCCGCCGTACCAAATGACCTCCTAGAGGTTTGGTTTGCTTTGGAAAACGTTGAGCGGTCGTGTAAAGTGTATTTATTTAGTCACAAATGGGCTCGAACAAGCTCGACACTGGCATGGATGTTTACTCACATGACCAGACAATTTAAACACACATGTGAATAAAAATCAGTAAATATCAGTGCAAATATCAGGATTTACAACAGAAACCTGTTTCCATGTCGTGTGAATCTAAATTAACTCCGAGGCTTTTCCCCCGTGGACCGGTAGTCGACTTCAGAGGAAGAGATTGTGAGTCTGATGGATGGAGATGAGTGCAGGACGTCCCCCACAGTGCCTTGCTCAAAGTGGCTCTGGAGAAACTGATGAGAAGCTGTGACCGGCGAGGAGCTCGGAGAAAAATGTCTTTCAAGTCGCTCCGCTTGTGTTGCTCCGGTGCTTCAGCCTCAGAAGAGGAGAGATGACGGTCACACTGAGAGCAGGATGGATGTAAGAACACTGAGAGGAGAACACAGTGAGGGATGTAAATAGATGTAAATAGATGTAATTAGATGTAAATGTTTACTGCTGATAATAACAAAGGCTGATGCTGCACAGTGAGAGATGCTGCGTTCAGGGCGTTGATACAGAGAGACGCTGACTGCAAAAAAGAACTAATGGTGCAGATTCAAGACTATTACCTTCTGAATGATGGAGCGTGGTGATTAAAGGGACAGTACGATGTTTAACGTGTGGTTGTGTGAGCTGCTTCTCCAACTTATTAGGTGGAAATATTCTAAATATAGCGAGCACCAATTAGTGCTCCAAGGAATAAGATACGTTTTTAGATCTTTGCATAATTTCTTTATTTACCTTTTTAAACATGAAGCCATGTGTTTCACATCGAAATGTGCAAAACAATCTACATCTTCACACTGAAACATAGAATAAATTCACTCACCCAACTTCAGAACATATATATACATAAATATATATATATATATGTGTATATATCTGTTATTTTGGTTCTTAATAGAAACATTGAGTAATCATTTGGTGGTAGACTTCACTGATATTGGTTCTTTGAGGTCAGGTTCTGGTGCTGCTGTCTGTTTCTACTGTCGTACTCCACCATGTAGAGGAACCTCATGCAACCAGACTCCTAAACATCACGACTGTCTCTTTAACTACGGTTGAAGATCCACGTTGCACCATCGACGCTCTGTAACTTCATCCCAGCAGGTCGTTCATTAGCCGTCACATCACCCGGCCGCCCGCCGGCACGTTTATGCTGCACACCGATAAAAAGGTGAAGCAGGAGTTCACTGAATGCATCATTCTTGCAGGAGGGTGAATGTTGTGGAGATGTTAGACTATAAAAATTCCCTTTTTTTCCTTCCTTAATGCGAGGTCGGTCCTCACACACAAACCAATGCTGAAGGTTGTTGTTGGTGAGATGTGTTCACGGTGCAGAATGAGGTCAGCGTGGAGACGTGAGAGTCATATCTCTGCAGCACAGAACACATGGAAACCTTTTCACCAACACGGGATAAAGCAGCAAGCGACAACCTCTGAGATTCAGGGGGAGCTTTGCACTAAAGGTGAGAGTAGAATGTGTTGAATGTGTCTGAGGATAACGGAGAGACAGAAACACAGCGCAGTGATGCGCGGAGGCTTCACATTCACTCCAAACTCTCCCCAGAATGTGAAACAGGAAGTCGCTAAATGCAGCTTCGCTTCTGGGAAAGAAATGTTCAACGTTTGTTATAATAGTTTTCTCTTTGTATACCAACGTTTTATTATTGTGTATTATAATTAGAAAGAGGCTAACGATGTATTTAAAGAGCGTTTGTCTCATTCAGTGAGCAACACGGTGTGTTAGAGTACAGATTAAAGATCCGGTGTTCAGACACAGTTTTACATTTTTTAACTGATTAAATCCGTCTTTTACTATAATTTGAGTTTTTAACTGTCACACAGGTGGTGGTAGCTCTCTCCGTACTTTATAGATTGTGTATTTATACATCAATGGAGAGAAAAGATGAACAGAGAAACGTCATAGTTCATGTCAACACACACGAAGCAGATCAGTGATTGTATTTGATCGGACTGACGTCTTCTCATCACCGGTTTTATTTTGTGCCACACTGGATACCGGACGAGCCGGACTCTGAACGTGGTGTTTCTGATTGAATATTTGGTGAACGTGATGTATTCACTGTGCACCATTCTCCCCGTGGTGCGACATACACACACTAGATTTACTCTCTTTCTCTTTAACCTTTGACCTCAGAGCAGACGACCCTACATCCTTTAGAGCAAAGGAATAAAAGCCGGCTGTGTCGTTGATCTCTTGATGATCTCTGCACGTTTGCATTGATAAAGTCACCAAAGACAACTTGGTTCTCAGTCTTAACTTCAGATTCTCTCACACGTCACTGAGATGTTTTCCAGGAGAAGCAGACGAAGCTGACTCGTGCACATCTGTTTGGACGAGTTGATGAACAGACTGAGACGTTTGGAAGCACAGATCGCTGGATGAGCCGATGCCTCCTGCAGAGCTCGGCCTCCAGCGGTGCCTGATGTCAGTGGGCGACTGTGAATCACAGAGCTCCTCAATTGTTCCTCCGGAGCGACTGACTGCTCCTTCAAATTTAACTGGAGAGGACGAGACAGACGGATCGGACGGACAGAAAACTGTAACGACACGGAGGAGAAAAGGGAAAAATAAGTGAGAGGTATCGGGATGATGAGATGAAACAGCTGGAGTAGAAGAAGCAGCGTGGGAGTAGAGAGTGGCAGCCGGAGTCAGTCAGGACCGGGAACAAGCCGGCTGTCAGCGCTAATAGACAGAGAAGGAAGAGATGTTCAGGCCAAACAACCCGTCACCGGCTATAACGGAGCATAACGCAACACAGCTGCCTCGTCCGGGTGTCAGGAAGAGAAAAAGTTCTCCGGCAGCTTGTGAGAAGAGTCCAAGTCAATCCAGATGATATCCTCTGAAGGATGGATGCCGTCTGGCTCAGAGGCAGAGATGACGGTTTCGTATTGTCTCGTCCGAGGTTCTGCTCGTGCCGGCGGTTTGGTTGTTTTTAGGGTTGATGAGAGTTTGAGTCCGACAGTTTGTCATCTGCAAGAAAGCTTGTAGAACTTAGAGAACTTGGAACATATAGAACGACAACATGCTGCCAAACATTCTTTCAATGCAGATAAAAACGTGTTTTAAAGACAGTTGAGATCTTTACTGCAGCGACTTCAACGGAATCTCAAAACGTAGGTTTTGAGTTTGTGTTTTGGAGCAATTGCTGAGATCTTGGAACATGAATTATTGTTTTAAAATATGCCCAGCAGGGATAGAAAGCACACACACAGGGACACAATCAATCCACAGATCGATAGAATACTTAAACCCAAGTTGTCCCAAGTCGCGGTTTCCCTTCAAGCTAAAGAGGGAACTAGTCGTAGAAAACAACATCAATACCTTTAATGGCAACGCAACTACTCTTCAGAGACCCTTCCCTTTCCTCTCACACTGATTGCTGGGATCTACCCAGTGTGCCGTCTTCTGATTGGTCCAGAACCGTGATCTGTTGCAGCATTGATTACCTGCGTAGAGAGCGCGATTCATCAAAATGAGCAACAGAAGACACAGATGAGATTTGTCTCGGTCTGATGGGTCGTGGGTGTTAACATGCAGAAGGCAGAAGGTGGTGAGGTTCACCCTCGCCTGGAGGCCACAGCCCCTCGAGGAACCTCCACCTGTTACACCAACAAGGTCTTTGGAGAAACTGTTTGGAATTTTTTTAAAAAGTCAAGAAATCCGTCCATCAGTTCCTGTTTCTACAGTAAACCCAGTTTCCTTCATGTGTTTGAATATTGTGAGATGATTTCCTTGAATAATATTTAGTGTTGTGTGTTTCCTGTCATATATATATATATTTATATACTGTGTATATATATATATATATATATAAACACCCTCTTTCCGTCCTGCGTCTGCAGATTTTCGTCCCTTCGGGTTAATAACTTCACATGTTCTTCTTTCTCCTCCCGGTCCCTCCAGATATCCGCGGCCTGCAGGGCTTCCTGGACCAGACGTCCCGTCAGGGCGTGGACGTGGCCCTGCAGCGGGTGGACCGGAACATCAGCAAAGTCTTCACCAACCTCTTCACCACCATGAGGACCGAGGAGCTCAACCGCTACCGGGACACCCTGCGCAGAGCCATCCTGCTGCTCAGCCCCCACGGAGCTCACACCTTCATCCAGCAGGTCGGTCTGAAGCATCGCGGTTACAGTGAGAGTTTCTCATGTGTGTGTCTGGGAACACGCTACATGCATGTGTGCACTACAGCTGGGTTTACAGGGCGCTTTATATGTGTGTGTACATGGAGCAGATGGGTGAAGAACATCAAGAAACACACAGAATGAATGGATGACAGCACACATGTAAAGACTTCACACTAATAAGTGCATTTCATGGAAGGAACAAACGTGTGTTCCTACTGACTGATTAATAAACACGCCTTAATATGGAGCCCTGCATGTGCAATAAGCTGACAATTAGAAGTAATTGTACATGCTGTATTCATGTGATGTCTGCAGAGTCGAGAGGACAGAAGGAAACAGACCTGATTCTGAAAGATGGATTGTTACTCAGTGAACTCAGTGAACCAGTGGTATCGATGGTATTAGTGTTAATATTGATCTGATTTCATTGTAACTGCTGGCGGTGGTGCGTTCGCAGCCATTCGGCCAAAAGCGTGTCGACGTGTCTGTCGTTCTCGTCACTAAGTGCGAGAAAAGTGTGTGAAGATTCAAAACTTTGTTACAGAAACAAATGAGTTTGCAAAGAGATCAAGTGAGCGTTTGTAAGCCTTTGGTGTGTGTGTGCGTGTGTGTGTGTGTGTGTGTGTGTGTACAGGTGTGGACTTTGGTTGCTCGTAGTAACTTCCGTTGGCGTGGATAATAAACACAATATTTAATATTTAAAATAGTTTGAAGGCTGAGAGTCACCAGGTAACACGGTCGATGTTATTGCTCTCACACGTACTTCTGTTGCTAAACTGTGTGAACACGTTTCATTGTTCACCAGCCGTTAAAGGGTTAATTAATTCATCTCACTGCCAGCGACAGACGTGGTTGTTTTCACTGTAATCAACCCGCCGGCTTCACATGTTCTAAGCATGTTTACGTGTGCTAAGCATGCACAATAACCAGCAGAATCAAACACAGAATTAATGAGCTGCGTGTATTTAAAGTCACACAAATCACTGATAATGACTGAAGTCTGAAGTTTTCCATGAGAGGAGAGCTGCTGCCTCACAGCTTTAATCACATATCTGCCCTCAGCTACCATCTACGCGCTGCATTCGATATGCAAATGAGATTCCTTTTTCTCAACGCTTCCATATGCTTTATGAATGCGTTTATTAATTCCTGCAGCGTTGGTGGTCAGATAGATGGTTCACCGCCTCCATCAATCAGCTTTAATTCATTCATCTTCTGTGAGGAGCTCAAGTTTTAATGACACAAGTATACATCTATACTGTTTTACAACCATAAAAACATTTCTGATATCTGACAAAAAGTTACACGAAATTCAAAAAATCATTTCTGCTCGTTACATAAAAACAGTCTTTTCAAAATAAACTTCTGTCTTCACTGGAAACAACGGAGTTAAGTTTAGAATCAGAAACGCTTTGTTGCAAAGTACGTTTGTGACAATAAACACAATAATAAATAAAGACTTTTACAATAAAATATGATAAACAAACAAACAAATGAATAGCACAGTTAAACAACTCTGTTATTAATGTATCAAGAACGTCTTTTCGTTCTTTTGTCGAAAAAAGTAAACCAACGCAGGAAGTTTATTTTGAAAAGACAGTGTGAGTGTCATAAATGTCAGCCGTTCTCTTCTTCTCTCTGTTTTTCTGTGCAGATCAAACGGCCAACGAGGCTGTCTTTAGGGGGAAATGCTAACATCAGCATGCTAACATGCTAACATCTTAGTTTAGTCTGGCAGCATGCTAACATTAGCTTATTAGCACTAAACACAACGTAAAGCTGCAGCCTTTTTTTATCAGGTGTGCCGAAGCTAATGGTGTTTAAGTCCATGTTGGACGACTGCAAGTGTCTATAAAAGAGTGGGAGGCTTCTGTGTGTGTGTGTGTGTGTGTGTGTGTGTGTGTGTGTGTGTGTGTGTGTGTGTGTGTGTGTGTGTGTGTGTGTGTGTGTGTGTGTGTGTGTGTGTGTGTGTGTGTGTGTTGACGCTGAGACATTCATTAGCACCAGGACGTCACAGCGTAGGAGGGTGAGACCGAGCTGAATGGAAGTTGCACTCTTATAATAATGAGAATGTCAAAGAAATGTGTTAAAACCTTTGCCAAGCTTTTTCACACACACACACACACACACACACACACACACACACAGAGCAATGACAACAAAACACTTTCACTATGAATCTTTCTGCCAGAACTGGTTCTACTTTCTGTTTTTTCCTGTTTACAGTCATCTCGGCTGATAAACAGTCGAGGCTTCGGCCTGATGTCTACCTTGCTAACTGTGAGCATGTTAACGTAACGCTAACGTTAGCCATGCTAACATCGTTTAACTGTGAGCATGTTAACGTAACGCTAACGTTAGCCATGCTAACATCGTTTAGCATCTTTGCTTTGACTGTGTGTGTGATCTCTGAGGTGTGAAGTGGATCATCACTCACTCTCTGCTGGTGTCTCTGCACGAATCACAGTCAGCTGTCAGTTCACTGTGTGAATCATTAGTGTGTGTGTGTGTGTGTGTGTGAATTAGACACACACACACACACACAGAGTCGGCTTCCTTCACACCTGAAGCTGTCATGTTGCTGTGTGTGTTTCTGTGTTATCATCTTTGATTTCTCCCTTTATTTGTTTCTCACTCCTTCCTACCTTCCTTACCTTCTCTCCTCCTCATCTGCTCAACCCTATTCCTCTGTTATTGTCCTCTTTTTTAATTCTCTCATCCCTCTCTTCTCTCTTCATTTCCTCTTGTCATCACAACAACTTATCTTCCCTTCCTTGCCCTCTCTCCTTCTTCTTTCAATCCCTTGTTATTTTCCTATCTCCCTTCCTTCCCTCCATGCGCTTTTCTTTTTAACTTTTTTTCAGAATGACAAATAGAGAGAGAGAAAGAGAGAGAGAGAGAGAGACAGAGGGAGAGAGAGACAGAGGGAGAGAGAGAGACAGAGAGAGAGAGAGAGAGAGAGATGGGGTAGATGGTATGAATCACTGGAGGTTTAGATTGGGAGGAGGGGCGAAGCGCTCGGTAGCCGGGGAGACAGATTGACTGACAAGATCCTATCAGGCTGGTGACACCTGTGTGTGTGTGTGTGTGTGTGTGTGTGTGTGTGTGTGTGTGTGTGTGTGTGTGTGTGTGTGTGTGTGTGTGTGTGTGTGTGTGTGTGTGTGTGTGTGTGTGTGTGTGTGTGTGTGTGTGTTTTACACGTCCTCGGGGCAAAAACCCTCCAACAGCAAATTGAAAATGACCTCAATAAACACAAGCACAGACATTTTCACCCCCCATCTGTCCATCTCACTGCAACACACACACACCTACACAAACACACACACACATACACACACACACACACACACACACAATACATTACCGTTCTTGTTCAATCGCCCATTTAAGGAACATCCCATGTTTGTGAACAACCCGTGGGTTCTTATTGAGTTTGAGGCAGAAACGTATACATCTCAACATGTGGTATAAGTACACGTCTGTATACTGAGTATGAGTCACAAATACTGGTCCCCTGTAGTGACAATCTATCCACACCTGTGAATAATCACTGATAAATTAATGAGAATGAATAATTATCTACATGGAGCGTTGTTGTTTTCATCTTCAACATCTTCACTCAAGCGAGCCAATCAAATCGATTGTTTACTGTGTGAGACATGACTCAGCACACTTTCACCATATTTGGATCGACAGCTTTCTCCACAATAAACCTTATTAAACATATGTAGCACCACTAGACGTGTGCTACTAATTATCAGTACGTATAGTAAAGATAGATTTTTGTTTTCAATATAAGTCCAATGTATCCAGTATACAGCGTTCATAGCTGTTCCAACCAAAACAAATCTGCTGTAATTTGTAGATGAAAATCCATTCTTATGTAACCCACGTAATCCTGAACCAGGAAGTTCACTTCCCATGTTGAACGAGGAGTCATTAATTAGTCTTAATTAATTTCTCATGTAACTTCTGTAGTTCCTTTAACCCAAACATCTTTTCCTAAACCTAAGTAGCTTTGTTGTCTCAATCTAACTAGTAGCTTTGTTGTCTCAACCTAACTAAGTAGCTTTGTTGTCTCAACCTAACTAAGTAGTTTTGTTGTCTCAACCTAACTAAGTAGCTTTGTTGTCTCAACCTAACGAAGTAGTTTTGTTGTCTCAACCTAACGAAGTAGCTTTGTTGTCTCAACCTAACGAAGTAGCTTTGTTGTCTCAACCTAACTAAGTAGCTTTGTTGTCTCAATCTAACTAAGTAGCTTTGTTGTCTCAACCTAACTAAGTAGCTTTGTTGTCTCAACCTAACTAAGTAGCTTTGTTGTCTCAACCTAACTAAGTAGCTTTGTTGTCTCAACCTAACTAAGTAGCTTTGTTGTCTCAACCTAACTAAGTAGTTTTGTTGTCTCAACCTAACTAAGTAGCTTTGTTGTCTCAACCTAACGAAGTAGCTTTGTTGTCTCAACCTAACGAAGTAGCTTTGTTGTCTCAACCTAACTAAGTAGCTTTGTTGTCTCAACCTAACTAAGTAGTTTTGTTGTCTCAACCTAACTAAGTAGTTTTGTTGTCTCAACCTAACTAAGTAGCTTTGTTGTCTCAACCTAACGAAGTCGTTTTCTTGTCTAAATCATTATATGTCTTTCATACGAACTGTTGTATGAGGATCCGTTGGAATATGACAATAAATTGTCGCTGATTTTATATCATTGACTTCATTTAGACATTATGAGGTTCGGACCTTTGCTGGGTGGAACGTTTAGTTCCTGGACGTCTTTGAATTGTATTGAAGACCCTCTTTTTTATGATCAGCATTCTTTCACCAATAGTCATTCAGTGATTTGTGAGACTTGACTAATGACAGATTTAGACATTCGTATTCAGCTTCATGACCGAAAAATCTAGTGATTGATAATATCTTTCCTGATTTCAGTTCCTTTGTTGTTCCTGATCGTCTCTGTGAGACATTTTGTGGGATATTATTTCATTATAATGTCAGCTGATTCACTTTTCCTCAATGTATTCTGTCAGTAGGCCTCCATATTGTTTTGTTTCTTTTTATTATTTTGGTCGTCGTAGACCTGATTGTCCCGGAACACGAGGAATAATTTCCTGATGGCTTTTCCTCGATGACGAACAAAGCTGTGTACTGACGGATACATTCAGACAGCTCTCTCTTTAATGAAGGGAAACTGTAAAGTAAAGATATAAATCACACTTTTACCTCCTAGTTTTTAGACATTTGTCTTTGTCTCGTGACAACAGTTTGTTCTTAATTTGCTTTCCTTCTCAAACAAAGTTTAAACTAAGAAGAATGTTTCATATGCGTTTGACCTTAACAGCAATAATGTTTGCGGATTCGGTTCAGTTTGAGATAAATCTTGGAACTAGAAGCCGATCTGTTGGGCTTGTAAATTCTCGGGGATTAGCCGTTAAAGACGAGGCGTCCGATCCCACGCTGCTTCCTCCTCTTTTTTCTAGCATGTTTCCCCCTAATCATTGTTAATCACTCGGATTTGTCTCCCATCAAGTTAGTCCTTGTGGGCCGCGAGAAGGACGGCATCGCTAATGAAGCGAGGGGGAGGGAGGGAGGGAGGGAGGGAGGAGAGGAGACAAGAGAACGAGAGGACGAGAGGACGAGAGGGGAGATAATAGAACAAAAGAGCCTCTCGGCCTCGAAAAACCCTGAAACATGAGAGGAAATAAAACGAAACAAAATGAAAACCACGACAGTTGTGTGTTCGGCCTCAACGGAGCGAGAAGAAAGAAAATGTGACACGACACAAAGTCTGACGAGGAAGACGAAGAGGAAGAGGAAGAAACCTTTATAAACAGACGTCTGTGCAGAGGGAAAGAGAGTTTACACACGTTTAACATGTGAACATGTGACAAGGACGATCTTTGGTGGATAATAATGAGAATAAATATAAAATGAACTTATTCATTGTTGGAGAAATGAGGAGAAACTTTGCATATAAATCACACAAACTGTTGAGGATGCGTTGGTGTTTCTAAAGTTAGACTACAGCGGAGGGATTTCTACGTTATTTTACAGTTTTTCACTGAACTTGTTGTTTTGTTGCTCGTAAAGATGATTTGAGTATGAATGATGTATAACGTCTCACTAAACCTCATTCAGGACGTTATTCATTTACTGTTCCTCAGGTTTCTGCCTCAGCTTCCCTCAAGAAGAAGAATATTTCACAAGAAATCATTTTGGCACCAGAGAATTATTAAAAACAGATGTGTTGAAATGAATGCAGGTCAACGGGTTGTAATGTGTTCCAGAGTCTGTGAAGGCCTGAAGTACAAAGAAAAGAAGAAATTTAAACTAATTCTGAAGTTCACAGAAGGAAGTCTTGAGCTCTGTGTGATTCCTGAGCTTCAGAATATCTCCTGGAGGATCACTTCATTGTGTTGCTCGTGGTATTATATTCTA
>NC_136548.1:19299345-19486845 GCF_910591455.1 Pholis gunnellus
CTGACATCTTAAACCTGTTTCACTGACATGTAAGTGTCCCCGTGTTAAACGTCTCCGTGGTGCATTCAAAGACCTGTCGACCAGTAAATTACAAAACAAAAGAGAAGAAAGAAAAAAGCTCATTTACTAACACGTCACACACAGTTTTCAGGATTTCTTAGTGATCCCGACATCGTTAGCGTCAGAGTTTGAAAACGTGTTTTATGTGAAGAACAGAACCTCGTTCCCTGAGCTGGCTCGTCCCGGACGAGCTGAAGCTGTTAATGACTCTTTGAAATGCAAATCTGTGAACAAGAGCAGCTCCGGGTCCCGTTACAGCTGCTGCAGGCGTGGAGGTCAAACCGTCCGTCTGTATCGACGGCTAAATCCATCACTGCCTTGTTTCCTTGTTTCCTTATGTGTCTCCTCGTCTCCTCCACACAACCAAAGCAAAGGCTGCACGGCTTGTTAGGCTGCAGGTAACGAGAGCCGAGGGATCAGAAAACATATTCACGCCGATAATAAATGAACTCCAAACTCTTGGTTTATTCAAATCAACAGCAGCAGATTGAGTTCTGCTTCTTCTATGGTCAGAGGTTCCTCTGCTCAGAGTCTCATACGGTAGTTTATTCGTGATTGGTTTCACTAATGTAACTGTACTCATCGTGGATTGTCTTTATCCTTGAGAGAGCTGTTCAGATATCATTTAGGTTTCACAGAATAATTTCCTTTTTTAATGCAAAGCAGAGCATCTTTTTCCTTCTGATCAGAGAAGAATATAACTGGAGATCTTATTTCCTCTTGAGATTTGTTGCACGTTGTCTTTTCCAGCCTGGGCTCTGAATTAAATTCCCAGCGGCGCTTCATCGTCAATCACGTTTCTCCCTAATTACGCTTGTTTCTGACGTATCACAAATAATCGATGTTTCTAATTTAAAGTCCGTGTAGGTTCAGGAGGTCGGGGGGGATGATTGGCTTCAAACAAACAAACACAGGACTTAGACTCAGCAGACCGCTGTACGCGTCCCGAGTGAAACCAGAAGTCAACGTTGACTTAGTTCCATTTACGTCTGTAAATAAAAATCATTTTAAAAAACAAGCGTACGTATTTGAAGCCAAACCACATATTTATTAAACCTAACCGAGTAGTTTTATTGACTTTTTTGTTTTGTTTGTATCAATTTACAACATTAACCACGTTTTGCATTGCATTGTGGGCGATGTAGGTCTGACAGCGTAGTCAGAGGATGAACCCTTTTGTTTTCAGGAAACCTCGGGACAACTTTCACATATTCTATCTCGCTGTAACAGCGAAGATGTTTCTGCGTCTTTAATCCGTCTCGTCCAACCGTGTTGTTTTCTGTAATGAGCCTCAAGCAAGTGGACGGACGTTTAGTGTCTAACAGCATGTTTATGACAAACTCCTCCACATGCCATGTTTTCTATTATCTGAAGCCTCATTGCTTTCTGAATGAGCTGCAGTAAAATCCCCTCTCAGCGTCCTCGGGATCCCATCTTTCCCTACAACATTACTCGTTCCTGAAGGTTACATTGCACTCAGAAAATACCTCTTATCTGATTCCCATGAACCTCAGCTCACTTCTTCCTGTGCCTGAACACAGGTCATTACCTGTAATATCACATCCATTTCAGCTCCTGCAGTTTGTGGTTGAGAGGTGGAAGCCGTTTGAATATTGATTGTCTCATTGAGTCCTGAAGCTGTGATGTAAAACACGGCGGGACAATAAAATCCAACCTGCATGTCGTCTCGTTTACCTCAAATATCACATCAGAGAAGATTTTCAAACAAGTCCAGCTGATATACCAACTTAATAAACAGCCTGTGTAGTTCATAACTTACAAAGCTCCATGTGTTTAGAAACGTGACGATTCCACATAGTTTAGTGTTAAATCCAGCTCTATAAAGTTTGGTGTAAAGAACTCGCCCTGACCTTTGTGTCTCTTTACTAAAAAAAAACCGCTTTCAACGAATTTCCTAAATCACGAAAAGTATTTCCACACGATTAAACTGCTTTCTTTAAGCATTAAGCAATTATGTTGGTCCAACTTAATTTATTAGGGTTGGGTCCAACTTAACTTAATAGGGTTGTTTGAACTCATTTTACAGTAGTAAATTAAGTTGATCCAACCCGAGTACATTAAGTTGGACCAACAGAATCCGGATCTATAAAGTTTGGTGTGGAAGAGCTTGACAGTCCTGACCTTTGAGTTTTCTTCAGTTTACTTTGTGTCTCTTGGAGCAGGAAGTGCATCGAAATGTTGACAGGTTTTTGACAAAACAATCCCACCACATGTTCCATTGAGTAACTTTCTGGAGCTTCTCAATAATACCACATGATCTTGCTCAGCACAAAAGAAGGGAGTGAGCTTACGTTGGTGCCAAGCCGGTAGTTTTCTATCAGCATTTGATTGTAATAGATCCTAACTAACACATGTTCAATCTGTTCGTGGTATTTAATGATATTCAGGAAGGCTAACGTTAACGAGTTTCCTTTTATTGTCAGGAGGTGGCGCTAATGTTCAAATGTTCTATAAATCTGGACCTTTATAGCCTACTTGCTACTTTGTTCTTCAATTAACTAAATTAGCATTTGCACTTTGTTTTGCTAACATTAGCTAGCAGAGCTCTGTTGAGACGTCCAATATTAACTGGAAGATAAAACCGTTAACGCTGGTAAGAAATAATCTTCGTAAAGGTTTAAAAGAAACAAACAGGAAGCTGCAGTTTCTTTAGTTAAACACTGTCATGAGGTTTGTGTATGTGAGCTAATAATGAAGGCTGGATTTGTGGTATGAATGTAAAGCAGTGAGGCAAACTGCTCCGCTCAAGTCTCTGACTGAGTGCAGTTATAATCAGAGCCATTCATATATTGATCTGGTCATAATCACAGTCTGCTCAGTGATAATAATCTGCTCATTTATCATGATAGGCAGCTTCTGACAGAGATTATGTACCTAGAAACCAATAACAAGAAAAATATACACACTTTTAGATAAAAAACATCAGTCAACGTCACATAATGTGTTTGTTTTTAAATTGTGTGTAAGCATTTTTCCATTAAAGGTGAAACAGCACAGATACGGTGGTTTATCGTGGGACTTAACAGCCCCCATTAACTTCCATCCGTCGCCACTACTGCATTGCATTGTGGGATATTAAATACCTGCGTTGTATCCAGTGTTTGCACACTGCAACGTTTCACAAGAAATAGGATGAAATGTACGTTCTATTGGTTTAATACTAAGGTTTTAGACGTACTATAATATCTCACATATACTGTTTTATGCTAAGTAGCATGTTAGCATTAAACTTTCTTTCTGGGGTTTTTTTCATGGAATGAAAAGAAGACAAAGTAAAAACACCTCAGCAAACACAGCCGACGGATTCCTAATGTGTTGACAGGCAATTACAGGACCTGGAACTTGTTTTTGTCTTTAAACCCTTTAACCTGAGAGAATCCTCAGAACGCCTCCGATAAATGAGCAGCAGATCCTTCTGACTGTTGTTTACGGGAACGGTGCTTCTTAATTGGACAGAAAAAAAATAAAATACAGAAAAATGCAACAAAGTGGACTTTTTTCCTTCAAGCTGAAGAAAACAAACGGAGTCATTAGCTGGGACTCCGGGTTGTTGATTATGTTTGGTGTTATTAGGCTGAGCATAATAAAGCCAATATTGTTCATAGATTATGTTTATGCTTTAAGTTGGATTGAGGTTATCTATAATTACACCTCACAGGAAGTAATTGGGTTTCTGAGCGTCAAATTAATTAAACATGTTCATCAATGGAAGCTCCTCTATGAATCGTCCGGCCTGTCGTTAGTGTGAACACTGCCTGATCGCTGCTCTTCAGTCATTCGCTGGAGGAAGTAAACATCATTTAAGTTCATCATTGTGTTGATGCTTCTCGCTGGTAAATACAGACTCATTTAAACACTTTAACGAAACAAAGCTTCTGCCATTCAGGAAGTTTTAATAAGTCGTCAGCAAGAACTTTACCGCAATTAATTTGTACAAAGTTACAACAACTGGCATAAGAAGGAGAGTAGAGAGTGCAAAGTTTATTCACGTTAAAACAGTGTTCAAAGTGTTACCTGAGATATTTCTCTCGTTATCCTATTAAGCTTCACGTGTTAAAGCTGCATTCTCTCTAGTGTCCACCAGGGGGCGACTCCTCTGGTTGTATAGAAGTCTATGAGAAAATGACTCTACTTCTCTCTTGATTTATTACCTCAGTAAACATTGTAAACATGAGTTTATGGTCTCAATCTCTAGTTTCAAGTCTTCTTCAATACAGCATGATGTTCATTTAGTGAATGATGGTCCATTTAGAGTCACACAGACCATAAAGCAGGGGATGCTTTAGGGGCGGGGCTACACAGTGATTGACAGGTCTCTACCAGAGACGTATACGGTGATCACAGTTTATTATATCTTAAAGTACACAATAAAGAATGTAAGAAAAACACCATGTTGGTATTTTAACCACTTCTTAACACTCTTTATGGTTTCAATAAATCCTCATTATGTTATTTGTGGATGATCTTTTTCAAACATGAAGTTACCGTTTTCTTTAACTTTTAAAGTGCATATTTCCCGACTTGTCACACAGACGGCAGAAACATGACGTCTCCGTCACTTTGTCCCCTCGCAGGAAATCAGCGACACGGAGATCCTGGAGCTTACCCACAGTGCACTGGGGCGCATGACGGTGATCCGGCAGATCTTCCCCATGTGGAGGGACAGCAGCTCGCGCTGCATGAGACACAACCACCGGATCTCGTCTCTGCTGTGTGACCCGCAGGAAGGATACCTGCAGAACCTGGAGGTAAGACGGACGGGTTCACCTCTGATTCAGTCTCTGCTCTGTCCTGCACTGATTGTGTTGGACTGCATTAGTTTGAAGAAGTTCTACCAGAACAAGCTGAAGGTTGTGAAACGAGCTCGTGATTTATTTAAATCTGGTCATCAGGAGGAGATAAGCTGCACAGATGTTTTAGTCTTGTAGCTCTGGTGTCAAACACTCCTTCCTTTGGCAGATTGTCTCCAACAATTATATCAGATGAATGTGACACATGTCAGGCCTTCTTTCCTTTATTTGCTGACGCGGTTGTATTCAACATGTCGGTCATTTCAGGACCAACAGCAGGTTCCAGTTTTGCGTTTTCACATTTGAAACTCAGCCGATTGAAGCTTTAAACACAAAGATCAGATTCTCTCGTCTCTGTCGTACCAATGTGTTCTCTCTTCAGATTTCAGCCTTTCTATGACAAAAGAGGATGAGGAAGGAATACATCCTTCATCTTAGTGTGTGTGTGTGTGTGTGTGTGTGTGTGTGTGTGTGTGTGTGTGTGTACCTCAGGCAGCGTGCTGCATGGACTTCATGCCAGTCAGCTGGACTCATCTGGACAGAGTGATGCTCATTTGTCACCCTGCATTTGGTCTCTGCTCCCTGCTTTGACGTGTGTGTGTGTGTGTGTGTGTGTGTGTGTGTGTGTGTGTGTGTGTGTGTGTGTGTGTGTGTGTGTGTGTGTGTGAGAGAGAGTGACTGGGTGTGTGATTTGTCACAGTGTGTCCCCTCCATCCTCTGCAGCCCAGGGTGAGAGACGACATGATCACATGTGGGCAGGCTGGCAACTAGCTGACTGTCCAGTGCGTGTGTGTGTGTGTGTGTGTGTATGCGTGTGCGTGTGTGTGTGTGTGTGTGTGTGTGTGTGTGTGTGCGTGTGTGTGTGTGGCTCTCTGAGCCAGCAGATGATGCAGCAGCCAGCTGTGTCACACATGTGGTCAGTTGAGAGTAAAAACACTCGGTGGTTAGAGTGTTGTTAGTGTTTTTCCCACAATGCAATGCAGGAACATCTTGGAAAACAAAACAAGTATTAAATCTACGAGTTTAACCTTCATGACATGATTTCATGGATACAAACACAGAACGTTAAGAGGATCAATATGAAGAACAAAGTGTGCGTTAATAAGGATCATATTTTAAGAATTAAGAGACTTTTGTCTCGTCTTCTTTCAGACGAGTGAAAATAAAACATTTATTTTACCACTTTGTCTTAAGAACCTTTTATCTTTCGCGTCTTCTTTAACGAGATGTTTGCTGGTCAGAGATGAGCTCTACAGATGAAGTATTAAAGGTGCTGCAGTATGTTCTGCTCAGTCCTGTTGTCTTTGGAACGTTTCTTGTTGACATCTTGAGACCGAGCGTGTGTTTCACATAAAGCCGTGCTGCTAATATTCAACATGTATTTGATTCAAACCTTCTCTCTCTCTGCAGGTGTCCAACCTCTACCTGTACGACAGCGTGCTGATGATGGCCAACGCCTTCTACAGGAAGCTGGAGGACAGAAAGTGGCACAGCATGGCCAGTCTCAACTGCATCAGGAAGTCCACCAAGCCGTGGAACGGAGGCTGGTCCATGCTGGAGACCATCCAGAAGGTACTGAGTCCTTCTGTTCATTAACACAGTGTCCCTGAAGTCTCACGGTGCGTTCAGGGCCCTAAACAGTGCCCTCCAATGCTCTGCAGCTATTCCATTTGTTGGTTAACGTAAACACCTGATCTTTGTTTGGTGATACAAATATCACTTTTGCATTCAATAAATAAGTAGTTTTGTTTGAAATGAAGCTGAAATATGTCAACATATATCTTCTAACGAGCTCCTCGAGCTGATTAGCAGGTTGTTAATTGGCTGTTGGCTCGTACGTTGGCCTTGATGTCTTCTGTAACACTAGAGAATGTGTTGCTTCTTTATTACAGATTTAATTGACAAAACCTTTTGAAAAGATCATTAAAGCGTGATTAGATTTACAACAACCTAAAATACAAGAATACACATCTTTGTTCAGAGAAGTGAGATCAGACATCCGTCCCAACGTCAGCATCAAACAACCTGGAGCCTCCGTTCTCACGGTCTAATTGGTGAAAGACTGAGCTGATGAGTCCCTCGGAGCATGAAGAGCTCCGTTTTATTCTGTTTCTAACAACCAGCAGCTCGTTAGAGATCTTTCTCTACTTCCTGTCAGAGCCTCACACGGCTTTTAGAGAACACCTGAGAATACCACGTGTCCTCTGTGGTCATGAAATGTCCTACATTTACAGAAAATGACAAAAATTGCTGAAAGTGAACCATTATAATTCATAATAACACCAAGATATTTAAAGCGATGGGTAATATCTAGATTTCTCACAGCACCACACACACTGCTTTGTTGTAGACATAATTGCATCGTCGGCGTAGAGCGTGATGCAACGATCTGTTACGCCGTCGTCTCGATGAGTCGTCTGACAGACGTTCTCGAGGTCGATGATAAATAATGAATCAACAATAGTGACACAGTTTCACTAACTCGACCCAGGCTTGCAGAAAGAACTCATATTTAATCCCATTAACAAACACACATGATGTGATGTCTCTGAGCCTCTTTGTTTCTCCACTGTGTCAGGGAGTCTTTGTCACAGTTCACATTACATCACATCTCATAGAGGGAGCAGCGGCTCCGGTTTTTTACCTGAACTTGAACAGTTGCAGCAGCTGATGAGATGGAAACTTACTTTGTGAGAGGACGGCAAACACCAGCTAATGAATGCAGGTCAACACACTGTAGTTCTGTCAACGTATCGGCCGTCGTTGGTTCCTTTCTCTTTACATCTACAGTAGAAGTCTGTGTACAAAGAAAAGGAGCAAGAACGCTGGGATGAAGCGCACCTCAGGGTGTCCACATAGTCCTGAGGGCCCTTTCTAAGTCTTTCTATGACAACAATAATTTAATATCTCCACTCTATCTACCATTGCATGATAGAGTATCATCGCTCCTTTGCTATTTGTGATCTATTTGAGCTACCATCTATTTATTTGACATTGTTTTTTCACCTTGAACACCGAACGCAGGATGCTTGTTGAGCTCGTCGGTGCTCAATCTGACAGACGTAACTTTGCATCGAGGACGCGTCAAAATAAACAGCAGCAGCACATTCCTGCGTTTTTTATTTGCATCATCAGGAACGTAAACAGCAGCAACAGAAACAATTCTCTGGTTAGAAAACATGGCCGACATCTTCACATTAATAATTCAACACGAGGAAAACATTGTCCATCAACTCTGACTGTGTTTGAGCACCGAGCATCATGATGTGAACACAGAGTCCAGCTCCTCTGGTCCACCAGAGTCCTCATGATGTGAACACAGAGTCCAGCTCCTCTGGTCCACCAGAGTCCTCATGATGTGAACACAGAGTCCAGCTCCTCTGGTCCACCAGAGTCCTCATGATGTGAACACAGAGTCCTCCTGAAATGTTCAGAGAATTTCAACTTGAAGCGCTCAAAGGACGTCTGGATGCAGCGACTTTTCTCTCTGCTAGTTGGAAACTATTGGATTTAAACCTCCTGGTTGATAATTCAGTAGATAACTGGAAGAGAGCCGCCTGGTTTACAGGACCTCTACCCACTGAGCCTCAGCTGCCTCAGTCCTCAATGGTCTTGGTCTTGATAATCTTTTCTAAAAACCCTTTGAGTGAAGCTAACGGTTGAGCTCAGCAGCTCAGACCGTCTTCTTCAGGTCACTGAAGGTCACCAGCTCAATCTGTGGTTCTTTTGTTTTGAAGCCGTCACGTCCGTAACTCCATGTTTGATGGCGGCTCTCGTGACCTTGTCTCCTTCCCAACAAGCTTTTCCATCAGAGTTAAGACGCTCTGACAGACCTCAGATCAGAAAAACACCGCCCTGCTGTACAAGGCAGCCACACAGAAGGAGTCAGGTGATGTGTCTTTATTGTCGGAGAGACAGATGGAGGACTGGAAGCATGGCTGACTTTGTAGCAAAACCAAAACAAACATTATCCGACGTTATTTCTCCTCCAGGCGACGACGACTCGCGACCTTTTGCAGCTGACAGACGAACGCTTAGCGGGCCGGCCTGCAGTGACGGGTGTCTTCAGTCTCGCTTTACATCCTACGTGAACCGATGGAAGTCATGAGGCCACATTTCAAAACGTGGCCTTTTCAGTGCAAACAGCAGCATCAGCGCCACCAGCTGCTCTCGGCTCTGACGATATCGTACGCGACAGGTCGTACGTCTCGCGCTGCTCGTTCCACACGGAGGCAGGAAGCAGACGTCGCTGATCATGAATTCATAAAGCTGAGCATTAATTAATAAACGTCCTTCTTCTTGGTGGAGGGATTTCTGTGGGTCGTCACTCTGACACCAACATTCTGGTTTGAGATGAGCTGCTTCTCGCCTGGAAAGCAGGAGAAACAGTTACTTCCTGTTCGATCTGATCTGTAGGCTACTTGTAGTTTACGGACCTCGTTGGGATTTATTGATCTGTGTTTGTTAATATTTATTGATGTTTGAATGTGCGTGGATATGTATTCTATCCTTCATTACACAACATGCGACTAACAGCCAACAATCGAGCGTTAAATATTACAATTACTCAGACAAATAGGATGTTCTACAAAACGTGGTGTTTGTTGTGAAATCTAAGAGCCAATCAGCTCTTTGATCCGGCGACAGCCAGGCGTTTCCCATCATGCATTGGGTCATGCAGGCTCCTTTAAAAGCTGCGGCTCCGCCTCGCTCTCGTGAGGTCATCGATGACCACGTGTTCATGACGTCATCGATCGCCGGTGATCGACTCCGATCAGGACTTGCGTCTCTCAAACGAGTCTACTATGACACATCTTAGCAGCTCCCAAAGCATCATGGGATTGATTCTTAAAGGTACAGGAAGTAGATGTTCATTCACCTAAATAACAAATAAAGAAATCTGCTGATTTACACCAAATGTAAGTCTGAGTAATTCCACCATTTGGCCTCTAATCTTCCTGGAGGATTGTTTTTGTTCACCTCCTTCCTTCCTTCCTTCCCTCCTTCCCTCCTCCTCTTAACCTATCTCCCCCTTTGTCTCTCTCTTTGACCTCTTTTTTAATATCGTCTCAGTGTCCTCTGTCTTTTCTGTCTCCGTCCCTCTCTCTCTGTCACTTCATTACATTTTATCTGCATGAACATTAAAGTTAACAATACTGACGAGGTCTCTTTTACAGCGGGTACGAGATAAAACACGCTTTAATAAAAGAGCAACGTCCTCCACACTGAACAACTAAATGAGAGGCCAAAAAATACACCGTAAAAGTAAGAGGTTAAGATAAATGGGACTCTGAAGTTTATTAGTTTATTAAAAGAGTCAAAGTGTTCTCTCGTCTCTCTCTCCTCTCTTCAGGGGAACATCACAGGTCTGACGGGGACGATGGACTTCAAGGACGGCGGCTCAAACTCTCACGTCCAGTTCGAGATCCTCGGCTCCAGCTTCAGCGAGACCTTCGGCAAGGACATCAAGAGGGTGAGTTCACGCCGTCTTCACCGAAACCGCCGAGCCGGAAAGAGAGAGACGGTGGAGAGGAGGCGAGCTGCAGCCTCGTACTCAAACCGAGGTGTTACCGCTCCTACATTTCTCTCTTCGACGGCGTTTTTCTGTTTCATTTTCAGCAGAAACTATCTCAGGTTAAGAGGAATACAGGTGGATAGGGTCAAAACATGAACTCATAGAGATCACCATGAAACTTCACCACTTCATCACTCACATTAAGATGATTGTTTCATGTATTACACGTTTTCTGAAACGTTATATTTAAATATGCAGATGAGGCATTATCTAATGGTAACTTTTGGTGAATTTAGTAGAAATCTACAGAATTAAACAGACAATATAATAAAATAAATGTTTTATTTCCTCGAGTCTGAAAGAAGACGTGTTACGGAGGAAAACGAGACTTAAATTTCTTAAATTGTATAATCCCGATAAACACATAGATTTAAAACTTGTGTTTTGTTTTCCAAGATTTTCCTGCATTGCATTGTGGGACAACATGAAGATAGAAACAATTATTACTACGTTAACACCGACAGGTCTCATGTACGGCTGCCGGTGCCTCATGGGAGTTGTAGTCGCTGAGCAGCAACATTTACAGTCGTTCATACGACGACGAGCTGCAGCAGCTCTCACGAGCTGCAGCAGCTCTCACTTCACTACGTTCTCCAATTATTGAAAGAAGTTGTTTAACCGCGCTGCGTTTGAACTACACGAAATAATCGATATCTAACGGGAGGACTGAGGTTTAATTAACTCCCTCCAGAGTTTTGAGATGTGTGTGTGTGTGTGTGTGTGTGTGTGTGTGTGTGTGTGTGTGTGTGTGTGTGTGTGTGTGTGTGTGTGTGTGTGTGTGTGTGTGTGTGTGTGTGTGTGTGTGTGTGTGTGTCTGCAGCTCATCACCTTTGAAGTGAAGTTTTGTTGCGGTTAAATCTAATAGTACTATTTATATTCTCTTGAATGTAACATTTTATATAATATTATCATAATATTTTGTAACATCGTACTGCACTCAGAGAGTTTTACAGACTCTAAATAGGGCCAGTTAAACATATTTATATTATGAGATCAATTTAAGACTTTAACAACTTCAAATGATGTGATGATAGAGGAGGAGGAGGAGGAGGAGGAGGAGGAGGAGGAGGAGGAGGAGGATTGGGGGCGATTGTAAAACAAAACAACCTGATCCTCAAACTTAAAGAGAAGAAAAGGGAAACGTAAGAATGATACAAAGAAGAGAAGACAAGAAGGAGAGGAAGGAAGGAAGGAAAGAGACGAGGGATACAGAAGTTACGAGACAAAAACATCTCCGTTGACTTCTGGTTTCACACGAGGAACAAACATGGACCTCCTGGAGGAAAGACTTCTCCTGCTCTGTGTGGGCCTTTTCTGTCTTTACACTTCCTGTTTCATGATGACATGATTACATGTGATTTGACTTCACGGGGTGTCTCTGGATTACACTGCATCCCTTTCTGTAGGTGAAGCTACAACAGCATGAGAACAGTGTTTGACAAAGAACTTGAAAAGTATGAAGTCGACTTATTTCTTGAGGCAGTTTTTTAAATCTACGGCTGCTGTGAAGGAAAAGTTTCTGAGTTTTCTGATGATACAGGTAGATGCTGTCTGCCCGGCGGTGAGATATCACACACACACACACACACACACACACACACACACACACACACACACACACACAGGATTTATTTATCCTCTACACAGTGTTATCACAATCTTCATCTCTCTGTGCCGTCCACACCTCTCCTCCTCTCCTCTCTCCTCTCTCCTCCTCTCCTCTCTCCTCTCTCCTCTCTCCTCTCTCCTCCTCTCCTCCTCTCCTCTCTCCTCTCTCCTCCTCTCCTCTCTCCTCCTCTCCTCTCTCCTCTCCTCTCTCCTCCTCTCCTCTCCTCCTCTCCTCTCTCCTCCTCTCCTCCTCTCCTCTCTCCTCTCTCCTCCTCTCCTCTCTCCTCCTCTCCTCTCTCCTCCTCTCCTCTCCTCTCTCCTCCTCTCCTCTCCTCCTCTCCTCTCTCCTCTCTCCTCCTCTCCTCTCTCCTCGTCTCCTCTCTCCTCCGGGCCTTTTCATCAGAGCAGGATGACCCCCCCCCCCCCCGCCTCCAGATCACACCTGATGGAGATTGAAATGTCATTTCCCCCCCCCCCCCCCCCCCCCCCCATCTGTCCTCACTTTTTCTCATCTCGTTGACTTGTGATGTCTGTTCGCAGCGATCTGTTGTCGGTGAATCGTCCTCCCACGACAGAGAACTCTATTTGGTGTCTGAAGACATTACGCTCTCGCCCACGATCCTCAGAGGGAGAGAGAGTCGGAGAACCTCTTGTTTTTAATCAGACCGATTCTGCTCCGAGTGCTTTATCAAAGCTGTGGTCTGAGGACTCTCGGGGGTCTGCAGGGACTCCTTAACGGGTCACTCAAACAAATGAGGAAAGCTAAGAACTGTGATAACGAACAAATGAGAGCATTTGTGCTGCTATCGATATTTAAAGCTGCAAGCAGCTCAGCGGTGTCGAGGGAACCTGCTGGTACCTTCTCACTAGCAGAACAAACCTTCCATCTGTTGGACATTTGGATCATAACTGGATGTTGTTTGAAGTCGTCTGATCTGCTTCATTTCCTGCATGAAGCTGTTCTTTGTCATTTAAACTCCTCATGCACACATCTTTAGCTGCCAGCAAGATAAGATGAGCAACATTTAAAGAACAAGTGTAAACTTTGTGAAGGTTCAACCCTCTTTTCTCCTGATTAAGCACCATCAAAGTTTTACATTGAAACTAAACGAATGCAGCAGAAGTATTGTTTAGGTTCAGTTCAACGCATCGTGGTTGTTTCCTATAGATGAGAACATGAGTCATAACCTCCATTTATGTCGATTCTTCTCTTTTTCCACACATCGTCACTCAGCCGACAACAATCTACGACTTACACGACACGTTTGGGGAGTTCTCCAGTCGGTCCGTTGTGTAAATGCTCGTTAAACAACAAGTTAATAGAAACGTCAGTGGAGCGGAACAGATGATCCTCTAATGTGTTTTTGCTGCATAATGGAAATATGAAATATGGAATGTGTTTTTTAAAGTGTTTGTGTCATTTCTTAATAATACGACATTTCTTCACACATGCTTTGCATCGAGTGAAGCTCTGACGTTTGCGTCCTTCATCTCTCGGCCGCTCGTGTTCTCGTCTTTCTCTTCCCGCCTCTCGTCTCTCACAGGAGGAGCTGAAGAGGTTTGCAATTATTTCTTTGTTGAGGATAGAAATTAGCCGCCCTTTTGTCCGTGATCCCGGCCTTTCTGAGATGAATCCATTAGAAATATCAGAGAACAGAAATGAGCCTCAGACGGCACTAATTTCAAATCCCCGAGGTAATTTGGACTTGTTAACGGCAATTTGTGCCTTTTTTGAAAACTCGAAGCTTTTGCTAATTTGTGTGATTAATTAGTGTTGAGATATTCACACGAATGAACGAAGTTTTGGAGGGAAAAGCAACAAGAAATCGTTTTAAAAAGCTGTTTTTGTTTTCTTTCTCCTCTTCTGCTCCGAGCCACCGACGTGTTCTCGTCTGCTCGGAGATTGTGTGAATAAGAACTCGTGTGTTAGTGAAAGTTAACGCTGAATTACAATAATGGAGAAAATAAGTTGTTGTAATCCAGTGAAGGTTGAATTTAAAGCCCCTGCAGCGGTGCTGCTCCTCCAACACCCACGGATCCTCTGTTAGATGAACAGAAAAGGTAGAAATCAAAAGCTGGTGAGCACACACACACACACACACACACACACATAAATGTACACTAATTGCTATTCATACTGCTGTGTTTCTCTGAAAAGGCCCCGGAGAGCGAAGCTTTGTGTAGATTAGAAACATCAAAGAGGTTTCATAACAGAAAAATGCATCAGAGAATATGCTGAAAAGAAGAAGAGCGTTAAACAGACGTGTGTGTGTGTGTGTGTGTGTGTGTGTGTGTGTGTGTGTGTGTGTGTGTGTGTGTGTGTGTGTGTGTGCGTTTATAAGGCTTGACCTTACATTGTGTGTGTGTGTGCACATCATTAATAATCACAGCAGTAGAGGATTCATATTGACTGCAGGGTGTTGGAATCGTTCTACAGACGCTAACAGCTCGTTCTACGGCTCCAAACTGGGAGCGCTTGTTTTACTTCAGCGGGCCGTCCTGCGGTGAAAACGAAACACTTTTATTGTGAAGGCAGGAAGGGAACAAAAAACACCGTCCATGAAGAGGAGAACTCATTTATATTCACACTTTGGATTCTTTTTATAAAACAAAGTTGTGCTTTAGATCATTGGACTCGTACAGACTGAAGGAATATGAATAATGATAAATCAACATTCACTGACTTTATTTCAGCTTTGGTGCTCATGGCTTCTTTAAAACTCACCTCACTGTAGAATAATTCCATCAACATTTAAATCTTCATGCACAGAACGAGCTTCACACTCCAACAGTGAAGAGTAGTTCATGTTCTCAGTGTTACGCTACTTTTATTCTGATTAAATATCGCTTCATACTTCTATCACTGCAGTTCTTTTACTACCTCGTGTGTGAAGAGGAGCATGTAGAGAACATGGACTGTCCATCACTGAATCCGTGTTTAGCTCCTCTCTGCTTCTCAACCTTTACTCTTAAAATACTCCTAATACTCGTAAAAGTTTCACCAGATAAAAAGCACAAAGACTCCGTCAACACACAGACGAGTTCATTACGCCAACACGCTGCGACGGGTGATCTCTGAACACACCGCTCTGAATCACCAATCACAGGAAACGAGGAGGACGAGGAGGTGAAGGAGGAGGTGAAGGAGTGGATAATAAAAGAAGTGTGTGTGTGTGTGTGGGGGGGGGGGGGGGGGGGGGGGGGCGGTGGCAAACGCTGGCATTTGGCTCTGCTGTCCACGGGAGAGTGAGTAACAGAAATACTGCCAGCATAGCCTTTTGGATGACAGGAAGGAGGCTGACATTTGAGGAAAAAGGGGAAGAAGCACGGAGGACAGGAATAATGCATGAGCAGCAGGATGTGAGCGAAGTGGAGATTTATCCGCCGTGTTTGACCTCCGCTGGGAGGACGGAGAGACTCCAGCTGGCTGTGAAACATCAGACTTTTGTATTCACAATAACTTCAGAGCTCACGTTCGTCAGGTTCGTCTCTTTCACATTGAGACTGAAAACCTAACTGGAAAGTCATTTAGTGCAAAACATCAAAGAGATGCTGAACCGCAGCCTCCAGCAGGATCAAACCTCAGAGATCACCGTTAACGCTGCCGTAGGGTCGAGAGTCAAGTCCTGCACATCGTTCACGCTGAGCTCATCTGTTAGCCGCGTTAGCAGCGTGGAGCCTAGAGATGGTAGAGTTGGTCCATTTAGAGTCAAACAGACCATAAAGCAGGCTAAGCTTTAGGGGCGGGGCTACACAGTGATTGACAGGTCGACACCAGAGACGTACACGGCGTCTCTCGGCAAAACTCACCTCAGAAGAACCCGGAAATGAAACAACATGCTCATGAAACCTATGACATGTTAGCAGATCAACAACATACCTGAAAACATGGGGATTCATGAATCTTCGTACACTCGTCCTCCACAACCTCCGTTATCGAGGCAGCAAACAAACAAAAATCCATTCAGAACATGTTTTCACCTCCTGAAGAGAGCTTTGCTCTCATTCAGCCTGTGCAGGACATCGTGAACCCTCAGAGACCGGGAGAGAGAGAAGAAACCGCTGCAGCGTAATGAAGTTGACGGGCTTTCACATCCAGAGCACTCACAGGAAAACCTCTCAATGCAGCGCTGAAGAATCAGGTGAAGTGTATTCACAACCCTGTCGCTGCCCGTCCGGAGGAGCTTCAGAGGCGTCAGGTGAATGGAAAGCAGCCCATTCATCACTTGAATGAAGCGGATGAAGCGACTGTACATTTCATCCCCGTTTCTGATGAGCTCCTGCAGAACTTTGACTCCCATCGGTGGGGAAACTCACATTCTCTTCTAAATCTCCTGAAAGGTTCAGCGATCGCACCGCTAACCGCTACGTTGAGATGCTCCAGTGCTACAGAATGCTGATTTAACTCTGTGATCGTTACCGCCGGCGCTTCGTTTAACTGCGTGATCGTATCTTCGTGCTCTTTGATGAGAACGAGGAAGGTGGACACAGGTTAATGGTGACATGTCGTTCGCTCCGTGCAGATTGTGTCACATGAAAAACAGCAGAAACGTCCCTCAGCATATTCTCTAGCATCATATTTCATATTTCTTCGTTGCCTCATTACCGGCTCAGAGCAACACGCCGGCCGTAAGTCAGCAGAACGAGCTGCAGTTAGAAAACACGGCAACTCACCGGGGACCGTCTGGCATTCTGGAAAATCTTCTTTTTCCCGCTATTAATAATCTCATAATTGTCAGGAGTCACAGGTCGGTCTGTTCACGGAGACGTGGAGCTCGCTCTCCTCCGGGGCAGAGCAACGTTCTCTTTGTTTTATTTCTGTGTTTAGTTGTTGAAGTTTTGATCCAAAACTCTTCACATCTGCCAACATCAGGACCTCACAGTCATGATTTCATCATCAATAAATGATCAGCACAAGACTTCTGCAACATTAGTCCAAGTACAGTTTGGGAACGCAATCAAATCCCACTGAGGACGCGTTGAGGTCTGATGGCTCGGACCACATCCTGGAGGTGGTCTGGACCACATCCTGGAGGTGGTCTGGACCGCATCCTGGAGGTGGTCTGGACCGCATCCTGGAGGTGGTCTGGGCCGCATGAGGCCACGCTCTTTCAGCCCGTAGAGATCTGTTCGAGTCAACATCGCGTCTTATTCATAGTAGATATTCAACCTTTGTTTCTTTATAATTCATTTCTTTCTTTACAGGGTTCATATAAAGGTATCGAGGTCTTTTTGACTCTTCACAGCTTTAGTCGGTCAAGTTAAACGTTAACTGCCCTCATTTCCTAAACTAAGTGGTTTTGTTGACGAGACGTAACTTCCTGTGAAGACGGAAGTTTATTTTGAAAGGACGCTTTGTATGTAACGAGTAAAAGACATCGTCCACAACTGACGCCAGAGCGGAACGTAGAGCAGTGATGTGAATGTGTCAGACGATGGAAGACGAGCTGATGGAAAGATGACTTCCTTTCATATAGAAGGTGGATGTCAGAAGCAACGAGGCTGATGGGAAATGTGTTTTCCTAATTTGGAGAAACATAAACCGGAACAATACCACTGAGAAAACATCTCCCTTTGGTTTCCTAACACATGTTGCGTTCCTGTTTCCTTCCTGCAGCAACTTGATTTAACTTCTTTAGTGTTTGTGAACAGGACATGTGACCGACTAACCCAAACACGCACAGACCCCCAGACACACGTAATGAGCCTAGAAACAGGAAATGCATCACTTCAAGATGTTGTTTTATTAAAATGCAGCCAAGCTACACGACACTTAAAAAAAATGCATTACAGTTTTTATTGTGCCGTTAAAAATGTAAAAGCCTCCAAAGCCCCAGATATTCCACTCATACGACATGAAGGGAACCACGAGTCAGACTGTGATGTCGTTACTGAGTCTCATTACTTCAACATTAGTCTAGTCTGCGCCGCGTCCGTGGGAGCCGTAAACAGCCGTTAACGGGTCGGTCGGGGACATGGAAGGCGTGTCGCTCTGAATCCTCATCACAGATCCACACGGAACCAACAAAGGTCGCTCATCACTGGGGAGCAGAAACCGTTCGTCTCACACCACACCCTCCTTCGTCTCCTCCTTTTCCCGGTTGATACCGGCGGTCGTTCTCACGGTTCAACAGTTCAGTGAGCCGGCGGTTAATTCATCTCGTTAAGTGTTCCTGAAGAACTCCCCCACCATCTCACACACGGACAGAAAGACGAGGGATTGAGATCACGGAAAGGACAGCGGAGCTGAGAATAGCTCCCTGGTAGTTAACAACAAGCGCTCCCTCTTTCCTGTTCCTGTCCTCCTCCACCTCCTTTCTCTCATCTCCTTCTCGCCACCGCTCGCTCCACGCCTCCTCCTTTATTCCTCTCGCCTTCATGCTGTTTGTTTGTTTGGAGGTTCATGTTGAACAGATCGCATCGGCCTCTGAGACACGTTTGTGTCTTTGTGCTTCATAAACGACTTCACTTGAATCCTTCCGTATATCTTCCAGTTGTGGCTTTAAAGGGAAAAATACACACCAGCAACGTCTGGACGCAAAGACGCCATGTCGAGGTCTCGCACCTTTCAAAAGTGAAAACAATTATTCGTTTTTATATTCCTGCTGAACAGAACTCCAAGTCTGAGTCTCAGTTGTCAAAGTGACTCCAGTCTGAAGTCAAAGCTCTCAGCAGCTACTGAGGAACTACCACAGCGTAGGGTTCAGGTGTTCATGTTCCCCAGAGGATGAACCCTTTGGTGACCCAGCTGACTTTTCCTCGAGCTCCATTAATGGTTCAAAATCTGGTGGCCAACAGGTTTTTTCCACTCTGAAAGTAGAGACGGATTTCCTGTCAACCTCAGCAGTACTGCTAACGAAGCACCATTACATTACAGAGTGTCATTACATTACATTACATTACATTACATTACAGAGTGTCATTACATTACATTACATTACATTACATTACAGTGTCATTACATTACAATACAGAGTGTCATTACATTACATTACATTACATTACATTACAGTGTCATTACATTACATTACATTACATTACATTACAGTGTCATTACATTACATTACAGAGTGTCATTACATTACATTACATTACAATACAGAGTGTCATTACATTACATTACATTACATTACATTACAGAGTGTCATTACATTACATTACATTACATTACATTACAGAGTGTCATTACATTACATTACATTACATTACATTACAGTGTCATTACATTACAATACAGAGTGTCATTACATTACATTACATTACATTACATTACAGTGTCATTACATTACATTACATTACATTACATTACAGAGTGTCATTACATTACATTACATTACAATACAGAGTGTCATTACATTACATTACATTACATTACATTACATTACAGAGTGTCATTACATTACATTACCTTACATTACATTACAGAGTGTCATTACATTACATTACATTACATTACATTACAGAGTGTCATTACATTACATTACATTACAATACAGAGTGTCATTACATTACATTACATTACATTACATTACAGAGTGTCATTACATTACATTACATTACATTACAGAGTGTCATTACATTACATTACATTACATTACAGAGTGTCATTACATTACATTACATTACATTACATTACATTACATTACAGAGTGTCATTACATTACATTACATTACATTACATTACAGAGTGTCATTACATTACATTACATTACATTACCTTACATTACATTACAGAGTGTCATTACATTACATTACATTACATTACATTACATTACATTACATTACAGAGTGTCATTACATTACATTACATTACATTACATTACAGAGTGTCATTACATTACATTACATTACAGAGTGTCATTACATTACATTACATTACATTACAGAGTGTCATTACATTACATTACATTACAATACAGAGTGTCATTACATTACATTACATTACATTACAGAGTGTCATTACATTACATTACATTACATTACAGAGTGTCATTACATTACATTACATTACATTACATTACATTACATTACAGAGTGTCATTACATTACCTTACATTACATTACATTACAGAGTGTCATTACATTACATTACATTACAGAGTGTCATTACATTACATTACATTACATTACATTACAGAGTCATTACATTACATTACATTACATTACATTACATTACAGTGTGTCATCTGCAGCACAAGATTAAAGAAAAGATGCTTCCAGTTTGGTTTTCAGAGAATTGGAACCAAGATACAGTCGTCAGTTTGGTGGACGATCGTGTTATCGTTGTTTCCGATGTGCTCACTTATGTTCTTTCTGTTTTCTTTCATGAATATAAATAAATACTAATATAATTCATATTTTTGGCACTTTTTGCCTCTTTTTTTCGTAGATTTTTTACTTTAATTTCAGAGAAGATTCAAGTTTTTTTCTCCTACATTTATGAGTTTTATTTTGTTTAGTTTTTTGTAAATGTACTTTAACCTCGAGACTTTTTGTCTTGCAAATGTGTTTATTTGTAACATTACTCTAGTTATTTTATATGTTAAATGTTTTAAACACACAATTTAACAATCTATAGAAAATGTGTTTTCTACGATGTGAAAGGAGAACCAGTAAATCGTTACTATACTTGACTTTAGTATTTAGTTTTGTGTGTTTTTATTTAATTGTATTTTTCTGATCACAGTAAGTGAAGATCTCTCTCTCGTCATAGAGCTGCTGTACGCTGAGCTTAACGAGCTCACTGTGTTATATCTAACAGTCGCATCATCATTAGCGGAGCAGTTAGTTCCGGACGTGTTAGCGATGTATTACTGCGCGACCTCGTCTGTTTACCGCTCTGAACGCTTACAACCAGAAACCAGCAGCGTGTTTAGCCGAACGGCGCTAATGAAGACGTTCTGTCACAGATTACAGAGCGCGTTCACGTTCACGGTTTTATCCTGTCAAAGTCACCCATTTATTTTTATTGTATTGATATTTTTCTTCTTCTTTTTACATCGATGCATGAAGCTGTACAGAAAGCGATTGGTTTAATTATTCAATAGGCGGCAGACACTCATCCTCGTGTGTGATTAAGCTCCGTTCCTCTCTGAAGGGATGAAGCCTCGATGTGAAGCAAACAATAAACCGACGCCCAATGGATTCATGGCAAAGTGGAGTCACGCATGAGTGTGAATCCTACTCCGCCATCAACATCCCGGAACATCCCAGAAATAAAACAAATGTATATTAGACGCATGTTTTTATTGATTGATTGATGCTCATTACTACCATCTGTACAGAAACACGACATCACAATGTGAAAACAGAAAGAAGCTGCTCAGGCAGACACTCCTCTGTATCACAGAGATGATGGTTATTTGATGAGGTGTTAATGATCTGTTTAATACAGCTCCTTTAAAGTTATGCACAGTATATGACAGCAGATGGTACGGGACACTCGGGATGAACAGGAAGTGGTTTAAACGATTTAACGCACAAACCCGTGAAGACTGCTTTTGGTGCAGTCCACGCTCTAATCCTAATCAGCCTGCAGGAATAACAGGACTTGTCACAAGTTTCAACATGTTAATATTAATTAACTGGATTTAATGTTTTATCAAAACGCCGAAGAATCTACAGCCATGCAGCAGCTCTGCAAGGCTAGACTTGCTAACGGGAATGCTAACTTCTGAAGTTCAGCAGGTAAAACATTTACCATCTTATTTTAGCATTTCAGCATGCTAACATTTGTAGATTACACAAAGCTGAATATCTGTACTTCTGCAGGTTTTTCGTGATAAGCCGAAGATGACGGCGCGAGATGAAAAGGATTAAACGTTAGGAATGATTAAATTATAACATTATTATGAGAACTTGTACAATAAGTGAAAAGCACGACTCATAACTTCTACTTACTGAGTCAAAATGTAATGTCAGACTTTTGACTCACCATGAGTCATGTTATTCTCTAGTTTCTTTTGTATTTGTGGCTTCATTCAGATTTAACAGGAAAAGAGCAAAGAGGGTCAACATGTTTCAATCTCACGGCCTCTGATGTAACTAACTGGTCATCACGTCTCTAACACGCAAAAACATCCGTACATATATGACTTCATATATGAACCGGGACATTATATGTAGAATACATTTAGTGGTCTCTGTCTGCGTATGAAGAGATCATTGTTTGTTGCTTTGAGAGGGTTGTTGGAGAAGACAGTAGTTTCTTTATGTTTTTGTCCTAATTAAGTCAGTTTCCTTTTGTGTGTGAATGAACATGCATTGAATGAAAACATGCTGGAGTGGGTTGTTAGCATGCTGCACAGATGTCTCTCAATTAAGTCCCGCCGTGTCTTTGTCCAAGCAGAACCACATGAAGTCCAATTAGACCGCTGAAGAAATTGTTAGATTGCAGCCTGTGAGTCATTTTGCTAAAATTACAGCTGCTCTGCCTGTTGCATTCGCCTCTGAAGCCTCTGAAGCCTCCCTACATCACTCCGTACATCACTCCATACATCACTCCGTACATCACTCCCTACATCACTCCCTACATCAGTCTGTACATCACTCCCTACATCACTCCGTACATCAGTCTGTACATCACTCCATACATCACTCCGTACATCACTCCCTACATCACTCCCTACATCAGTCTGTACATCACTCCATACATCACTCCGTACATCACTCCCTACATCACTCCCTACATCAGTCTGTACATCACTCCCTACATCACTCCGTACATCACTCCCTACATCACTCCCTACATCAGTCTGTACATCACTCCCTACATCACTCCGTACATCACTCCCTACATCACTCCCTACATCAGTCTGTACATCACTCCGTACATCACTCCGTACATCACTCCCTACATCACTCCCTACATCACTCCGTACATCACTCCCTACATCACTCCGTACTTCACTCTGTCTCTTGTTTTTCTGCAGCTCGCTACGTGGGACTCAGTTCACGGTCTGAACGGCAGTCTGAAGGAGAGTCGCATAGAGAACGGCATGCAGGGAGTGACGGTCAAAGTGGTCACTTTACTGGTAGGTGACGTGTGTAAAAATAGATATTCAACAGTTTATTTAATCACATTTCACAGCCATAACCATTCAGACCGCAACAGTGAAACCACTCACAGTACAAGTAATTCAAATATACTTGTGTTTACATGCATGTGTGGGAGAATAAAAATACTTTTCAGCCAATTAAAGACAATTTCACAAGATCCGAAGTTTGAGCTGCAGTGTGTCAGTGAAGGGAGCTACAGAGATGCAAAGGATGAGATGAGATAAGAGATAAAGTGAGATTAGACACGACACAATTCATCCCAAAGAATGACTTTGTGCTCAAGATAATCACTAAACATAGAAATATACTACTACAATACTATGCATGCACTAGATGGTACAAGGATGCCTCTACGTATTTGTAATGAAATAAAACATAAAGGGAAGTGCAGCGTACAAATGAGCAAAACATTAATGAAAGTGTGATGAGAGGTTACAGTGTTCAATATAAATGTGAAATACAAAACAAACAATATATATTTACATCCAGTAGTTTATATTTGTGTTGCCTAACTGTAGGTTAACATTCACTGTTACAAACATTCTCCACTGATATTCACGACAACAACACAATGTTGAAGCTACATGTGAAAATAAAAAGTCTTTAAAATGATCAGTCAGTGGAAGAGAAAATGTTTGCTCCACTCTGTCAATTCAGTTCTTTAAATACAAGTTTCTTGATATAACAAAAATAATCCCACACTCCAGAGCACAAAGCACACTTCAATAAATCCAGAGGATCCTTCAGTCAATAACGGAGAAAACCATTTTGTAGCTCGTGTGCGTCTGAGAGTTTTTATTGTGGGAGGTGATTCGTCTCACTTTCTCATGTTCCTCCACCCAAAAGTTTCCCCCGCGACACTTTATTTTTCTTGTTGAGAGCATCGATCCAGAACCAGCGCCGGTCGGAGTAACTAGTTCGATAGATAGCAGAGCGTCTTTCAGCCCTGATCCCAGAACAGCAGCCAGTGAGCTGTCGCTGCAGCACGGAGACGCTGCTTCAACCGAGCGAGACTAAAACCTCCAGCCTGCAGCCTGATCCTCCACTTCTAGCTACAGACACACACTACCAGCTACAGACACACACTACCAGCTACAGACACACACTACCAGCTACAGACACACACTACCAGCTACAGACACACACTACCAGCACAGACACACACTACCAGCTACAGACACACACTACCAGCTACAGACACACACTACCAGCACAGACACACACTACCAGCTACAGACACACACTACCAGCTACAGACACACACTACCAGCTACAGACACACACTACCAGCACAGACACACACTACCAGCTACAGACACACACTACCAGCTACAGACACACACTACCAGCTACAGACACACACTACCAGCTACAGACACACACTACCAGCTACAGACACACACTACCAGCACAGACACACACTACCAGCTACAGACACACACTACCAGCTACAGACACACACTACCAGCTACAGACACACACTACCAGCTACAGACACACACTACCAGCACAGACACACACTACCAGCTACAGACACACACTACCAGCTACAGACACACACTACCAGCTACAGACACACACTACCAGCACAGACACACACTACCAGCACAGACACTCAGATATAAGGACAATATTATAGAAATTGTAATTTGAAAGCACAGAGCATGTGGTTTATGAAGACTATGCATTGAGCTGCATTCTTGACATCGTAATAATTATGCAATAGCTCTTCTAATTGTAAATGTAATCTCAGCTTACGATGCGTAATTGCTTCAGGGATTCATTCATATAGTATCTGAGTAACTGCCAATTTGCATTCACGTCTCAGTATGAATAACACTCATTATGAATGTGTCTATTATACACATAATTTAATGCGATGGCCTATAAGTACACTGTTAAGAAGATACTTTATGAAATCTAAGCCATTCACTGGCTCTCCATTTGACTCCATTCAAAATGCATGACCTCGATTCATTCTCAGACACTGAACAAGTTCACTTTGCTCTCTGTGAAGCTGTTTGTTGAACACAGTAAAGTTACTCTGTTTGTTCTTCAGTGCTGAGGCTTTGATGCTTGCTAACACCTCCCACCTCTCTCTCCGTCTCTGCAGGAGGATCCTTTCGTCATGGTGGCAGAGAACATCCTCGGGCAGCCCAAGAGATATAAAGGCTTCTCCATCGACGTCCTGGACGCCCTTGCCAAAATTCTGGGCTTCAAATATGAGATCTACCAGGTGGGACTGAGATTGGGATTACTGTATGAGCCTTACGGGCCCAGGGCTCCAGAGTGTCGGTGCCCTCCTGGCCTTCACCTACAAAATGCCAACTCAAAGAGACACTTACCAACCAGGAAGAGCCTCAAAATGACCAAAAAGAGTTAAAATTACTGTGAAAGGCGACCAAAGAACTACAAAGAGACACAAAACAACTGTGAAGAAAAACAAAAAAAATCAACATTGAGACCAAAAAAACCAACAGCAAATATGAAAAAGTGGAAAATAGAGACTCTTTGGTGGGTCGTAGCTGCAGTCACATTGTGAGAATTTGCTTTCTGACACCGTCTTTGCTGTCCAAAGCTTATAAGTGGCTGTTGATGGATGAGTGTCACATTGACTCAAAACCAAATATTGTATTGATGACTCCAGCCGTGTTGCAGCCTGAGTATTGGATGAATAACTACAGCTTTCAATGTATTTGCTCATGAGGTTGAACCTTGTTTTAGGTGGTAGCTTTCTTAAATCAGGTCCTGAGCTGGTGACATGAACTCAATGAGCTTACGAATCTCTCCTCCAGGTGGCAGACAGTAAATATGGATCTCAGCTTCCCAACGGCTCGTGGAACGGCATGATTGGCGATCTCATCAACAAGGTAAAGCTGGAATGCAACTGGCGGAGGAGATAAAGGGTCATATGGTTCACTAGAAACCGAGTGTTTTAGCTTTAAGCTAACACAGGGTCATATGTTGTCCCTGCTGGCCACCCAAACATGAATACTTGTTATTGATTGGCTAAACACCACCTGTCTGCCCCTCCCTCCTCCTCCAGAGAGCCGACCTGGCGGTGTCGGCCATCACCATCACACCGGAGAGGGAGAACGTGGTCGACTTCAGCAAGCGTTACCTGGACTACAGCGTCGGCATCCTGCTGCGAAAACCTGAAGAAAAGATCAACATCTTCTCTCTGTTTGCACCCTTTGACCTCGCCGTCTGGGCCTGCATCGCTGCCGCCATCCCCGTGGTGGGAGTGCTCATCTTCCTGCTCAACAGGCTGCAGGCGCTGCGCTCCTCCTCTACCCAGAATGCACCGCCAGGCCAGCCCCACAACGGCAGCGTGGGGTCGGGCTCCCTGCACAGCGCCATCTGGATTGTCTACGGAGCGTTCGTTCATCAAGGTGAGAGGAAAGACGGTAGTGAACTCAGACGATTACCATCATTTGTTTCCATTTCTGATTCAGCGTCAGTATGTCGATCAACACAGTGTTCCATGACAACTTTGTGTCTTTGCATCAACCTGGTATATTATTGTTTCACGTTTGGTGTAAAAATACTGAACCTTTCCCTGCTGACTACTTTACAGTCACTTTTAAAGCTGGGCTGCGTTAGCATTTAAATTTAGAAAATCAATACATTTCAATTGAATTTGAATGAAAAATCTGTGGAAACCTTTTGCATCGACTTTAACTTTGGTGAACTTCGACCAGCAAGTCTGCACAGTTGACCAAACTAAAATGTTCTGAATGCTGATGTTGCTCTGCGCCTCATAGACATGAACATCGGCGACTGCTTGCTTACATGTTAGTAGTTGTTGCTGAATGGGTTAAAAAGTCTTTAACGTTTCCTGAAGAACACAGTTCAGATCAGCTACGTGTCTCATTGTGCTGATTTTTTTAAATGTTCTCACGGTGTAGCAGCTCAGTGTTTGGCTGAAACCAATCAGGGCTGATCACAGCAAAAGGAAGATTATCTGCCTTGTAAAGACGGATTTCAATTTGATTTCGGGGGAGGGGAGGGTTTAATTTGGAGCGGTTACACGGATTACACAGCAACAGAAAAGGGGAAACAATAATCACGGGAGGATTTGTATAGCATCTGAAATATTTAGCAGAGAAGCAGAAACAAGGACATCAAACTTGAGAGTGCTTAAATGAATCAGAGGGAGGCTTATATTACACAGAGCTCCAGGAAATGTAACAGTGACGTAATAAACGTAGGTTTTCTGTGTGTGGGAAGGTTTGTGGATCCACTTCTTTGTTCAACTCCGTCTCTTGTAAAAATCTACCTTTCAATGCAACTAAACTGCATTCTCAACTACGTTTCGAGGGAAACATTTTTTCCAGGATTGCAGTCGAAGTTTTAAACATGTGGTTGATGTAAATTCATAATTCACAATGCAGTTTTGTTGTATGAGGATGTTGTTTTTAGGAGACGGAGCTGCTTTGTTGCAGTTGAAACTGTTGATGAATGCAACACAAACACAGTAAAATGTTTCAGGATTAAACTCTGAGTGATGGCCAGTTATGAAGCTGACTCTCATATTTGTGCTTCTGTACTTGTGAGGACCTTCACTGACTTAATATATATTCTCTAACAGCTAACCTCATCCTCAAACATTATTCTAGTCCAAACACTGAAATAAGGCCAAACCAATTTCCAAACAATAACCTTTCTCTCCTCTAAAGTTCTCCACGTCTTTAAAATGTCTTCAAAATGTCTTTAAAATGTCAACAATTTGCCTGAAAAATCTTTTCCATAAAATGTCATTTCTTCTTTAACAAAATAATCTCAGTTACCAAAACATGTCCTCACCTTCCAGAAGGGTCTCGCTTTCCAAAAAAAAAAGTCTCACCCTACAAAAGGTCTCACTTACCAAAATGTCCTCCGGCAGGACCTTCTACCGTCCGCAGATTGCTGGAGAAATCGCTCAGTTGACGAAGAACAAGTTGACTATGATCGATGGGAAATGTTCTTTAGAAATTTCCCAAAACTGTCCTCACTTTCTAACATGTCCTTACTAAATCAAACGAGCCTCATTTTTCAAAAGAAATGTCATTAGTTTTCCAAAATGTCCCTTTTTAAAAGTGTCCTTAATCTCAAGGTCTACAACTCGACTGTCCTCTAAAAGGTAGAAGAACAAGAACACACACACTTTCCCAGCAGAGGTACCCAGCTGCATCTATTATGGTCTGGCTGGTTGCCTGGGAAACCTTTTAGGCCTAACGGGGTTGTGATTAGATGCAGCAGCTCTGCTCGCTGTGATAAAGCAGCGCTCTCTCTCCTGCTGCTTGAATCCTGGTCACCTGTAACTGAGGTCACAGGTTTGATCCCCACCGCGCGAGTCCTCTTAAACACCTGAGTAATCTGAAGCTGGACTCAACATACAGCAGCTCTCAGATCAGTTTAAAAACACTTGTACATCTATGATTAATGACCTGGCTGTAGTAGTCCTCTCTGTGTGTGTGTGTGTGTGTGTGCGTTGAGGAAACATTCTTTACATTATTTATATCAAACAAGATCAAAATAGTTGTTTTCTCAAGATTATGTCCACTTACTTTGAACTGTCCAGAGCATTTAAATTACACACAGTTTAGATTTAAGTAGAAGTTCCCGTCTTGTCCGGTTACGACCGACAGAAGCAACACGAACATGCAATTATGGAGGAATATGGAGCAAATTAGTAGAGCATATTATCCTTAGTAAAAAAGAATAAATCAGTGTTTTTTTTCTGATCTCACTGTATTCATGAATTAGTTTAAAAACGCACAATCTTGTCGTTGCATGATTCAAACCCGGCCCTCTTTAAAATACCTACTTCACTATTCCACACAGTTCATTAAAATGACCAACAATAACAGAACAATATGAATCCCCCTAAAAGGAAGTTAATAAAAATGCACTGTTGAAAATATAATGAAAGAGAAAGTAAATGTTCTTGCTAATACTGCGGTCCATGGTATTCCTGCATGCAGCCAAGTTACTTCTTATTTTCAGGTAAAACATTATTTATCCTCAATTAAAGGGAATGTAACATTAAAGCTAAATTATCTATTTCCACTGCGGTGTATGGAGGTCCCCTCTTTGATAGTTAGACATCACTCAAGATTGCAAGTCCCCTCTTGGTCATTTCTTAAATATAAAAAAGCACATTTGCAATAATATTCTGGTAAAAGACCTTGAAGGTAAGTTTCAAAACGACAAGAAAATTATTTTCTTTTCTAGTTTTTCAGTTTTTCCAAATGACCAGTAACAGAGGTCCTCTCTTGGTTGATAGTCCACTCTTGCTGATGTAGGACTGTATGTGTGTGTAGGTGGGGAAGGCGTGGTCGCCTCGGCGGCCCTGAGGATCGTCATGGGCAGCTGGTGGCTCTTCACGCTCATCGTGTGTTCGTCCTACACCGCCAACCTGGCAGCGTACCTCACCGTGTCACGCATGGACCACGCCATACGGTGAGACAAAAAACAATATTTTTACCATTTCTTTCCTTTTCTGTTTGTTACATCTTTAATCATTTTTTTATATCTTAATCTTTTTAATGCGTCCATGAACGGAATCAAATCTGTGCCTGTTTTAACTTAACTTATTTTTAGATTTACACATAACATTATAATATTATGAGGCCATGCACTCTATTAGAGTTTCAGAGGATTGAATTAATTTCTATTAAATTAAAGAGCAGCAGATAAGCATAAATACTTTGTATTGTTTAAGTGGATTGCAGCTGTGTGTGCAGCACTATGGCCCAAACAAAAGGTCCTCCTTGGGGGACAATAAAGTAAATCCTATCTCATCTTGTACTACGTGGGCGCACTATTACACTTCTCTAATGTTAAATGTTAAACAGTTTAGTAGCGTTGTGTATTTATTGTGATAGAACATTCATTTTCTGTGGCACATGGGGCATTCTGGTCTAGAAACAGATGTTCTTGCAGTATAACTGGTTGAAAACCACATATTTTAATATTTGTTGGCATCGCTGCGTATGGCCCACATAAGGCCCGTATGGCCCACATAAAGGTGTAAAGCGTATCTGTGGTTGCAGATTAGTAACATAGATTATAAAGTCATATTGGATGAGATTACGATCCAGTTAAGCGACTCAACTCAACATGGCGTTCATTCAGCTCATTCAACCTTCAACAGTTCCTCACACATTTGGCTGATTATTAATCTTAAAGAGGCCCCTCCCCCGAAAACGATCGATGCCCTCAAATCACCTCCAGAGAAAATCATCTGTAATTTAACACAAAGAAACCCTCGAGTGGCGTCTGTGAAGTGGAAGAAGTTGAGCTGATGCAGTTCTACATTTAGAGGGTGGACAGATTAGCTTAAAAAATATTAATGTAAAAAAGCCCTCAGCATGAATATTTCTCCATAAAGAATTGACACCGAAAACTTCTGAGTTCAAGTGTTCAAGTGTTTAATGCATGTGATAAACTGAGTCTTTCTCACATTTAACCCTCCTGTTAGCGGAGAACACACTGACCTTAACTCTGGTTTATTCTGCAACTCTCAGAACAACGAGGGAAGTGTAGCTGTGGTCCAGAGTTTATATCTACATATATATATGTCTACAGCCTCATATAGTTTGATTTACTCGTGAATAAAAGTATATCAACTTAGCAGGATGTTTGTGTCTCTGGAGGATAAAACTTTTGTTTCCAAAGAACCAAATGTGCGTTAAAACAGTCCCCAACAAATCCAACATGTCTGCCTCGTTGAGACGAGAACGAACAACAATCAGCAGCTTTCGTCACAGTGAACCTCTGGACTCTGTTCAGATGGACATTTGATGTTCCGGCTCACGGTGATGAACACGGACCTCCAGCTGTGAGTCCTGTTTTACTGGATGTACAGATGTAGTTTAAAGATAACAACCTGGAAAACAAGAACAGTTTGTCAAAGCTTTTCTGATAAAAGCTTGTAGAAATATTTATGATCTGCCTGCAGACACGTCGTCCATCTGTCCTTCTCTCTCTCTCTGTCTCTCTCTCTCTCTCTCTCTCTCTCTGTCTGTCTCTCTCTCTGTCTGTCTCTCTCTCTGTCCTTCTCTCTCTCTCTGTCTCTCTCTCTCTCTCTCTCTCTCTCTCTGTCTGTCTCTCTCTCTGTCTGTCTCTCTCTCTGTCTCTCTCTCTCTCTCTGTCTCACAGGTTGCATTGGGTGAATCCTTGTTCACACAGTCAGATTGATCTTTGCATCATTTCCTTATTAAACTGATCAGAGATCAGATTAGTGTTGATGTTGGGAAACATTGACTACAGAGTCCACACTGAACAGATCAACGTATTGACCACAGATGTTTTATTAAACTGTTGGAGTTTGATCCTAACGAGCACAACACCATCAACGCCGATCGACGTTCTGCAACATTTAGTTTCTCACCTTTGTACTTTATTCTCACCCCAGCTGTTGAAAATACCTTTTTTTAAATTATTTTTAATGAAACAAACACATGACTTTCACCCAGGAGAGCAGCGTTCGTGTTGTTGAGTTATTGTGACGTTACATTAGTGACGTTTATGACGTCTTTTCTGTACTCATGTTAAGTTCTTTACGTACTTATTTGAAGCCCAACTATGATGTTCTTCTTAAAGCTAACTAAGTGGTTTTGCTGCCTAAACATAAATGTGTTTTTTTTAAATTCACGTTAACCTCGTGTTTACTGCGACCGTAGTGGAGCGTCATAGTTTGATGCACTAAATTAGTTCTAGAATGGATAAAAATTAGATCCTCCAAATCCCACAATGCAACTAAGCAGCATCTTTTGTTAAAGTATGTTCAGACAGAACAGTGTGTGTGTTATTGTCCTCACATCTCTGTATGTTACGGATAAACAACGTTTGTATCTGTGTTCACATTCACGTCTTTCCATTGACTTTCTGTCTGCTGTCAGAGAAATGAGTCTCTCAGTCTGAACCCTCGAGGCTCCGTCGCTGCTGAGCCGAGCTTGAAAGTAAAAGTTTAAAAAACATCCACAGCAGCGGAACAAAAAGAAGCCCAACTTGTGTCCACTTTGACTGATGGGTAGCTTCTTCTGTTCTTTACGTTTGAAGCTCTTTATTACTCATAAATATTACATTGTGACAGTGAAGTGCATTCATCAGACACCTCTGGCTGTTGAGGTGTAAGTGGGGTCAACAGTCCCGGGCGGCGTTACAGACTTCAAAAAAAGCATTTTCTCCTTTTTTTGTTTCATCCCTAAAACCAAAAGAGTGGCAGGACATCGTCGTCTGAACCGGGTTTTTATCCTGTGATTCAACCATCATCACCTCTCTGTGAGTGTGTGTGTGTGTGGCCAGCTGGATTACCTGAAGCTCTGCTTAGATTTCATGTTCAAAGGACCCAACGTCTCTATTTTCAGGCCAGACTGAACCAAACAAACAAGCGTCTGATGGTCTTTTTATTGGTTCATAGTTCAGCTCCAATCAAGCCCGTTCTGTCGTTCTGTCGTCTCTTTAAGTGCGTCTTCTAAAGACACACTCAACAGAAAATTGCGCAGCTGAGGTACATCGTCGTGTATTCTTTCGCCAATTTGTCTTGTGTATGAATAAATATTATCTCTCGTTTGCCATCTAAATGTAAAAAACAGTAAGTTCACCTCCATCCTCCTCTATCTCTTTTTTTATTCTCTGAGAATCCAATCCAAGCTGACATTTCCATCAGCACATCCCCGCCGCGTTGACTCTGTGAAGGCCGATTTCGTTGGCGAGTAAATGCTGAGCACTAAGACTTGGCTTTTATAGACATTGAATGAATGCTGAAGTGGAGATTTGCATTTGATGGAGACTTCTTTAAAGCCTCCTCAGACGGCGGGGAATCATCTTCCTCCTGACTGGAAAACCATCTTCGCCGGATGATGATTCCTCTCCGTGTGAAGCCTGTCATTACTGCAATATAACACTCCATCACACGGAGCTGCAACACTGTGAACGTCTTCACCGCACTAATGGAAGGTTTCATTGAATCCTGACATCCAGCTGAGAATCAGGATGATTGACACGTTATAACTGGTTTCATAGGACGCAGGATATTAATCTGTATAATGGTTTATTGTTTGTAAAATCCCTGTTAGTGTCGTTTAATCCATGGTTTGGATGAATACTCCATTCTGATTGGCGGACAAGGATTTATTGTCATTGTGCATCACAGGGATGCACAACACAATTCAGTTGTAGCCCATTTTCAACACAACAAACAAAACAAAAAGGTTCATTCCTGTAGCGCTTTCTTTTTGAATTTGCTTCATAATGAATGTAAACAGCAGCAATAAAACAATTCTCTGAGCAGATAATATGGTCGACATCTTCACACTAAACTCTGACTGTTTGAGCGTCGTGATGTGAACACAATCTCCTCACTTTTCTTAATTCATGCGCTGACCATAAATACATCACAATATTTGATTGTGTTTTACTTTCAGCTCTTCATCCTCTGACTATTTTGGACGAAGACATCACCGGATAGCCAGCTAGTCCTGTTGTTAAAAACACTGTCAGATTATAAATTAACGCTACTGCTCGTCCACTGTATATACAATGTTACTGACTTTGAATCTAACGTAACGTTAGCTTTATGCTAGCATAACGTTAGCTTTCTGGCTCGTAGCTGAGTTAAAGGGTTCAACTAGAACTAGAGCGGACTAGAAATATCTCCCGTCGCCGTGTGTCATAGCTAAGGTCCGTCCTGTTTACTGGAGCGGTGAACAACGTTTACATTGTTCATGAATGTTATGGGATGATTGATCCAGGTATAGGCGAACCCTCAGGGTTACCATGGACCAGTGACCATTATAATCGATCTACTACGCCCCTTAAAGACTTAAAGAGAGCTTTAAGATGTGCTCAGTGTCTGAACGTATTTTAAATATGAAGTATCATCTTGTTTTTAATGTCTGTACCATTATACTGTAAATGTATCATTACTAGATACTAACCAGCGTCAGTACCGAGCAGACACTTAAGCAGCGCAGGGAAATAAACACGACTTAGCAGGAGGATCGATAAAGTTTGTGTCTCAACAATTATAAACCCGCCAGCAACATCCAAACAATTTGAGTTTTTCCTGAGATTAAAAGTGAGTGAAAACTAGTTCAAGTGAGCGGAAGTAAAATCACACAAACATATAAGTCCAACTAAGATAAAACTTTATAGAAAACCATTCAAGTCAAGCTCATTAGTTATAAACACTTAAAATATAGTCTTAGGTCATTCATTCAACAATAAATATATTATATCTGTTAGCTCAGTGTGTGTGTGTGTGTGTGTGTGTGTGTGTGTGTGTGTGCGTGAAGCTGAAGGACTGTACTCAGACACTATTCTTTTTTCAAGAGCAGCTACTTTCCGTCACCATTTTTTTGTGACTTTATGCTTTTCAGACCGTAGTGTTTTGTCTTTTTGCTCAGTTCGTTTGAAACGTTATTTCCTCTCAAAGTGGTTCCAAATAACTATAGAATCCCTCGTCCGTCGCCGGCAGAGAGAAGAGATAGAAACAGACGGAGAACACAAGATATATTTAAACACACATCTGAACTCTGTCTGAAACAAAGAACACAGTTACGTTCATTAGTTGTACTCCATCTTTATTCCACAAGAGAAGTTAACGTCATTTCACTGAATCAACTACAAGCAACGACCCTGAAACACAAGGCATTGTGGGTATTTTCAGGCTTCTCCCTCTCTTTACTCAGAATCAGAAGTAACATTTAAATATTGATCTGTAACGAGTCGTTTGAATCTGACTCAGGTGCAGATGTCACCGGTCCGTTTGAGAGGAATAATAATTCATAGACAATATAATTGTAAACAAATATGTATTTTAAAGAATACATTTTATTTGTATGGTGCTGTAAAAACAGAAAATGAACTGTGGCTTGATTTTGAACACATGTTAATTCATTTAAGTTGAGTTAAAAGAAGAGAACCTCGATCGTCATTTTACAGGGTGATCTTCTTCAGAATAGTTTGTTTCAAACTCATCCGTCTGTAGCAGATAAATGTAAAAGTACTTTATTTTAAATTGGAGCTTTTATTCATTCACAGAGAAACAAACAGCAGAGCTGATGCCCAGAAATAAAGAAATAATGAATAAAGAAGAATATTAATCAAAAAAGGTACAAAACACACGTGTGTCTGCAGAGGGATCCTGTATGAAGCCAATTCCAGATAAATTACTCGACTGTTAATGATGTTTATTGGATGAAGGTGTCGAGTCGCCCCCAGGGAGACACAATGACTGTATTACATTCCATACATAAAATCCAATTAGACTTCATCTCTAACCTCCAGCAGCGCTGCAATTATCCAATTAAAACTCTGCCGTTATTAACGTTTCAGTCGACGGCGTCCTGACAGCAGCACGTCTGTGTTCATCCGGTAACAATGTGCACGATTAATATGAAATTAATAAGAACATCGAGAGGAAAATCCAACACATTAAACATCATGTGACCGATTCATCCCGCCCCACTGAGAGAACAAGATGTTCTTATGTGTCAGTTTGAGCTGCTCGATGAGGTCTTCAGTGAACCTGAACCTCCGGGTAGACCCAGACCTCCCTCTGAATCCCTGATGGGTCCCATCAGTGTGTCCAAACAGCTGCTGCACTAATGCGTGGTGTGTCACCTGTCATCATAATAAACAGCTTGTTAGTGGAACCACATGTTCAGTCAGAGCTCATCAACACTGAGTGACGCTCTCACTTTATTCAAACTCTTGCTGCTTCTCATTCAGAGACATTTGTCCTGGTTTTGTTTCCCCGACATTATTTCTGACAGATTGGTTTTTTTAACACCTTTTAAAGCCTTAAAAATGTCTTTCGATATATATATATATGTATATATATATATTACAGTATATAATATATATATATTATATACTGTATATATATTTAAACATAATCTATGAATTATTAAATATTAGAACATTTTAATATTATTTGTTGAGTGAATCCTTTCGGTAAAAAAAATGAAGATTTCTTTTAGATTTAGATGATTGAATCTTTTATAAAGTTTTACAGATTCTGTACTTCTGAACCGTTAACATCTGCAGTGAGTTAAATAGTTTTTAATTCAGATGTTTACAGCTTATTTTCTCTTGTCCAAATCATCTAAAATAATAAGTAACACAAACATCCAACGAATCTAAATGAATTTTCTATCGTGTGCTTTTATTTTTACCTTGAATTTTCCGTAATAATCATTGATTTCTGTTAATAAAGAACACTATTCATGTTGTACAGGATGGGCTTTTAAAATTAAATTACGATTTTTCAGAGCGAGCTTCAAATAAATCTTGTTTTCTTTTCACCTCTTCTTTTGTTTATTAGAAAAATCAATATTCTTGCCGGTGTTTGTTTTGATGAAATGCTGCTGCTGTTGTTTCTTATTAAAACAAGAAAAAAACAACTGTGTGTTGTTCAAACATCTCGAGGCAGCTGGAGAAAACAATTATTTGGTCTCGTGGGTGTCGTTGATTAAAAACTGGTCTCAGGCTTCAACAACAGACCTGAGATCAGTTTATTGTCACACATGTTCTCTGAAGAGATGATAGATTATATTTACAGCTTTCAAACCAACGAGAACAGAACAGGTTACATTCTTAAAATACGAGATAGAAAATATAACTGAGCAGCTCAATGAGTAAATGAAATGTGAAGCTTTGTGAATTTGTCTTTAAATGCTCAGAAACGTCACAGTTTGGTTGTGTTCGGTTAAACTGGAGCGGATTCTTGTGTGCCAACACAAAAAAACTCAACTTATCAAACTCATGACCGAGATGTCTAGAAACAAAGACAACAAGCTCCTCACTCGTGGTCTTCGTTGTCCTCCAGGTCGTTCCAGGACTTGGCGCGGCAGATGGACGTGGACTACGGCACCGTGAGGGACTCGGCGGTCTACGACTACTTCAGGAACAAAGGCACCAACCCTCTGGAGCAGGACAGCACCTACGCAGAGCTGTGGAGGACCGTCAGCAAGAGCAACGGCATGGACTTCTCCGTGTCCAGCCCGTCTGAGGGCATACGCAAGGTGAGTGTGTGCGTGTGTGTGTGTGTGTGTGTGTGTGTGTGTGTGTGTGTGTGTGTGTGTGTGAATTCCCCATGGAGAAAATGACATTTAATGTACTCTTGTGATCAATCTTGAAAATGTGACTGCAAAACGTTTATAAATGATTAAAGATTAGATAAAGTCAACTTGTTGCTAATACTGCAGTCTGTGATATAAGAGCATGCAGACAATTCACTTTTGATTTGTAGTTGAAACATAATTATCATTCAAAGTTTCCATGATTATCTTTATGATATTGGTATCACAGAGAAATGTCCAAACACTGATAACATTAATGTTTAATTATCCATATTGTGGTTAAAAAAAGACTGAGATAATAGATGCATGTAGTTCCACTACGTATTGAAGTCCCCTCTTTGATAGGTAGACGTCACTCAGAGATGCAAGTCCCCTCTTGTCAGTTTCTTTAAAAAACTCAAAAGGCACATTTGCAGTAATATACTGTTTAAAGACCTTAAAAGTACATTTGACTTAAATCAAAATTACCAGAAACACAAGTCCAGATAGTATGACAGTCCACTGTTGGTAAGGTAGGAGTGTGTGTGTGTGTGTGTGTGTGAGGTCGTGTTACTTCAGGTATATAGCGTCCGTTCAAATCTGCCTAAAAAGCACCTCATTCAGAAGTAAAATCAAAAAAATCTAAATCTGACAACAATCAACAAACAAACATGGACGCCATGAAGAATAAATGACGACTCTCCTCGTGTCCTGCATCAACGACACACACACAAACAAACATGGACGCCATGAAGAATAAATGACGACTCTCCTCGTGTCCTGCATCAACGACACACACACACACACACACACACACACACACACACACACACCTATGTATGAATTATATTTGCATCTGTAATCGTCTTGTTTGAGACTCTGAATCTTGTTTGAATTGTGAGTTAATGAGCCGGTCTGTCAGTCACAAAGTGTGAGATGTGAAGTGTGTTTTCACTGATTCATGATGATTTTCAGAGGCTGTTTAGTGTGTGTGTGTGTGTGTGTGTGTGTGTGTGTGTGTGTGTGTGTGTGTGTGTGTGTGTGTGTGTGTGCATAGAGCGGTATTGTCAGCACACACACTCTTGTTTTATTCACAGCGGGCAAACACACAAAGACACTCCTCTGTTTACCCATTACTTAATGGCAACAGCGGTGTCACAATACACCGATTAGTGAGGCTGTGTGTGTGTGTGTGTGTGTGTGTGTGTGTGTGTGTGTGTGTGTCTGCTGTACATTATTATGCTCATAGATCTCCCAAAGAGCTGATGACAAATCAGCGTTGTAGAAGAATGAGGCGTTTGCAGAGTGACGTCGTCTCTGCTCTGAACCTCTAAACTGTTTCACACTCACACGTTTTGATCCGTTTCATCGATATCGCCGATCTTTCATCGATATCGTCGATCTTTCATCGATATCGTCGATCTTTCATCGATATCGTCGAGCGCTTTCTTTTCCAACAGAGTCGCTCGGCTTTCGTTTTGGATCAGAGTCACAGATCAGATATAACTTGATATTAATAATCATTGATGATCCATACGAGCAGATACAGATCTGTGTTGTTTGATTACATCAGATCCACAATAGTTATTATTGATTTTATTTCATCTAAACATCAAAGATACTAAATGTTGTACTTTTTACTTGACTAGAAACACAAAGGAGGACGTGACTAAGAAGCTTCTGGGTTCGACGCATTCATTTATATTTTCAGTTACAGTTTCTTTTACTCTTTTTTTCGTCGTTCCTATTGTTAATAATAAAAACATATTTTATTTCTGTGTTCAAACAACAAACTTCAGCCCATCGTGTTCTCAGATATTAACGCGTTGATGTTTTCACTAACTGATGAACAATGAATGGACAAAATACCCGTCAGAATTCACCTGTAAGAGTACTTTCTGCCACTTTGAGCAACGTTCTTACTAAAGAAAAGATATTTTTCTTTTTGCTTCATAAATCTGTGATGTGAGCAAAAAGTCATTCTTTGTTGGAATGACCTGAAACGTACCACACAGCTCATAAACGTCTCCTGTTGTTCAGGTTTCTGTTTGTCTCCTTTCATTCATGAACGTCGTCACGTAGCTTAGCATCCACGTTAGCTGGAGCGAGAACAGAAACTCTCTTCTGACATGATGAGAGGTGAAACACAAAGAGCCTGCAGAGGCTAACAGCAGAACGCTAGCAGCTAATTAGGGCCGGAACAGCAGGAACAGATCACGTCTCCCTGTTTCTATACGAGGAGGGCGTGTGTGTGTGTGTGTGTGTGTGTGTGTGTGTGTGTGTGTGTGTGTGTGTGTGTGTGTGTGTGTGTGTGTGTGTGTGTGTGTGTGTGTGTGTGTGTGTGTGTGTGTGTGTGTGTGTGTGTGTGTGTGTGTGTGTGTGTGTGTGTGAGTGTGTGAGTGAGTGAGTGAGTGTGTGTGTGTGGAAACAATTACCAGAGACAGCGAGCAGGTTGATGTGCAAAGTGCTGACACAGTGAAAAACACCCTCATCCACTTACTTTCCCCCCGCTGATGCTTTTATACGAGCGTTATTGTCACCTCCTCCTCCTCCTCCTCCTCCTCCTCCTCCTCCTCCTCCTCCTCCTCCTCCTCACAGAGGGGAGGACGCACCTCCTTCGATAAGATGAAACACGAAGGACAACTACAGCATGTATACACCAAGTCATGGAGAACTAACATTGAGACGGTGGAGAATATCTGCAGCGGTGCTTTTATTTTGAAGCTCTGTTTTCCAGCTTCTAAACTAAACAACAGACAGCCAGGATGCATGCTGGGTAGTGGAGTAGCCTCAGGTCCTAGCTGGGTTAGCTTAGCATCTCTCCTCCGTGGACGTTGGTTCGGTGTTGTTTGGTCCGGCGGGTCTCGCTCGTCGGTCGGATGCTTTTAATCTTCACACTTCCTGTTGAGACCAACACGAAAACAACAACATGGAGAGAAAGCTCCAGCTGTAGTAACGGGATGTAGTATGATGTAGTTTAATGTAGTATGATGTAGTTTAAAGTAGTTTAATGTAGTATGATGTAGTTTAAAGTAGTTTCATGTAGTATTATGTAGTTTAATGTAGTATGATGTAGTTTAAAGTAGTTTCATGTAGTATTATGTAGTTTAATGTAGTATGATGTAGTTTAATGTAGTATGATGTAGTATTATGTAGTTTAATGTAGTATGATGTAGTTTAAAGTAGTTTCATGTAGTATTATGTAGTTTAATGTAGTATGATGTAGTTTAATGTAGTATGATGTAGTATTATGTAGTTTAATGTAGTATGATGTAGTTTAATGTAGTATGATGTAGTATTATGTAGTTTAATGTAGTATGATATAGTTTAATGTAGTATGATGTAGTTTAATGTAGTATTATGTAGTTTAATGTAGTTTAATGTAGTTTAATGTAGTTTAATGTAGTATATAGTAGTATATAGGAGATATGTAATATAGTATGTAGAGTTTAAAGTAGTGAAATGTAGTTTAAAGTATATATAGTAGTGTCATATATATATATATATATATATATATACAGTCAGTGAGTCTGAGTATTTGACCTTTATTTCTGTCGGATCGTCTCTTAGAGTAAAACCTCTTCTCCACAGCGAGTCCTGACCTCATGTTACACAACAAACAACTGGTAAACAACACTGATGTCGTCTTCTTCCTCTTCTTCTTCCTCCTCTTCTTCTTCTCTCAGGCGAAGAAGAGTCCGTACGCCTTCCTGTGGGACATGGCGGTGCTGGAGTACGCCGCCCTGACGGACGACGACTGCACCATCACCGTGTCGGGGAACGGCATGAGCAGCAAAGGCTACGGCATCGCCATGCAGCACGGCAGCCCCTACAGAGACCTCTTCTCTCAGAAGTACGTGTGTGTGTGTGTGTGTGTGTGTGTGTGTGTGTGTGAGGCCACTCTTAACCCTTTCTACCTCCGGGCTCACACGTTGAGACGGAGCTCCGTGGTGACGAGTGATATTTTTAGAACATGCCGCTGCTCGAGGTGTCCGTTTGCTTATCGGACGCTCAGGAGTGTTAACGTTGACGCCACCTTAAGAACCGACGCTTCATCGTTCGGGTCGCTCACCTTTAGAAGCAGGAACTTGTTGGGATGTGCAGTAGAACGGACGAGGTCGTGCACATGAAGGTTCTGGTCTCACTGGGTCACTGACTCAGTGCTCTGCTCGTGATGATGTTAATTATCCAATGAAGCAGAAATGGCAAAAGAAATCATCTTAAAGATATAGAGTGAATACACCAAGATATAGCTTTCACTGCAGCAGCACCGTGACGTTCTGATAATGAGTTTGTGCAGATCTACAGCAGCTAGGTCAGCTGTTAGTCTGCTGAACCTCAGTAACAGAACCAAGTGACTTCATGGAACACGTGTCGGACGTTACCGTCGCCTCGATGCGCTCTAGTGCCGAAGATTAAAGCGTTTCAGCCTCTTCGGCGCTGAAACGCCGTAAATGAGATTTTGTAGTTCAGTCAAACGCTTTATTTATAGATCACGTTTCAATCCGTTCATGTTAAGTTGCATAAAACACACGATTGATGCTTTAAATCTTCTCTTCTTGTGTTTTACGTCATCGCCTCTCTTCCTGCTCCGTGTTCGTACTAAACCTGATGTTCATGCTGGAAACACATCAGGACTTCAGAGGGAAGCTTTGCTTTCCTTGTCAGCTAACTAAGTTAACGATGAAGGTTTGGGGTCTTTTGTCGGGAGTCTGATCCTCTTTGTTGGCGTTAAGTCTTCATTATCAGCCCGTAAAGTCCTGCGATGTGAGCTGGGAGTCCGTCTGAGGCTATTACAGTCGGCTTCACGTCGACGAGGGGCCACTCGTCGGATGAGAAGTGTCGCGCTGACTTATTCCAGACGTGATGGGGGGGCAGGTGTTTGAGAGTGAAGCGTGAGGAGAGAGAACGCCTCCCGCTGGAGTTAAATCAATAAAAACGCTCCTCGCGAAAAGTCAAATTAAGCTCACATGAAACGAGCTCCAGCAGAACGGATTATTCACGGAGCGATGTGTCAACAGAGGGACGAGACGCTAATTATTCCATCTCAAAGGCTTCAATCTTTTATTTTTTACTTTAATTACGTCCTTCAGTCTGAAACCTCGTCTCAAAACACAAATTGATCCCAGAGCGAGTTTTTAAAAAGGAATGGTGTCGATGATTCAGTGAGTCTGCTCGTGATTACATCATGAGGTAACGCTTAAGCTCCTCGACAATCACAAGACTTTCTCATCCGCCTCGCATCGACCGGCTCCCAGAGAGCAGACAGGAAGTTAGAAAGAAACACGCGTCGACCCGCTGAACGCGGAGAAGTTAACGTCGAACAAACGTAATTATTCATGTGGAGTCTGATCAACAGTCATCGTAGGTCTGCTCATGTTAAATAGATCTTAACCAGGTAAAGATGGCTGCTGTCTAATAAATGTGTGCTTAAAATACTGAACTCTAAAGCTGAAGAGACTTTAGAAGTTGAGGTTAGCAAACTGTTTGACCTTAATACTCATTCTGTTCAGCCGTGCTGCCGTCACAGGAAACGACTTCATCCAGCTTCCTATTAAAGACTTTAATTTGCGTTTTGCTGAGTTTCAATGAGAGGAGAACTTCTCTCTGTGTGGCGCCCGGCTCAGCAGGAAGTGGAGCAGCTCCGTGATTCGCCGCGAGCCGGCCGGCGCTCTGAGTCCCGAGGAGCCGCTCTGAATGAAAAGCCTCTGAACCGGCCGTGTGAAGTCGTGAGGAGGGCAGCGATTACTCAGCAGCAGGCCGGCGGGGGAACCCGTTTGATGTCACGCCAACACAGAAACCCGCCGTGTCACTTCCTGTGAAATTTCCTGATTGTGAGATTTGAGCAGCAGCAGCAGCGTTAATAGAGATGTTAACACGGAGCATTAAGCCGCCGCACCGCTGTGCTGCTAGCTGGTGTTAGCGGAGCAGCCGGGCTGAGGGGGAACCGGGCTCTCTGGGGCTGCGTGGGAGGGGGACGCCTGGGGGCCCCTATAGAGCAACCGCACACCAAATAAAATGTCATTTACACCTCCTCCTCCTCCAGCCGAGCGCGCTCTTCCTCCTCATCCTCCTCCAGCCGAGCGCGCTCTTCCTCCTCATCCTCCTCCAGCCGAGCGCTCTCTTCCTCCTCATCCTCCTCCAGCCGAGCGCTCTCTTCCTCCTCCTCCTCCTCCAGCCGAGCGCTCTCTTCCTCCTCATCCTCCTCCAGCCGAGCGCTCTCTTCCTCCTCATCCTCCTCCAGCCGAGCGCTCTCTTCCTCCTCATCCTCCTCCAGCCGAGCGCTCTCTTCCTCCTCATCCTCCTTCCTCTCTCTCCGTGTGATCCTCTCATCCTCTCGGCCATGTTCAGGAGCTGCTCTTTAAAGCTTTGAGACCGTCTGACGAGAGTCCACGTCAGATCACCTGGGGGGGGGGGGGGGGGTGCTGTGTCAGGACAGTCCCGCCTCCACACACCGGATTACACATGAAACAATGACTTCCTGTCAGGTGTACGCGGCTGTTAACGTCCACACAAGCTGGACAGTGCTGCCCTCTTTATAACAAGCAGCGATAGTGATTTTTATACAGACAGCCAGAGCTTCACATGTTAAAGCTGCATTCTCTCTAGTGTCCACCAGGGGGCGACTCCTCTGGTTGTATAGAAGTCTATGAGAAAATGACTCTACTTCTCTCTTGATTTATTCCCTCAGTAAACATTGTAAACATGAGGTTATGGTCTCCGGCGTCTGATGGTCGGGGTTCATTGTTTGCTCGTGGGACCGTCTCTCCTCCTCCTCTCTCTGCACCTTCCTCTTTAATTAAGCAATCTTGTGTTTATTTAGGGATTCATTCGCGGCGCTGGATGGAGACAAAAGCGGCAGTTTATTAATGGTTTTCTTTTTGCAGCCGACTCGGTTCAGCAGGCGTCCAACTGCCCGAAGCGTTCAGGGACGACCAAGAATAATGTGTGAGAGTGTTAAACTGAGGGCAGAGCTATTGTTCACAGAGAAAACCATTATCTCCACATTTTAATACCTCGTCCCATAACTGCTGTATTAACTCTGTGCTGGGTTTCCATCCCATAATCCTGCCATTAATAACCTTTGCAGACTTTGTTGCTTCTGCTGCTCATTTGTGCTGTGAAACTATTTTGTCCTCGGGGTGTTTCGGGGGAGGGGGGCTGCAGAGCAGTGACCTTCAGCGTGTTCGTGCTGAGTTGAGCAGATTAAATGAAGCATCTTGGTCTCTGGTTTTATACTGCAGCTAAAAGCAGATTGTGCTTTAGTGGTCGTGACAGAGTTTGCGTAATTAACCCCGTCAGTCGTCCTGCTGGATGAAACGTGTGAACGTCAACGTGTTGGACTGTTCCTCCATTGTGGATCGAATACCGTTTATTTTACAATCAACACTTGCAAATGACACGGAAGTACAAAATGTAAAATATACTTTGGTGTTTCATTTTACCTCTTTATTTAGGATTTAGTATAAAAGCCTTTTTACTCTTTGAACCAAAACACAATGAGGAAGATGTTGAGTCGATAATGACTTTAAATCAAACCCTCTAAACTAAAAAGACAATCTGGTTTAAAATGACGTCTAACACTTTTACGAAATAAAACATTCTTCACGAATGTAGCAAGTTAACGAGCTAGCTATGTAGCAAGCTAACGAGCTAGCTATGTAGCAAGGTAACGAGCTAGCTATGTAGCAAGGTAACGAGCTAGCTATGTAGCAAGCTAACGAGCTAGCTATGTAGCAAGGTAACGAGCTAGCTATGTAGCAAGGTAACGAGCTAGCTATGTAGCAAGATGGCGTCCCGATTCTTAATCCCGCCTACAAAGCTCTGATTGGTCAAAGTCTCTCCAACCAGTGAACAAATCAGAGATGTGAGAGCCGGTTAAAAATCACAGTGTCCCCTTGTGTCCCCTGGTGTCCCCTGGTGTCCCCTGATGTCCCCTGGTGTTTTCTGAAGAGCTCGTCGGTGAAATAAAACAGAAGATCACAGTTGAAGCAGGATGATTGTGAAATCACTGTAATGTCGGTTTATTGAAAACCGTTGAACTCGTCGTGTAACATTCACTCATTTCAACGACAGCGTGACAGCTGAGACGAGGGACGGACGACAGAATAACCGAGGCTCCGTTGAGCGGTTCTGTCTTCTCTTTTTCTCATCAGTTGAAGGAAATTGAATCTTTTTCCCTTGAAGATGTGATGGAATATTTTCAAATCCGTTTTGCACCATTTTGGTATAATTTGTCTGCTTCATCACATCAAAGTTTCCTCATCGCTGCGTGTTGAGTCTGCACCTCTACACCTGATGAACACGAGCTCATGGTTTCATTTGGGCTTTAAATCGTGTAGTTTAGTTTTCCTATTTTGAAAAGACAAAGATTTAAAGACTTTTTATAACATTACATATGTACCACATTATGACAGCACACTATCCTACACTCACTACTTGTCGCATGTGGCAGCTGAATAAATGTTCTGGGACTCACCTGTTCACGTCTTCTTCTTCGTCCTCTTCCTCTTCCTCAGGATCTTGGAGCTGCAGGAGAAAGGCGACCTGGACGTCATGAAGCAGAAGTGGTGGCCTCGCACCGGCCGCTGCGACCTCAACAGCCACGCCAGCGCCCATCCCGACGGCCGCTCCCTCAAGCTCCACAGCTTCGCCGGCGTCTTCTGCATCCTGGCCGCCGGCCTGCTGCTGGCCTGCCTGGTGGCCGGGCTGGAGGCTTGGTGGAACAGCAACCGCTGTCGCCAGGAGCAGCCCAAAGAGGTGACCGAGCACTGGGCCCGGCGGACGGGCCAGCGGGGGGAAGACACTGCCACACTCTACTTTAAGGATCCAGCCGCAGACGCGAGCCCCGACTTAGTGGAGCTCCAGTACACCCAGCTGTAGAGGAGAGAGGGTTTAGGACAGGTAGAGCCGAAGGGGCCGAGGTAGGACAGAGTAGGTGTGCTCTGTGCCACATCAGCCCACTGATTGAAATCAAATTTGGTCTCTTATTATTACCCCTCCTCCATTTTATTATTTTATCCGTCCATCGCCCCCCCCCCCCCCCACCCACCTCGTCCTAAACGTGCAGACACCAGAGCTCATCTGTGTGAAGCCCACTGACCATTACCTTCACTAATACACTCATAAAGCCGCAGCTTCTCCATCCTCCTGATGCAAACACCCTCCAGAGGCCTTAGGCAGGCTAGATGTGGCTATTAGCACGTGCAGACGTTAATGATCGATTCCCACCGCGCCGGCCTCGTAAACATTGAAGCGCTCGCCGTTGAATTATTGTTATAAACTCGTGTTCTACAACGAGAACGCCGTTGAACACGGACGCTCTTCTTTACACGTCTCGGACGTTTTCCGTGTCAGCAGACAGACGGCAACGTACCGTCGAGGAGAAGCTTCATGTGCAGCTCACTCTGGCTTTTAACATTACAGTGACATCATCACAGTGATGCTGCTGATAGATACTGGAGCCTTACTAAGTGCCTGCTGAATAAAAAGCACAGGAGCCATTAGCACGTCGCCGTCTCTCTAATGAAAGGAACCAGCGGAGCCAATAGTTACAGCTCCTGCTTTAAAGGCATGAACACGACGCTCTCGCATCAACATTAATGAAGGACGCGTCTGATGATTGATACGAGTTTAGTGAAAATATCAATTAACGCTATTACACTGTTCTGTCATCACAAAGGTCTTTGTTAGGCTGAATCAGAGTTTTATATGTGAAATGATATTTCTGCAGAAAACTAATTCTCTAAAATGACTTGCAGTCGACTCGTTGCTTCTTGTTGCTGATTTAGTGCTAAAGACGCGTTTAATCTGCAGTTAAAGTCGTTTCTCCGTCGTTGTTTGCAAAGATAAAGTGAATAAAACACCAGAATGGAAGCTTCCATCAGACCAGCTCAGAGTGTAACGTCCTCGATCTCCCTCCACACCACAGCATTCACCTCTCAGCAGCAGCTTTGTGTGAGCGGGCGGATCCGTAAACTAAAGTGTGAGCAGACGGTGCACGTTTCAGCAATAAGATTTGTCTCCCAACATCCCGTCCATATAAGCTGTGGTGCTGTCACTGTGTCACGTCTTATTGCTTATTATATGTCAATGTGGACGCCGTGTTCTCTCTCTCCTCTCCTCTCCATCTATCCTCCTTTATTCACACTTTGACTGTCTATGATCTCGTGCAGGTTACTAAGGATTACAGACTGGCAAGGGTTTCTGGTCCATTGACATATAATGACATTACAACTGCTTCATCGGAGGGGAGGAGGGACATTTGGACAGACAGAGAGAGAGGCTGGGATGAAGCAGAAGCTATTGATACAGGTCAGAATAGACCTCCTACACAATTATCAACAATAAAAACCACAGAATCAAGACATGTCTCTGTGCCATCGCCGCGCTCCTTCTGTCTCCGACATGTATTAACTCCTGCAAAGCTCCATTCAACCACACACAGAATGACACGTCAAAGCTCTAATAATCCTTATATTTAGTCATTTCAAAGGCAGGAGCTCACCAAAGGTCGCAGGTGACGTAGACGTAGACGTTTTGCTGTTAAACTCTCTGGTCGCTCATTAAAACTCCCGCCGATAAAAACAAACACTTTCTTCTCAGAAACGTTTGAAAGCCCGAGCCGACAGTCTCTGAATCCTAACTGAGTATAAGTTGTTAGTTTCTTTGCAGACGACACCGTAATGAAGGAGTGAACGTAGCGGCGTCACTAGAAAGACTTTCTGTTTCTGTGTTTCGTCTTCTAACTGTGAACATCTCATCAGGGCCGACCTCACTGTTACATGTTTACACACGAGAACACGCTTCAGTGCCTTTAATGCGTCATACGATAAAACAATAGTGTTCATAAAATAACTATAATATAGTAACTGGAGTTCTTATCTTCAAATGTCAATATTTGATAGTTAATCGTGATGATGTCATCAGACATATTGAAGCACAATATTTATCTGGAAGCAGAAACTTTAAGTGTTTGACAGAAGTGCCTCCAACACCACACCGACCCGGAACGCTTCAGTCACCAAACACACACCGGCTTCCTGAACCAACATTCAAAACCAGGTTCTACAAAGTTCTGCAGCCGTGTGACCCGGAGCAGCTCAAAGCTTCAGCCGGTTCAATGGTTTCTAGAACAACGTTTGCTTTGATATAAAATCAGCTTCAGTTAAACACGTAACGTGTAGCAGCGCTCATTAAAGAAGCGCTTCGTACGGATCAAACAGCTCGTTAAAGCCTTTCAGGTTTGACGCTACAGGAAGTGAAGACCTGGAGTTCATCTCATGATACTTCTGTGAACCTCGCACTAGTTTTATCATTTAACACTTTCATTGCTGATGAACGGGACTGTTCTCAGGCTGAGGAACATTTTAAAACGTGAATAAATCCAGATAAAGAAATTCACTCGTTTTGACAAATAACCGTTTAAAATGAATCCACATTTAAAATAGAAGAATAGATGCAGTAAAGATCTCCGTCCTGTGGTTCCTGGTGGTTAATAATAATAATTATTGTAATATTGGTCCCAGGCGTTGATCACTGAGGCCTTACACAGCTACTCACATTGAAAGAAGAGAAGAAGAACAGCTTCTATCTCTGATCAAACGGACTCAATCTCAAAGCTGACAAACATGAGATAACCACAAAAGAATGAAACAGTGAACTTCCTGTTGCTGCTTCACAATAAAAGCCTCCCTGTTTGTCGGTTGAACTCTTTTAACTTAAAGCAGCAGCAGGAAGTGTTTTGTTTTAGAGAGGTAATTACATAACACGGAAACATAAATGAAAATTTAATAAAAAGAATCTCAAAGATTATGACTTTAAACAGAATGCGTCTAAAGGAACAGATGCTTCCTCCACTGTGTGCTACTATACGGTGTGAATGTGTCATGTGCATTGTTCTGAATATCACTTGTGTCACTGTGATGAGTTACTGTGACTAATATCATCGTACCTCTTGAGTTGTGAAGTGAATCCAATGCTGGAGCCAAGACGCGTTCAGGGACGCCACGCTTTGTTGTAAAGCGGACGGTTCAGAGTGTCTGTTAAAGCAGGAGACGCCGAGTCAGCACATCTGTTTGAGATTAAACTGTTCTGGTAGCGAAACGATTCAAACGCACCACGAAGAACATGTCCTCATGACTGTTCTCACTGCGTGTTCTAGTTCTAGTCATGAAGGTTCTGTTTCTATAGAAGAGCAGAACTTTACACACAACATCAGGTTCAGAGGGTCAAACTCAATGTAGAAGGTTTAGAATCTCTCATGAGGTAAAATAAAGTCCTCCAGCAGGAACAGCAGATCCAGATCCACCAGCAGCCTCTCAGTGCAGCTCACGAGGTGAAACTCTCCAATAACGTCTTCACAACAAACCGCCGTCCGTCCGTTTGGCTCCAGGATTGTTTTTCTCCAGACATCAAACCTTTAGTATTCACTGGCCAAGTTTGATTTCAAGGTGCACATACAGATTTGGTTTCTGCCCCCCCCCCCCAAAATAAACCAAGGGTCTGTCTGATAGGGGTCCAAGGCCACGTCCTGAAACCATGAGAATGCATGAGGAGCACCAGCAGACCTGAAATCAGTCTGAGAAACCGGCCCATCGCCAATCTCAGCCTCTGTGTCCTCTCCTCCCTCCCTGTCTCTCCTCTGTCCTTCCCCCCCACTCCTCCTCTTATAGGACAAGGAGGTGAACCTGGAACAGGTGCATCGTCGTATGAACAGTCTTTTGGACGAGGACTTGGCCCACAAGCAGATCCCCGGCCCCTCTATCGAGATCTCTGCGCTGGACATCGGCAGCATGCAGCCCAGCCAGGCGTCTCTGATGCAGGGCCCGGAGTACCGCCACCCGGCCTCGGGGGGGGGGGGGCCTCCTCGCTGTGACCACCTTCCTCCCCGGGGAGGGGGGGGGGGCCGCCTCCTCCTCATCCCCACCCTCACCGTGGGGGGACCCTCGGCAGGACGCTGGCTCTGTCCCAGGACCCTGGCACCACCCTGCACCACCCGCTCAGCAGCACCAGCCTCAGCGGCACCATGCAGTGCAAACACAGGGCCCCCAACGGGGGGCTCTTCCGGCAGAGCCCTGGCAAGACCCCCATGCCAATGTCCTACCAGGCAGTCTCCGCAGGACCCATACCCGAAGCCATTGAGGCCACCCACAGTACATCCATATAGAGATAGAGGGGGGGGGGGGGGGATTACTATAGAAGAAGACAAACAAACAAACATATGTGTAAAGAGTAAAAAAAAAGAAAAAAGAATTTTGTATCTCACTTCCTGTTCTGAAAAAGCCGACGTTACAAAAGAATAACACAGAAAAAAAGATGGCGGGTGTAATTTTTCTCTTGTATATTTCTGTAAATACCAAGACAACGAAGTGAGGTTGAAGTGTATTTTGAATATTCTCAATTTTTGAAGTTGAGTTATAAAAAACAAACAAAACAAGATAAAAAAATTACATATATATATAAATATATATTTAAATATATATATATACAGTATATATATATAAATATATATATACTGTATATCTATATATATTTATATATAGAGTATATATATAAATATATACTGTATATATATATATATATTTATATATATCTATATATCTAAATATATACAGTATATATATATTCATATATACTTTATATATGTATATAAATATATATACATATATATATATATGTATTTATATATATATATATGTATATACACATTGATGAAAAAGTTATGACTGTTTGAATGGCTTTGTAAATTTTGTTCAATATGAAACAATGACGTGAAATTCATTGTGATTGTTTTCTAAGTGCCGAAATTAAAACGATGTCTCCACAACTCACCGATGTGTAAACGACTACCCATGATGCACTGCTGTAGGGACATTCTAGTGTTGGGACATTCTACTGTTATGCACCTCTGTACCAACCCTATAGATAAATATATATATATACATATATATATATATTTATATATATCTTCAGCATCGGACGAAAATGATCACAATCCCTTTTTTTCATTTGTATTAAATATATAATATACATTGTTTGTTTTTTTAAATCAAAAGTCTACATTCTCTTTGTAAATGCTGTATTGTTCAATAACGGGGGGGGGGGGGCTTACTCTACACACAGCTGAGTGGCTTCATGTTTCATTATTTGGACCAGTACTGTCTGGTGAGGAGGTTCTTAAAGGAGCAGAGACTGTTGGAAACGTTCCCTTCATTTGTTTTTGACCGATTTATATATTTATGATTCCACGTAAATGAATTAAACAAAATAGTGTTTTTATGGTGTTTTAGGTTCAAACGTTGAGGTTTAATTCTCCCTCCACTAGTAGAGACAGATGAGGCTCTAGACACGAAGACGAACCCCCTCTATTGGACGAACCCCCTCTATTGGACGAACCCCCTCTATTAGACGAACCCCCTCTACCCCCTCTATTAGACGAACCCCCTCTATTGGACGAACCCCCTCTACCCCCTCTATTGGACGAACCCCCTCTACCCCCTCTATTGGACGAACCCCCTCTATTAGACGAACCCCCTCTATTAGACGAACCCCCTCTATTAGACGAACCCCCTCTACCCCTCTATTGGACGAACCCCCTCTACCCCCTCTATTGGACGAACCCCCTCTATTGGACGAACCCCCTCTATTGGACGAACCCCCTCTATTAGACGAACCCCCTCAATTGGACGAACCCCCTCTATTAGACGAACCCCCTCTATTAGACGAACCCCCTCTACCCCTCTATTGGACGAACCCCCTCTACCCCCTCTATTGGACGAACCCCCTCTATTGGACGAACCCCCTCTATTAGACGAACCCCCTCAATTGGACGAACCCCCTCTATTAGACGAACCCCCTCTATTAGACGAACCCCCTCTACCCCTCTATTGGACGAACCCCCTCTACCCCCTCTATTGGACGAACCCCCTCTATTAGACGAACCCCCTCTATTAGACGAACCCCCTCTACCCCTCTATTGGACGAACCCCCTCTACCCCCTCTATTGGACGAACCCCCTCTATTAGACGAACCCCCTCAATTGGACGAACCCACTCTATTGGACGAACCCCCTCTATTAGACGAACCCCCTCAATTGGACGAACCCACTCTATTGGACGGATGAAGTTCTGTGATCGTCCTCACTAGCAGATTCATATTCTACAAATCTCACAATTTGCCTTTCAGTGCGATGAGTTTGATTCCACTAATTGATTCTTGAACGTCTCGTTACTTTACGGCCTAACATCACTTTTTAATGGTTGGAGGGAATTAAAGACATTTACATGAGATTTCTCGAGACTTTTCATATTACGGTTCTGACTGTTTATAACGAGTGGACGTAGTCCTCGTTGACGGTTTAAAGCCTTTAGTTCTGTGATTTTAACCGTCGCCATCTTGTTATTTTGCAACCAGTGAACAGGAAGTGACCATATGTGGACTGAGGAGGAGTGACGTAGAGACGCCGTATACGTCTCTGGTAGAGACCTGTCAATCACTGTGTAGCCCCGCCCCTAAAGCATCTCCTGCTTTATGGTCTGTGTGACTCTAAATGGACCATCATTTACTAAATGAACATCATGCTGTATTGAAGAAGACTTGAAACTAGAGATTGAGACCATAAACTCATGTTTACAATGTTTACTGAGGTAATAAATCAAGAGAGAAGTAGAGTCATTTTCTCATAGACTTCTATACAACCAGAGGAGTCGCCCCCTGGTGGACATTAGAGAGAATGCAGCTTTAATCACGGTCGATGTCGTGAACGCATCCCAACAGTCTCTGACCTTTCTGTCTGATCTATTTAACCCGAAGATAAAAAGACGTCTATAACTATCAGCTATACAGATATGTCTTTACTTTTTTATACTAGAGAATTTAATGTCAAACACTTGTATACAGTATTTTTTGTTTTCTCTCTCCTGCAAAGCAGAGCAGGTATTTTAGTCTTCATATATTTCTAATGAGATCCATTATCACCTGCAGGGAACGACTGAGGGCGCCGTTAACCCAATAGTGCAATCAGAGGATGATGAAGGCGGAGCTTCTGCAGCTGTCAAACCTCCATAAAGATCTGATTATGTCTGATGATTGTTTCTCTTTATGGAATACTGTCTGACGAAAACAGGACACATATATAAAAACAAACATGCTCCTTGTTCCTGCTTCATAAGTGCAATTAATGTGCATTTATGAAGACGTGTTGACACTCAGTAGAGTTTAGAGAACAGGAAGCAAGAGTTTCTATTCCAAAACAAGGAGTTGTATGTTTTTATGTCTGCAGAGGAAACAGAGTACGATACCATGAAGTAAAGATGGGACACGAATGATCACGTGTCACTGAGAAACGCATTAAATCTTACTAGTGGTGCAACGGATCGGTTTTAGATCCCTGATCACGTTTTTATGAGCCTGATATTAATAACTGTTCATTAATGATCCATATGAACAGACACGGATCCTTTGATGTTTGATTCCATCAGCTGGTCTACAAGGATCCACAATAGTTATTATGATGTCATCGTCCTAAAATCATTTCAACGCTCTGAAGTCAGGAAACCATCAACAATAACAATGTTATACTTTTACTTTGTTTTAGTAATTTATATTTATATATTATATTAAACTTTATTTACACTCTGATGGTTAACGTTAAAACTTTATTTACACTCTGATGGTTAACGTTAAAACTTTATTTACACTCTGATGGTTAACGTTAAAACTTTATTTACACTCTGATGGTTAACGTTAAACTTTATTTACACTCTGATGGTTAACGTTAAAACTTTATTTACACTCTGATGGTTAACGTTAAAACTTTATTTACACTCTGATGGTTAACGTTAAACTGTGAGGGATCAGTATGGATCAGGGATCGATAACGATCTGTTACACCGCTAGTTTTTATTAATTATATTCTCAAAACAAAAACAATATATAAATATAAACTGTATTGCCACACAAGAACATCAACGTTGACTGATTGTGGATGAAACTCACTGATGGTGTTTAAGTCTGAAATCGTCACTTTCTTCATGTCTGTTCATGTAAACTACCATAAAGTTGGAGGAAGATGCTTAAAGATGGAGGTTAAAGAATGTTTAAAGTTCAGACAGACGTCATCTGTTACTTTGTGATTTTATCTTTTATCTTTTTCTACACATGAAGAGTTTAATGGACTTAATTCTTTTAGAATCAGCGACACTGTTTCCTAAAGAAGATAAAAACCAGTTCAGCCTGTTCGTTAAAGGACCGACTTTCTTCTTCTGGTGCTTTAACTTTTAGAAAAATGTTCAACGTAAAACACTCGGGATCTTTTCTCTGTTCAGAAACACGTGAATATATTTAAAATCGGTTCCAAAAGACGTTTTTCACACCGAGCTCCACTGCGCGACGGACCGGCTGATTGGTCGGCAGACAGGAAGTGTGTGTGTGTGTGTGTGTGTGTGTTGGGTCGCCCCGTCCAGAAGATGAACACATGAACTGTCATCATCATAAAGTCCGTCACAGTCCATCAAAAAGGAGACCCTGTGTTTTATTTATGGATATGCTGCTTGGAGTTTCTTAATCTTTAATAAAGAAATATGGTTTATACATTTTTCAGTGTTTCATTGTTTCTGACAGTTTTGAATAATTAAATTATTGTCTAATGCCGGATTGTTTGGTTCACACGCAACAGGAAGAAAAGACATTTTCTATCATCTGTAAATAACATTTATTAGAATTATTAGTCCATAAAATGTCAGAAAATAATGGAAAATGTGGATAAATGTCTATTTTCTGACTGTTGGTCGGAGAAAACAAAGACATAAAACTAATTATGATTCCAGGTTTTAAAAAGTGAGGATTCACGGCTTTTCTTGATCTCACATAATTGTGAATATAAAAAATGTTTGACCCTTGACGTCTTGTGTTTTAGAATGATGTATGGCTCTGCCATTAGCTTAGCGTGCTGCCCGTTAGCTTAGCGTGCTGCCCGTTAGCTTAGCGTGCTGCCCGTACATGTTCTGAAGACAAAAGATTTAAAATAAAATAAAAAACTAAACACTGATTAATTCAATTCATGAGTAGATTTGACATTAAATCTGTGAGGACGACAAATAAAGTTTGAATTTGTTCTAACCAACAGATAAAATAAAAAGGGCTTATTATTCAAATAAAAACACTAAATTACACATTTTATGAACGTTATCGTTCAACTTTTCTGTTCTATTTTAACTGGATTTTCAGCTGTATTTCTTGCTCTTATTAGGGCCCGAGCACCGACAACGTCGGGTCCGCGAGGTCCCTATTGTATCTGTAGGAATTATTATTATACCCAATGTTGAAAATGCGTTTAAGGGTATGTGTCATGTCCCCAACCTCCCCATATTTGGCGAGCATATCAGGACTGCGGAAAATTTTTATATTTTATGGGTCCAATGCTTGAGCATACAAAATTACTCGGAAATAAATATTTCATATGGCTTTTTGGCTTGACCCTTTCAAATTGCCTCGATAGCGCCCTTTACAAATATTCAAAAACCCAGCCCTAGCCCCAATGTAGGCACGTGTATCACATGAAGACTTAAAAAAAAGTGTCTTGGGACCATGCTCTAAATTTAACGGGAGGTCGGCCATTTAGATTTTTGTGTGAATTTCCAGATGATTTCTAGTTGCTATACTTTAACAAACTCCTCCTATGGACTTTGTCAGATCCACTTCAAATTTGGTCAGTACAATCTAAAGACCTTTGCAATTACAAGTTAAACAACAAGCTGATGTAACTCCACTGGACTTGCTCAACTCTGAATCAACACTACAGAGTTAGGGAATAAGAGTTTTTCAAATAAAAATAAAGTAACTAAAAAAGTAACTTTAAAAGTAAAGTAGCTTTAAAAGTAAAGTAACTAAAAAAGTAACTTCAAAAGTAAAGTAACTAAAAAAGTAACTTTAAAAGTAAAGTAACTAAAAAAGTAACTTTAAAAGTAAAGTAACTAAAAAAGTAACTTTAAAAGTAAAGTAACTTTAGAAGTAACTAAAAAAGTAAAGTAACTAAAAAAGTAACTTCAAAAGAAAAGTAACTAAAAAAGTAACTTTAAAAGTAAAGTAACTAAAAAAGTAACTTTAAAAGTAAAGTAACTAAAAAAGTAACTTTAAAAGTAAAGGAACTTTAGAAGTAACTAAAAAAGTAAAGTAACTAAAAAAGTAACTTTAAAAGTAAAGTAACTAAAAAGTAACTAAAAAAGTAAAGTAACTAAAAAAGTAACTTTAAAAGTAAAGTAACTAAAAGAGTAACTTTAAAAGTAAAGTAACTTTAAAAGTAACTAAAAAGTAAAGTAACTAAAAAAGTAACTTTAAAAGTAAAGTAACTTAAAAACTAACTTTAAAAGTAAAGTAACTTTAGAAGTAACTAAAAAAGTAAAGTAACTAAAAAAGTAACTTTAAAAGTAAAGTAACTTTAGAAGTAACTAAAAAAGTAAAGTAACTAAAAAAGTAACTTTAAAAGTAAAGTAACTAAAAAAGTAACTAAAAAAGTAAAGTAACTAAAAAAGTAACTTTAAAAGTAAAGTAACTAAAAAAGTAACTTTAAAAGTAAAGTAACTAAAAAAGTAACTTTAAAAGTAAAGTAACTAAAAAAGTAACTTTAAAAGTAAAGTAACTAAAAAAGCAACTTTAAAAATAAAGTAACTTAAGTAACGTTATGACTTTTCGACATGGTACACTGACTTTTTCATGACTTTTTTCGACATCCTATACTATGCTGTTTATAACTCCGCAGCAACTCCCTTCATCAACATCGATTGTCTTCCTTCAGGATGGAGTCCAATCGCCAAAGACGTTGCACTATTCACATTTGTACAATGTGTAATAAATTATTGTGAAATTCTAATGAAGTCTCTCCTGATTGAATGACTTTTTTGACTGTTTTTCGACTTTAACCCCAGTAGAACAAACTGAAAAAACACAATTGGGTTTCATCATTAAATTCTTTTCTTTACTGCATTTGCACATAATTCACTGAACACACAGAAGTCCAGAAGCATCCAATACATAAACTGACCGATGAGAACAAGGTAAAAACAATACGTCTGTAATAAAATACACTTTCATGTTCTTATATGCATAATATAAAAACAATAAAGGAAAATATTTAAATTGCAGTAATTACTATTTACAAAAGGCATTTTCTTTTAAAAGGAACTTTTACAACTTCAGTACCTAAAATAAATCAAACTATATGCAGGTCAGGTGCAGTAGTACAAAAAGGCTTTGATATCAGGAGAGTAAGGTGACAGTTTTACAGCAGGACAGAAAGGCGGGATAAGGCCTGATGAACATTAGGTAGCCTGGAGGAGTTCACCAATGAGGAGCGAGTGCTTTTCCTCCGTTTCGTCTCTGGCCGGTCCAGGTTGCCTTCCAACCCAGCTGATATCACGCAGAAGTTCCAAATCATCAAGGTTGATAGGGTGAGGTCATCGCTAACGGAAATAACGAGCCTGTTGACGAGGGCAAACATATCAATAGTACAAACTACTAAACTTTTCCCCCCTATCATGTCCTACAGCCCGTCAACGGCCTCCCTACTGCACAGACCTGCTTCTTCCTGTTTCGCCTGCCCCCTTACACGAGCCAGGCCATCCTCGCTGAGCGTCTGCGTTACTCCATCCACAACTGCCCCTCCATCGACAACTACATGCTGACCCACAACACCGACGCAGCAGACAGCTCCGACACAGAGGAGTGAAGCGACCAGCTGTGGTCAACCTGGTGATGAATGTATCTTCTCCCATGCCATGCACATTATGCACTGAACACAGACTTCTATTCGCCAAACCTGTAAGGTAGTGTACTGTACTGTTTATATGTTGGTTGAAATTAGAGATATGTGTAGTTTTGGTTTTCCAAATGTGCAAGGTGTTGTAATTAATGCAGTGCTTACTCTGAATCAACACTACAGGGTTACGGAATAAGAGTTTTTCAAATAAAAATAAAGTAACTAAAAAAGTAACTTTAAAAGTAAAGTAACTTAAAAAGTAAAGTAACTAAAAAAGTAACTTTAAAAGTAAAGTAACTAAAAAAGTAACTTTAAAAGTAAAGTAACTTTAGAAGTAACTAAAAAAGTAAAGTAACTAAAAAAGTAACTTTAAAAGTAAAGTAACTAAAAAAGTAACTAAAAAAGTAAAGTAACTAAAAAAGTAGCTTTAAAAGTAAAGTAACTAAAAAAGTAACTTTAAAAGTAAAGTAACTTTAAAAGTAAAGTAACTAAAAAAGTAACTTTAAAAGTAAAGTAACTAAAAAAGTAACTTTAAAAGTAAAGTAACTAAGAAAGTAACTTTAAAAGTTAAGTAACTAAAAAAGTAACTTTAAAAGTAAAGTAACTTTAGAAGTAACTAAAAAAGTAAAGTAACTAAAAAAGTAACTTTAAAAGTAAAGTAACTAAAAAGTAACTAAAAAAGTAAAGTAACTAAAAAAGTAACTTTAAAAGTAAAGTAACTAAAAGAGTAACTTTAAAAGTAAAGTAACTTTAAAAGTAACTAAAAAGTAAAGTAACTAAAAAAGTAACTTTAAAAGTAAAGTAACTAAAAAAGTAACTTTAAAAGTAAAGTAACTTTAGAAGTAACTAAAAAAGTAAAGTAACTAAAAAAGTAACTTTAAAAGTAAAGTAACTAAAAAAGTAACTTTAAAAGTAAAGTAACTTTAGAAGTAACTAAAAAAGTAAAGTAACTAAAAAAGTAACTTTAAAAGTAAAGTAACTAAAAAAGTAACTAAAAAAGTAAAGTAACTAAAAAAGTAACTAAAAAAGTAAAGTAACTAAAAAAGTAACTTTAAAAGTAAAGTAACTAAAAAAGTAACTAAAAAAGTAAAGTAACTAAAAAAGTAACTTTAAAAGTAAAGTAACTAAAAAAGTAACTTTAAAAGTAAAGTAACTAAAAAAGCAACTTTAAAAATAAAGTAACTTAAGTAACGTTATGACTTTTCGACATGGTACACTGACTTTTTCATGACTTTTTTCGACATCCTATACTATGCTGTTTATAACTCCGCAGCAACTCCCTTCATCAACATCGATTGTCTTCCTTCAGGATGGAGTCCAATCGCCAAAGACGTTGCACTATTCACATTTGTACAATGTGTAATAAATTATTGTGAAATTCTAATGAAGTCTCTCCTGATTGAATGACTTTTTTGACTGTTTTTCGACTTTAACCCCAGTAGAACAAACTGAAAAAACACAATTGGGTTTCATCATTAAATTCTTTTCTTTACTGCATTTGCACATAATTCACTGAACACACAGAAGTCCAGAAGCATCCAATACATAAACTGACCGATGAGAACAAGGTAAAAACAATACGTCTGTAATAAAATACACTTTCATGTTCTTATATGCATAATATAAAAACAATAAAGGAAAATATTTAAATTGCAGTAATTACTATTTACAAAAGGCATTTTCTTTTAAAAGGAACTTTTACAACTTCAGTACCTAAAATAAATCAAACTATATGCAGGTCAGGTGCAGTAGTACAAAAAGGCTTTGATATCAGGAGAGTAAGGTGACAGTTTTACAGCAGGACAGAAAGGCGGGATAAGGCCTGATGAACATTAGGTAGCCTGGAGGAGTTCACCAATGAGGAGCGAGTGCTTTTCCTCCGTTTCGTCTCAGGCCGGTCCAGGTTGCCTTCCAACCCAGCTGATATCACGCAGAAGTTCCAAATCATCAAGGTTGATAGGGTGAGGTCATCGCTAACGGAAATAACGAGCCTGTTGACGAGGGCAAACATATCAATAGTACAAACTACTAAACTTTTCCCCCCTATCATGTCCTACAGCCCGTCAACGGCCTCCCTACTGCACAGACCTGCTTCTTCCTGTTTCGCCTGCCCCCTTACACGAGCCAGGCCATCCTCGCTGAGCGTCTGCGTTACTCCATCCACAACTGCCCCTCCATCGACAACTACATGCTGACCCACAACACCGACGCAGCAGACAGCTCCGACACAGAGGAGTGAAGCGGCCAGCTGTGGTCAACCTGGTGATGAATGTATCTTCTCCCATGCCATGCACATTATGCACTGAACACAGACTTCTATTCGCCAAACCTGTAAGGTAGTGTACTGTACTGTTTATATGTTGGTTGAAATTAGAGATATGTGTAGTTTTGGTTTTCCAAATGTGCAAGGTGTTGTAATTAATGCAGTGCTTACTCTGAATCAACACTACAGGGTTACGGAATAAGAGTTTTTCAAATAAAAATAAAGTAACTAAAAAAGTAACTTTAAAAGTAAAGTAACTTTAAAAGTAAAGTAACTAAAAAAGTAACTTTAAAAGTAAAGTAACTAAAAAAGTAACTTTAAAAGTAAAGTAACTTTAGAAGTAACTAAAAAAGTAAAGTAACTAAAAAAGTAACTTTAAAAGTAAAGTAACTAAAAAAGTAACTTTAAAAGTAAAGTAACTAAAAAAGTAACTTTAAAAGTAAAGTAACTTTAGAAGTAACTAAAAAAGTAACTTTAAAAGTAAAGTAACTAAAAAAATAACTTTAAAAGTAAAGTAACTTTAAAAGTAACTAAAAAAGTAAAGTAACTAAAAAAGTAACATTAAAAGTAAAGTAACTAAAAAAGTAACTTCAAAAGTAAAGTAACTAAAAAAGTAACTAAAAAAGTAAAGTAACTAAAAAAGTAACTTTAAAAGTAAAGTAACTAAAAAAGTAACTTTAAAAGTAATGTAACTTTAAAAGTAAAGTAACTAAAAAAGTAACTTTAAAAGTAAAGTAACTAAAAAAGTAACTTTAAAAGTAAAGTAACAAAGAAAGTAACTTTAAAAGTTAAGTAACTAAAAAAGTAACTTTAAAAGTAAAGTAACTTTAGAAGTAACTAAAAAAGTAAAGTAACTAAAAAAGTAACTTTAAAAGTAAAGTAACTAAAAAGTAACTAAAAAAGTAAAGTAACTAAAAAAGTAACTTTAAAAGTAAAGTAACTAAAAGAGTAACTTTAAAAGTAAAGTAACTTTAAAAGTAACTAAAAAGTAAAGTAACTAAAAAAGTAACTTTAAAAGTAAAGTAACTAAAAAAGTAACTTTAAAAGTAAAGTAACTTTAGAAGTAACTAAAAAAGTAAAGTAACTAAAAAAGTAACTTTAAAAGTAAAGTAACTAAAAAAGTAACTTTAAAAGTAAAGTAACTTTAGAAGTAACTAAAAAAGTAAAGTAACTAAAAAAGTAACTTTAAAAGTAAAGTAACTAAAAAAGTAACTAAAAAAGTAAAGTAACTAAAAAAGTAACTTTAAAAGTAAAGTAACTAAAAAAGTAACTTTAAAAGTAAAGTAACTAAAAAAGTAACTAAAAAAGTAAAGTAACTAAAAAAGTAACTTTAAAAGTAAAGTAACTAAAAAAGTAACTTTAAAAGTAAAATAACTAAAAAAGCAACTTTAAAAATAAAGTAACTTAAGTAACGTTATGACTTTTCGACATGGTACACTGACTTTTTCATGACTTTTTTCGACATCCTATACTATGCTGTTTATAACTCCGCAGCAACTCCCTTCATCAACATCGATTGTCTTCCTTCAGGATGGAGTCCAATCGCCAAAGACGTTGCACTATTCACATTTGTACAATGTGTAATAAATTATTGTGAAATTCTAATGAAGTCTCTCCTGATTGAATGACTTTTTTGACTGTTTTTCGACTTTAACCCCAGTAGAACAAACTGAAAAAACACAATTGGGTTTCATCATTAAATTCTTTTCTTTACTGCATTTGCACATAATTCACTGAACACACAGAAGTCCAGAAGCATCCAATACATAAACTGACCGATGAGAACAAGGTAAAAACAATACGTCTGTAATAAAATACACTTTCATGTTCTTATATGCATAATATAAAAACAATAAAGGAAAATATTTAAATTGCAGTAATTACTATTTACAAAAGGCATTTTCTTTTAAAAGGAACTTTTACAACTTCAGTACCTAAAATAAATCAAACTATATGCAGGTCAGGTGCAGTAGTACAAAAAGGCTTTGATATCAGGAGAGTAAGGTGACAGTTTTACAGCAGGACAGAAAGGCGGGATAAGGCCTGATGAACATTAGGTAGCCTGGAGGAGTTCACCAATGAGGAGCGAGTGCTTTTCCTCCGTTTCGTCTCTGGCCGGTCCAGGTTGCCTTCCAACCCAGCTGATATCACGCAGAAGTTCCAAATCATCAAGGTTGATAGGGTGAGGTCATCGCTAACGGAAATAACGAGCCTGTTGACGAGGGCAAACATATCAATAGTACAAACTACTAAACTTTTCCCCCCTATCATGTCCTACAGCCCGTCAACGGCCTCCCTACTGCACAGACCTGCTTCTTCCTGTTTCGCCTGCCCCCTTACACGAGCCAGGCCATCCTCGCTGAGCGTCTGCGTTACTCCATCCACAACTGCCCCTCCATCGACAACTACATGCTGACCCACAACACCGACGCAGCAGACAGCTCCGACACAGAGGAGTGAAGCGGCCAGCTGTGGTCAACCTGGTGATGAATGTATCTTCTCCCATGCCATGCACATTATGCACTGAACACAGACTTCTATTCGCCAAACCTGTAAGGTAGTGTACTGTACTGTTTATATGTTGGTTGAAATTAGAGATATGTGTAGTTTTGGTTTTCCAAATGTGCAAGGTGTTGTAATTAATGCAGTGCTTACTCTGAATCAACACTACAGGGTTACGGAATAAGAGTTTTTCAAATAAAAATAAAGTAACTAAAAAAGTAACTTTAAAAGTAAAGTAACTTTAAAAGTAAAGTAACTAAAAAAGTAACTTTAAAAGTAAAGTAACTAAAAAAGTAACTTTAAAAGTAAAGTAACTTTAGAAGTAACTAAAAAAGTAAAGTAACTAAAAAAGTAACTTTAAAAGTAAAGTAACTAAAAAAGTAACTAAAAAAGTAAAGTAACTAAAAAAGTAACTTTAAAAGTAAAGTAACTTTAGAAGTAACTAAAAAAGTAAAGTAACTAAAAAAGTAACTTTAAAAGTAAAGTAACTAAAAAAGTAACTTTAAAAGTAAAGTAACTAAAAAAGTAACTAAAAAAGTAAAGTAACTAAAAAAGTAACTTTAAAAGTAAAGTAACTAAAAAAATAACTTTAAAAGTAAAGTAACTTTAAAAGTAACTAAAAAAGTAAAGTAACTAAAAAAGTAACATTAAAAGTAAAGTAACTAAAAAAGTAACTTCAAAAGTAAAGTAACTAAAAAAGTAACTAAAAAAGTAAAGTAACTAAAAAAGTAACTTTAAAAGTAAAGTAACTAAAAAAGTAACTTTAAAAGTAAAGTAACTTTAAAAGTAAAGTAACTAAAAAAGTAACTTTAAAAGTAAAGTAACTAAAAAAGTAACTTTAAAAGTAAAGTAACTAAGAAAGTAACTTTAAAAGTTAAGTAACTAAAAAAGTAACTTTAAAAGTAAAGTAACTTTAGAAGTAACTAAAAAAGTAAAGTAACTAAAAAAGTAACTTTAAAAGTAAAGTAACTAAAAAGTAACTAAAAAAGTAAAGTAACTAAAAAAGTAACTTTAAAAGTAAAGTAACTAAAAAAGTAACTTTAAAAGTAAAGTAACTAAAAGAGTAACTTTAAAAGTAAAGTAACTTTAAAAGTAACTTTAAAAGTAAAGTAACTAAAAAAGTAACTTTAAAAGTAAAGTAACTTTAGAAGTAACTAAAAAAGTAAAGTAACTAAAAAAGTAACTTTAAAAGTAAAGTAACTAAAAAAGTAACTAAAAAAGTAAAGTAACTAAAAAAGTAACTTTAAAAGTAAAGTAACTAAAAAAGTAACTTTAAAAGTAAAGTAACTAAAAAAGTAACTAAAAAAGTAAAGTAACTAAAAAAGTAACTTTAAAAGTAAAGTAACTAAAAAAGTAACTTTAAAAGTAAAGTAACTAAAAAAGCAACTTTAAAAATAAAGTAACTTAAGTAACGTTATGACTTTTCGACATGGTACACTGACTTTTTCATGACTTTTTTCGACATCCTATACTATGCTGTTTATAACTCCGCAGCAACTCCCTTCATCAACATCGATTGTCTTCCTTCAGGATGGAGTCCAATCGCCAAAGACGTTGCACTATTCACATTTGTACAATGTGTAATAAATTATTGTGAAATTCTATTGAAGTCTCTCCTGATTGAATGACTTTTTTGACTGTTTTTCGACTTTAACCCCAGTAGAACAAACTGAAAAAACACAATTGGGTTTCATCATTAAATTCTTTTCTTTACTGCATTTGCACATAATTCACTGAACACACAGAAGTCCAGAAGCATCCAATACATAAACTGACCGATGAGAACAAGGTAAAAACAATACGTCTGTAATAAAATACACTTTCATGTTCTTATATGCATAATATAAAAACAATAAAGGAAAATATTTAAATTGCAGTAATTACTATTTACAAAAGGCATTTTCTTTTAAAAGGAACTTTTACAACTTCAGTACCTAAAATAAATCAAACTATATGCAGGTCAGGTGCAGTAGTACAAAAAGGCTTTGATATCAGGAGAGTAAGGTGACAGTTTTACAGCAGGACAGAAAGGCGGGATAAGGCCTGATGAACATTAGGTAGCCTGGAGGAGTTCACCAATGAGGAGCGAGTGCTTTTCCTCCGTTTCGTCTCTGGCCGGTCCAGGTTGCCTTCCAACCCAGCTGATATCACGCAGAAGTTCCAAATCATCAAGGTTGATAGGGTGAGGTCATCGCTAACGGAAATAACGAGCCTGTTGACGAGGGCAAACATATCAATAGTACAAACTACTAAACTTTTCCCCCCTATCATGTCCTACAGCCCGTCAACGGCCTCCCTACTGCACAGACCTGCTTCTTCCTGTTTCGCCTGCCCCCTTACACGAGCCAGGCCATCCTCGCTGAGCGTCTGCGTTACTCCATCCACAACTGCCCCTCCATCGACAACTACATGCTGACCCACAACACCGACGCAGCAGACAGCTCCGACACAGAGGAGTGAAGCGGCCAGCTGTGGTCAACCTGGTGATGAATGTATCTTCTCCCATGCCATGCACATTATGCACTGAACACAGACTTCTATTCGCCAAACCTGTAAGGTAGTGTACTGTACTGTTTATATGTTGGTTGAAATTAGAGATATGTGTAGTTTTGGTTTTCCAAATGTGCAAGGTGTTGTAATTAATGCAGTGCTTACTCTGAATCAACACTACAGGGTTACGGAATAAGAGTTTTTCAAATAAAAATAAAGTAACTAAAAAAGTAACTTTAAAAGTAAAGTAACTTTAAAAGTAAAGTAACTAAAAAAGTAACTTTAAAAGTAAAGTAACTAAAAAAGTAACTTTAAAAGTAAAGTAACTTTAGAAGTAACTAAAAAAGTAAAGTAACTAAAAAAGTAACTTTAAAAGTAAAGTAACTAAAAAAGTAACTTTAAAAGTAAAGTAACTTTAGAAGTAACTAAAAAAGTAAAGTAACTAAAAAAGTAACTTTAAAAGTAAAGTAACTAAAAAAGTAACTAAAAAAGTAAAGTAACTAAAAAAGTAACTTTAAAAGTAAAGTAACTAAAAAAGTAACTTTAAAAGTAAAGTAACTAAAAAAGTAACTAAAAAAGTAAAGTAACTAAAAAAGTAACTTTAAAAGTAAAGTAACTAAAAAAGTAACTTTAAAAGTAAAGTAACTAAAAAAGCAACTTTAAAAATAAAGTAACTTAAGTAACGTTATGACTTTTCGACATGGTACACTGACTTTTTCATGACTTTTTTCGACATCCTATACTATGCTGTTTATAACTCCGCAGCAACTCCCTTCATCAACATCGATTGTCTTCCTTCAGGATGGAGTCCAATCGCCAAAGACGTTGCACTATTCACATTTGTACAATGTGTAATAAATTATTGTGAAATTCTAATGAAGGCTCTCCTGATTGAATGACTTTTTTGACTGTTTTTCGACTTTAACCCCAGTAGAACAAACTGAAAAAACACAATTGGGTTTCATCATTAAATTCTTTTCTTTACTGCATTTGCACATAATTCACTGAACACACGGAAGTCCAGAAGCATCCAATACATAAACTGACCGATGAAAACAAGGTAAAAACAATACGTCTGTAATAAAATACACTTTCATGTTCTTATATGCATAATATAAAAACAATAAAGGAAAATATTTAAATTGCAGTAATTACTATTTACAAAAGGCATTTTCTTTTAAAAGGAACTTTTACAACTTCAATACCTAAAATAAATCAAACTATATGCAGGTCAGGTGCAGTAGTACAAAAAGGCTTTGATATCAGGAGAGTAAGGTGACAGTTTTACAGCAGGACAGAAAGGCGGGATAAGGCCTGATGAACATTAGGTAGCCTGGAGGAGTTCACCAATGAGAAATGAGCGCTTTTCCTCCGTTTCGTCTCTGGCCGGTCCAGGTTGCCTTCCAACCCAGCTGATATCACACAGAAGTTCCAAATCATCAAGGTTGATAGGGTGAGGTCATCGCTAACGGAAATAACGAGCCTGTTGACGAGGGCAAACATATCAATAGTACAAACTACTAAACTTTTCCCCCCTATCATGTCCTACAGCCCGTCAACGGCCTCCCTACTGCACAGACCTGCTTCTTCCTGTTTCGCCTGCCCCCTTACACGAGCCAGGCCATCCTCGCTGAGCGTCTGCGTTACTCCATCCACAACTGCCCCTCCATCCACAACTACATGCTGACCCACAACACCGACGCAGCAGACAGCTCCGACACAGAGGAGTGAAGCGGCCAGCTGTGGTCAACCTGGTGATGAATGTATCTTCTCCCATGCCATGCACATTATGCACTGAACACAGACTTCTATTCGCCAAACCTGTAAGGTAGTGTACTGTACTGTTTATATGTTGGTTGAAATTAAAGATATGTGTAGTTTTGGTTTTCCAAATGTGCAAGGTGTTGTAATTAATGCAGTGCTTACTCTGAATCAACACTACAGGGATACGGAATAAGAGTTTTTCAAATAAAAATAAAGTAACTAAAAAAGTAACTTTAAAAGTAAAGTAACTTTAAAAGTAAAGTAACTAAAAAAGTAACTTTAAAAGTAAAGTAACTAAAAAAGTAACTTTAAAAGTAAAGTAACTAAAAAAGTAACTTTAGAAGTAACTAAAAAAGTAAAGTAACTAAAAGAGTAACTTTAAAAGTAAAGTAACTAAAAAAGTAACTTTAAAAGTAAAGTAACTTTAAAAGTAACTAAAAAAGTAAAGTAACTAAAAAAGTAACATTAAAAGTAAAGTAACTAAAAAAGTAACTTTAAAAGTAAAGTAACTAAAAAAGTAACTTTAAAATTAAAGTAACTAAAAAAGTAACTTTAAAAGTAAAGTAACTTTAGAAGTAACTAAAAAAGTAAAGTAACTAAAAAAGTAACTTTAAAAGTAAAGTAACTAAAAAAGTAACTTTAAAAGTAAAGTAACTTTAAAAGTAACTAAAAAAGTAAAGTAACTAAAAGAGTAACATTAAAAGTAAAGTAACTAAAAAAGTAACTTTAAAAGTAAAGTAACTTTAGAAGTAACTAAAAAAGTAAAGTAACTAAAAAAGTAACTTTAAAAGTAAAGTAACTAAAAAAGTAACTAAAAAAGTAAAGTAACTAAAAAAGTAACTTTAAAAGTAAAGTAACTAAAAAAGTAACTTTAAAAGTAAAGTAACTTTAAAAGTAACTAAAAAGTAAAGTAACTAAAAAAGTAACTTTAAAAGTAAAGTAACTTTAGAAGTAACTAAAAAAGTAAAGTAACTAAAAAAGTAACTTTAAAAGTAAAGTAACTAAAAAAGTAACTAAAAAAGTAAAGTAACTAAAAAAGTAACTTTAAAAGTAAAGTAACTAAAAAAGTAACTTTGAAAGTAAAGTAACTAAAAAAGTAACTTTAAAAGTAAAGTAACTTTAGAAGTAACTAAAAAAGTAAAGTAACTAAAAAAGTAACTTTAAAAGTAAAGTAACTAAAAAAGTAACTTTAAAAGTAAAGTAACTTTAAAAGTAACTAAAAAAGTAAAGTAACTAAAAAAGTAACATTAAAAGTTACATAACTAAAAAAGTAACTAAAAAAGTAACTTTAAAAGTAAAGTAACTTTAAAAGTAACTAAAAAAGTAAAGTAACTAAAAAAGTAACATTAAAAGTAAAGTAACTAAAAAAGTAACTTTAAAAGTAAAGTAACTTTAAAAGTAACTAAAAAGTAAAGTAACTAAAAAAGTAACTTTAAAAGTAAAGTAACTAAAAAAGCAACTTTAAAAATAAAGTAACTTAAGTAACGTTATGACTTTTCGACATGGTACACTGACTTTTTCATGACTTTTTTCGACATCCTATACTATGCTGTTTATAACTCCGCAGCAACTCCCTTCATCAACATCGATTGTCTTCCTTCAGGATGGAGTCCAATCGCCAAAGACGTTGCACTATTCACATTTGTACAATGTGTAATAAATGATTGTGAAATTCTAATGAAGGCTCTCCTGATTGAATGACTTTTTTGACTGTTTTTCGACTTTAACCCCAGGAGAACAAACTGAAAAAACACAAACACAAACTAAACTTTTTCCCCCTATCATGTCCTACAGCCCGTCAACGGCCTCCCTACTGCACAGACCTGCTTCTTCCTGTTTCGCCTGCCCCCTTACACGAGCCAGGTCATCCTCGCTGAGCGTCTGCGTTACTCCATCCACAACTGCCCCGCCATCGACAACTACATAATTTCCAGTGTCACACAGTCCAAGCATTAAAAATACTTCTACCTTGTGGGCTCGCTGTCTGATAGTCGCAGATATTTATGGCCGCTTCTGCCGGCATCCCGCCAGTACCCCCGACGTGCGGGAGGATGCGAGGGCCCGTACATCGCTGCTTGCAGCTTTAATTTGTTTTATATCATTTTAAGTTGAATATCTTTGAGTTTTTGACTTTTAGAAGACATTTAGAAGACATTTAGAAGACTTTTAAAAGACATTTAGAAGACTTTTAGAAGTCTTTTAGAAGACTTTTAGAAGTCTTTTAGAAGACATTTAGAAGACTTTTAGAAGACTTTTAAAAGACATTTAGAAGACATTTAGAAGACATTTAGAAGACTTTTAAAAGACATTTAGAAGACTTTTAGAAGTCTTTTAGAAGACATTTAGGAGACTTTTAGAAGGTGTTTCCTCGTGTTTTAAGAACTTGTGATGAGCATTTGATATTTCAGAGATCCTGAGGTGAAGGTATTAATCAGTTAGAAATAAACACGCGGCTCTTATTTAGATGTAAACTGATATTTAAACTCACCTCTGAAATCGCTCTGCTAGCTGCCGTCCAGTCGCCCACATTACTGTTTTACATGAAGACCAGAGTAAAGGTCACCTGTGATCATCGATGCTGCTGGTCGACACCTGTCTGTCACCTGTTTAGTGCTGCAGGTGTTTTATGGGGGCGGAGCCTCGGGGCTCAATGTTCTATCACCTCTGCAGACTTCATCTTTCTGAGACGTGACATAAAGGTGATAATAGAAGTCCTGACCTTTATGTGACATTTACATCAGCAGATTCACCTGAAAGTCCTCGGTCCGCTTTTACGTCTAAAAGTCGCCTCAAATGAAACTCAGTTCTACTCGGCTGGTCGATCGTCTGAGGGCGTCGAACGTTTAAATCACACATTTATGAGAAACCTTTAACTGATGTACACTATCACACTGTGAGGGATGACGTGGGGCCTTCAGGGACCGTGACGGATCATTCAGGTGAGGACTTTTTAATTAAACAAAGACCTGTTTTAATATGTGATATTCCATCAAACACTCCTTCACTCAGTCTCTGTTCTCAACATACAAACAAACCAACACTCCGGTCCGGTTCTATTCTTAGCTGCCAAAAACCAACCGGAGTCACAATCTGAGCTGAAAGCCACCTGGATGTTCTCCTAAACCCCTTTCTTCAGACGGATTACAGCTTCCAATCGCAGGAAAACCTCCTCCAACCAAACTAAATCCTCAAAGGAGACACGCTGATGTAACCGAGCCTGAGAACATCACACGCTGTTCAACACGCCAACAGGAACAAAACACGCTTTGAGGAAACGCCGTCCAACAGACATTTAGTTATTTATTTCATTTCGCTGAATACAGTGATTTTGACAAATCTGTCTCCTCAGTATTTATCTTTTAGCTCCGATACAGTTGTATTTTTTATTTTTCTTAAAGAATAACAGATTATTGCTGACAGGCCATTTAATGTGTTTTGCGCCTAAGAAGCTGTGAGATATAGATCTTCTCCACTCGGGGAAAACAAATGGCCGCCTCCTGTGATTCTGGTTATCTCAGTCATCACTTTTCTGTTTCTTGATACATGCAGCCGGTCTGGATGTTGAGGACTTGATCGTTCATTTAAACTCCTCAAAAGCGTGATTTTTGTGTCCCGGTTATCACTCCGAGAATCTCCAGTTGTCCCTGAACGCCACCGTCCAATAACGGTTAACTGTGACTCGTGCAGCTGGTAAACAAACAAGAAGATCTCCACATTGTCGGAGAAGCTCTTGACGGAACAAACAGACTTTTATACTTTTAATTAAAGCCAGTTAATCTAACTCCTCCTCTTCCTTTGAGCTCAAGCTGCCTATGAAACAAAATGTCAGACGAGTTCTTGCTCTGAAAAACTACAGAAGAAATGCAGAACCAGTAGAGCAGCATTCAGGCGTTTTTGCACCAAATTGTTCCCCAATAACTTCTCCCCATCAATAGGAGTCATTACCGGCTGAGGTTCATTTAGAACACTCTGAATGGACCTCTATTGATCTCCACGGCTGCAGATACGCTCAGTAAAGAAGCTGTTGTCTTGGTTTACTAGACGGCTGATGCTTTTCTAAAAAATGGCGGTTGCTGGTGCTGCATTGGTTACGTCACACATGGTATATTTATACAACGATAAGTACGATCCTACAAAAGTCCATCAAACACGTGTCAATTTCCTCTTGTTCAAAATAAACAACTAAGTTAAGTTTAGGCAACAAAACTACTGAGTTATGTTTTGGGAAAAGATGATATTTGGGGTTTAAATAACTACAGAAGTGTCGTTACTGAAGCACAGAAGTTACGTGAGAAATAAATCAACATTGACTTCACACGAGGAACAAACAGCAGTCTGTGTTTTGGTCTTACTTCCTCGATTTCTTAGATATATGAAACAATTTCCTTAGATATCTACGAGTTACGGTGCATTATTTTTCGTAGGTTTAGCTTTTATTCTGGTATTTTTTTATATTTTATTATATTCATTTATTTTATTTTATTTATTTCATATTTGTTAGTTTAGTTTGTTCTGATCTGTTGTCTGTCAAAGCACTTTATAAACTTCTGTTTTTAAAGGTGCTATGTAAATAAAGTTATTATTATAAAACTATATATGTGGAATCTTAAACCTCAACTTGTTCTCATTATTTACGTCATCATTCAAAATGATGATTTAAAATAAATTAATGAGATTTTGATACAAAAACTATTTTAGTTCTCAGTTGAAGTCAAAAAGCACCTCATTCTACAGAGTGAATATGATAAAACATATCATTATAATTCCGTCTATACGACTCACGATGAACACACAGTCAGGAGTCGTCCCTCTGCAGCGACGACGCTCAGTACGAAGATAACAAGCCGACTATTGTCCTCGACCGCTCCGACACTCATTACGTTCTCTATTCTGGGAGACTTGTGTGTGTGAGCGCCGATTTCATCAGAGTCAGTCATTTACAAGAGAAAGGGTGAGATATGAAGGAGGGTAATGGCTGGGCTTAAAGGGGAGGAAGAGGAGCGATGAGAGTCAGCAGGATGAACCTTATAATTAGCCTCTTGCCCCTGTGTGTGTGTGTGTGTGTGTGTGTGTGTGTGTGTGTGTGTGTGTGTGTGTGTGTGTGTGTGTGTGTGTGTGTGTGTGTGTGTGTGTGTGGAGAGAGACGGCTTCATTTGTGTTACATTATTATTACATAGGAAGAATATGAGAACAGCCTTTTGTTAAAAATGTTACATGAATCCATAAAGTTATGCAGCAGAGAAATTAATTAATGACGCAATTTACCGTTAAACTTTATTTACACTGTGAGGGTTATCGTTAACCATCAGAGTGTAAATAAAGTTTAAACGTTAACCAACAGGAGAGCTAGTAACGTTAGCAGCACCGCTAACGGCTAACCAACGGAGGTTCACTTCAGTTACACTATGATGCCTTCAGGCTCTGCTCAGTGAACATGAGGACTGGCTGAAGGTACATTATAACGTTATCATGATGTGTTCACACGTCATCTGTAAAATGTAGTTTTGGTGACTTGAATGAATCCAGTAGTTTGAAGGAGATGTTTATGAATATAAAATATAGACTCATGGACAACTAAACTCCAGCTGTGTGGAGACGTCAGACCTACTAAACGTTATCCTGAAGAAGACTAAAGGTCGATGTCATACCCCCCCCCCCCCCCACACACACACACACACACACACACACACACACACCTGTAGAGCTTCCTCTTCCATGTGACACCTGACATTTGTGTCGACAGTGGAAAGCTTTGGCGTTTACCTCCAGGGAGCTGTGGGGGGGAGCAACCTTGAGAAGTAATTTGGTGGGAGAAGAAGAACGAGGTAGGAGAAGGTGGAAGGAGAGGAAGTAAGGAAGCGTGTTTGGTGAAAGTGGTGCATTCGTTAGAACTATTTCTTCATCAAAGAGTGAAAACCTTGAGTGTAGAAACAGAGAACTACTGAGATTATTTAAAGAAACAACGGTCGAGACCTTCAACAAACATCTACCAACGACTGAAACACAGTAAACACGTAAGACGTGAGCAGCTTCTGAATCACTTCACAAACACCAAAAGTCAGTGGTGGGCCGTCAGGGCCTGCAGAGCCTTCTCTGCTGGTCTAAACAGAATCACAAAGTTAGAGCTATTTTATCATTTAATAATTGTTCTTAAATACACTACATGTATTATAATTTATGTAAATATTGTTCCCATTATCTTATGTTCTCATTGCACAGCTACTGTGCTCCTCAGCTGCTCTGCTTCAGTGCAGCTTGTTTTAAGTAGAGCTTTGATCCAATCAGAGTTCACCTCTGTGTCTCTAGGTAGAAGAGAGGCCCCAGGCCTGCAGACTCACCAGTGAATCCATGTGCAGGTTAAGTGAATGGGGACGATGTTGTTGATCGTCATAGTGTTCAACCAATCAGATCTTTAGTTTGACATGTTGGGCGTATTCTTTGACGTGTCAGAGCTGCTAGCTGGCCTACAGCTACGTCAGCATTAACAGTTTTCAGCAGCAGCTCTGCAGTGAGGCGCAGCGTGTGCTGTGATTGGTCAGTGGGCGAGCACGTGACTATTGTGAAACGAAACTTAAAGTAGCAGCAAGATGGATTTTTGTTTGGTTTAATATGTGATAGGAACTATTGTTACGTCCAATGTTGCTCTGGGGACATATTTAGCCGTTGATCCTTCCTCTTATTTCATCACTACTGTGTGCCTCCTCTTCCTTCTCCTGTCTCCACTCCTCCCTTGCTGATGTCACCTTTCTCCCCCTTCCCTTCCCCCGACTTTCACCTCTCTCCACTTAATGCTGTTATCTTTATCTTTATCCATTAGAATGTCCCGCCTCCTCTCGGCCTCCTGCTCCTTTAACAGCAGCCTCTAATGGAGCCGACCGGCTGAGGACGAAGGAGGTTAAATCTGCAGGACTTCATTACCCAAAAATCCCCGTGTGGACAAAAGTAATACAGATGTGACAGTTAGCGGACGGGAGGACGACCAACTCTACGACATTTTTAATGCGTTTTCTTACGAAAGTTCAGGAAAAGCCGATGATTTGAGTTTAAATAAGTACAGAAGTGTCGTTACTGAAGCACTGACGAATAAATCACGTCTGGCAAAACTGGTGATCTTGACTTTTGGTTCAACCTTATTCCATGTGAGCTCATCAATTACGCGTAAATACACATTTCTACTAGATTACTGTGTAACGTGATCAGAGTACTTCTACTTTAAAACCATGAAGCTCTTTTGAAGTCTTAAACATCATCTTCTTATGATTCAATGTGGTCACACTGATGTGGAATCATCTGCTAAAGTTTAAAAAGGTTGAAAAGAGATCTCTGGGTTTCATTGTATTTTCTCTGAAAGTGGTCTTAAATGAATTATACATGATGTTCTCTTCCGGCTTATTTATCCATGAATATTAAAGAGCAATCCTCTCATGGACGTTTTACCTCAAACTGGACTTCCTGGAGTGTTCTCAGGCCACACGCCCACACAGAAAGTAGTGCCTCTTTCCGTCTGCAGGCCTTTAAAGAAAAGAGAAGAAGAAGAAGCCGCTCTCCTCCGGAGGTTAACTGGACATGGATATATATATATATATATATATATATATATATATATATATATATATATATATATATATATATATATATATATTCTGTTACCTGCATGAGGATCATTCACATTCTCAGAGGGAACATCTTCTCTGGTTTGATCCACTTCAAAGAGATTTAATTGAAGTTTGGACCGAGGATGAGACGACGGATCACATTCAAAGTTTTTGGCTCTTCTTCTTCTGCTGCTGCTGCTGCTTCCAGCGGTTTCTACTGTTTCAAGCTGCACTTTTCTGGTCAAAAAGAAAACTATGTTTTATCTGCCAGCTCCACTGTTACATCTTTCATTTTCCTCTGGACTTTGCTTCCTCTCCTCCTCCTCTCCGTCACATCTCCTAACCTCAGAGCTAACCTGATCACCTCTCCACTCCCTCAAAATCTCACTTCCTTTTTCTCGTTTTACTTTGAGCGGCGAATCGACCCGACAGCGTCGCCTCCTCCTCCTCCTCTCCTGCTCTCCACCTCCATCCATCATTCTCCTCTCTCCTCTCTCATCTGATAGCAATGACCTTCTAGCAGTGAGTCATCTCCATCCTGACGGCTCGTCCGTGTTTCTCCTCCTTTCTGTTCACTTCACTGTCACTCCTCATCCGGCCTCGGTGGACTAACCCAATACTGTCACCTCCTCGCTCTGCTCCTTTTGTGTCTCCTCCTCCTCTTCCTGCTGCTCGGTGATGATGACCTCACCGGTGTTGTCTTCACTGTTGTTAACACTCAGACCTCAGTGTGCTGAGAGACACGAGAGGACATCATGTCCTTTTCCATTTTTGCTTCGGTTTGTGTCTTTTTAACAATTTGTATTGCTACTATAAACGTTAGGGACGTGATGTGATTAGATGTGGGAATAACCAGAGGCTCCACGATACGATGTTATCGCGATATTTAAGTCAAGATACGATATTCTCACGATATTTAAGTCAAGATACGATATTATCACGATACAATATTATCATGATATCTATGTCACGATACGATATCACAATACTTAAGTCATGATATGATATTATCACGATACAATATTATCACGATATTTAAGTCACGGTGCGATATCATGATACGAAATTCTCACAATATTTAAGTCACGTTACGATGTTATCGCGATACTTAAGTCTCGATACGATATTATCACGATATTTAAGTCACAATACGATATCACAATACTTAAGTCATGATACGATATCATCACGATGTCATGGTACGATATTATCACGATAATATCACAATATTTATGATATGATAATTTCATAATTTGTTTTAATTTCTTTGACTTTTAGAGCCTTTAATTCAACAAACAGATAGTTTGTTTGTTGATTATTTTGCACAGAAATAAAGAATTGTCTAAATAAATCTAAATATATATAAAATAAATATAAATTGTATAAATCTAAATAATGTCCGACCCTTCGTGAGGTTTTTCCTTCTTTACAGTATTTTTCTGTTATTTATTTCCCCTCTCATGTTCACTCGTCTCCTCCCTCCTGACAGCGGCCCGCTTTCACCTCTTAGCTTCAGGTTAACGAGATAACGTCGCCTCCTCACCCCTCCTCACCCCTGCTCCACTCATCTACCCCTCCCCCCTTCACCTCCTCACAGCAGGCTAATTAGAGGGCACCCCTGTTCTTCTCCCATCTCCCATTTTCTTTCACTTATCCTCCATTTTTACCTACCCCCGATGACATGAACTCCTCACTGCCGGCTAAAGTGGATGTCGTCACCTCCTCTTTCCTTGTCTCAGTCTGAGGAGTCACCGGGGTGTGATGCGTTTGAGGACAAACACTGTAAAGCTTTTACGGCGCAGCAGTGCTGGAAACAAACAAAGTGCTCACTAATGCTTCAGAATAAGTGCAGCAGAACTTGAAGACCTGATCTTCTCTATAACAGTTTACCATCAAGTATATATAATAATGAATCTGTGTGATAATAAGAATATGTCTGATACCAGTTTGTATGTGTATGGCTGAAACTATTTCTACTTAATCTGATTTATTTGTTCAACTCATCAATTCATCATTAATAGTCTATACAAATATAGAAATGTTCATGTTAGTTATCAGAACACAAGGTGACATTTTCAGTTAGTTTGAAATATATATTTAATGATTAGTGCAGCCGATGATTACTTTTATAATTAATTCATCTGCTAAATATGCTTTCAATTAATTATTAAGTCCCAAAACATGTTTCCCAGCGCTCAAGGTGAGGACTTGAAATTACTTTTTTCTTTCTGACAAATTGTGCAAAAACCAAAGATGTTCAATTTACTTTGATGAAAGACTAAAAAACAACAACAAAAATTCATATTTTAGAAGCTGTAACCAATAGATTTTTGTAATTTTTGTTACCATAAAATAATCAAATAATTCTTTCAGCTCTAATTACATTTCCAATGTATTACTTCCTGTCATTTTAGAAGCTGAAACAGGAGAATATGGATTTGCTTAATCAATAATGTAATGCACACACCAACAACTGATGTCACGACGACTACGTTCACTTCTGATAGACAGTGATACACGCTTACTAAAATAACTTACGTCACACAGACGTCATCACAAACACGTCGTCTCTTGGATGCCGTTAGTCTCGAGAACCTTTCGTATCGTAGAGAAAACGTCTCGTTTTCAGACTCGTTAACAGCTTCAGCTCGTTTTATTCAATGAAAAGAGAGATTCTTCCACTGGCAGCAAATTCCGTACAATCCGTCTAGCAACAGACGACTCAATGAACAATATCACCGAAGAATATAATGACACCAATAGAGAGCAACGCTGATAAATGCTGAGAGAGTTCATGAAAGGAAGAACTGTTTGTGAATCTCTTGAACTGATAATATTTCGTCTGGAGGACTTTTCAACTTGTTGACCTTTCAGCTGTGTTTGTGCTCCGAGAAAACCGCTCTGAGGTTTCCACTTCTGAGGGGAACAAAACCAGAGGTCAGAGGTGTCCCAGTGGACGTCCTGGCCTCCTCCTGGCCTCCTCCTCCTCCTCCTCGCCTCTCTAAACTCTCCCCTCTCCTGATGTCGACCTTCTGAGACCTCTCACATCTCTTCCAGACCTCCTGAGTCCACCGCTGTGGTGAAAATAGACTTTTGGGAGCAGAACAAACAGAACAAAGTGGGGTGCACTGCTTTGAACCTGAAGTCCTTCATACCCACCTCTTCAACATCATCATCTTCCTCTCACACCTTCCTTCTTCAGCTCTTTTGTACTTCAGTATATTCTAATCAATCAAAGTTTAAATGTTGTCAGATAATTGTAATGTAAGAACAAAAGTCACATTTGAGAAGCTGCAACAATCAAATATTTGGCATTTTTGACAATTTAAATAGTTTTAAATTCTTAATTCTTTTGATCGACTAATGATTAACCATCCCAGCTCTACTGTCATGTGATGTGACTTTCTCTCTAACGAGCAAATACATGAGACAAATGTCCTTCCTGCTCTGTATTTAATAGAGAAGCTAATGCTGCGTTCACAGCAAACGCAAAGACAGTTTTTCACGAGACGAAATTACATACAAAGTCAATGCAAAGACGCAAATGGACGCAAATGGACGCGAATTTGGCGATATGAATGAGGCGACCGGTCCCATAGCGGACACTGGAAGGGAGCAGGACTGAGACTCTCCATACCATGTCCTTTAAATGGAGGTAGTGAGGTCAATGCACCAACGAAGAAGACTGAGAACAGCCCATCTCACTGGCACAAAGCGGGAGACTCATGATTCATTTTTACCCTAAAACAACAAGGTGCAAAAGTCAGACCTCCAAACCTCAAGAAGAAATAAACCTACAGGAAGCAAGTCAGAACCCAGACGTCTAGTTCGACCAGCTGGGAGTTCATCTGACCCACATGAAGTGTGTTATAGTCCATCAAACAAACCTTCCAATCCCTCCAGGTTTATGACTGCTGGTTTACTGGCTCCGGTTGTGATGTACTTCAAAAGAAACTCCCACATTTTGGCCTCATCCTTCAGGGAATTAAGAACCTCGATCAGTCTCTCCGTTTGATCGTCAGAAAGGTGAACGGTGCTTTCAATGCAACCTGGACGCCTGAATGTTATTCACTTAAGTCACTCTGTCATCGGACAGAGACGTCTCTTTAAGTAAGAATCTCAACCCGCCGGCGGGATTGAAAAGCATGATTTCTTTGAACAATCGCAAAAACTACGTTGTTTATTGCAACCAGAAGCTGTAAAAACTGTCAGATTATCATCTTTCAGACGATACTTGAACACATCACGTGTGTCGAATGCTTCCATCAGAAAAAAGCAGCCAAAATGAAGCTTAAAATTGGTATTTCATCAAAAACATTATTGTCTCATTTCCTGACAGATATCCATCAAGACGTGTTGAAAAGTCTTGTTACGTTCGAGCAAAAGTCTAAAAGTCAAAGATATTGAGTTTACATGAATAATAAAACAGAGAGAAGCGTCACATTAGAGAATTTGGAACCAGAGAAATGATTAATGAGCCGTCAACACCGAATCAATCAAAAACAATTAAAATGTGAGATTCCTTAAATGCTCAGAAGTGTGAACAGAGTCTGGTGGGAGGCAACTCAAGTGTCTTCTGTCCTGCTGAGGACCTCAGTGTCTCTAAAATCACTGCCGATGGACTAATTGATTAACGTCTCAGAAGAACTCTGCTTGCTCATCCGTCTCACCCCCCCTTCCTCCTCCTCCTCCTCCTCCTCCTCCTCCTCCTCCATCATCGCCCTTCTTCCTCGCTGACCTCCTCAGCAGCGAGCTGACTGGAGGGAGCCTCACGCGGCGCTAACCAGATAAATGCCGATGTCAGCGGTGATGGATGGCGAGGGGAGCCTTGCCGCCTACCCAGCATGCAACACTGGAACGCAGCTCCATTAATTATCATTCACAGCGGAGGCCTGAAGGGGAAAGATCCGTCTCTGTCTGTCGCACTCCGACGCCATTTCTAAAGGGACGATCTCTGTTTCTCTGGAGTTTTATAAGCCGAGGCTTTCACGGCTGAATGACGTCTCGCTGCTACTTCCTGTCCTGCAAAAACAACCAAAATCTAATCGTAGAATTAGATAAAGTACATTTCTTTACATAACATAAAGAATAAAGTATCTATCTATCTATCTAATCATCTTTCTCAGACGATGAAGTTTCATCAGAAGGATACAGGGATGTTCGTTTTGTAAAAGATTGATTCAACAGTCGGTGTGACTAAATGAAGTCTGACAGGAAGATCTTCATCAATTAATCACAAAGCGAGAGGACGACCACGTCTCCAAGAAATGACAATAATATATTAAACGATCGATTTGCTGCAGGAAATACGTTTTGAGAGACACGTGTCACTTAAATTATGGTTCTATTACATGCTGTTCTCACACAGCGTTCATAACTTTATCTACAAAAACACTAACCACAAAATCAATTCCTACATAACTGAGCTCAGAAACACACACAGGGCACGTGGGAGGTGAAGGGTCCAACAAACAAAAACGTATATAAGAAGTGGACGCATTCATCTTGACATCATTGGTTTGTGGACTGTCATTATGAAGCCTCGAGTTTGAGCCATTTTGCCAATTTTCGCCATCTTGTTTTTCTTGCAATGAACAGGAAGTGACCATATTTGGACTGTAAGCATCCCCTGCGTTATGGTCTGTGTGACTCTAAATGGACCATCATTTACTAAATGAACATCATGCTGTATTGAAGAAGACTTGAAACTAGAGATTGAGACCATAAACTCATGTTTACAATGTTTACTGAGGTAATAAATCAAGAGAGAAGTAGAGTCATTTTCTCATAGACTTCTATACAACCAGAGGAGTCGCCCCCTGGTGGACATTAGTAGACCAGCAGTTCTCTCTTATAACTGATATGTTACAGGAAGATGTTTGATAGTTTTAAAACCATGTGGGAGGAGCCACACAGACCGAATCAAATAACTTTATACGTCTTTGTTGTTCTTTTTCTTTGTCTCACCATAAAGACCATAAATGTGACAGAAGCAGTGAAACCGCTGAGAGAAAGACATCCATCACAGAGAGCTAAACAAGCTCGGGGGGAACAGATGTTGTTTGGTCGACTTTGATACAAACAGCAATAAATGATCATTAGGCCGTTCGTCACGCCGGTGTTTACAAAGACGCCAAACTCCCATTGGCTCTCGTTAATTAGTCCACGCCCCCTTTAGAGTCCGTAGAGGGGGTTCCTCTCAGATCCACGAGGACCCCTCACAAGACGCCTCAGAAGAAGAAGCATCATCCTGCAGGAGTTCACATAAATCACAGCGATAGTCTCTGAACAAACAACAACACCAGCTGCTTCTCACACAACAAATCAGTGGAATCAGCTGCTGCGGAGGAGAAGACGCTTTATTTCTTCTTTTTATGAGGGAGAAGATTCAATTTCTCTGCAGCGATGCTTTTGTGTTTTCATGCACATTCTGGACAAATGTCTGTCGATGTTGATTAATAGATTCATTCTTTAAATAAAAAAAAATGTCATCATGAGTTTCCAGAGTCTTCAGATGTTCTTTGTTATGCAAACAACATTCCAAAAACCTAAATATATTTATTTTATATGTGATAAAATAAATATAACAGATATAGAAGATGCAAACAGAAGATGTTTGTATTTTACAATAAACTTTAACAATCAATTCTCTGAATTGTTTTTAATTAGGGCCCGAGCATCATCGGGCCAGCGAAGGCCCTGTTGAAATTCAAACACAAATAGTACATCGGGCGCACTCGGCGGACGAGCCGGATAATATAAGACAGAAGTGAGTTTTTGTTGTTGATTGACAATTCAAAATATCGACTTCACTGTTGTTGTGGCGTCTTTTTAAATCAAATGTGTTTTCTCGGTGGACATCTGTGTTAATTGGCTAATTATCAATCAATCAAGTTTTAATTACGAGGAACCTTTCAAACTAATCAAATGCAAATCAAAGTGCTTAACAAATGATTGATGAGAAGATGAAGAGTAATGCACAACTAATTAAATTAGGTAACATAACTTTTAATAATTAACACTTGAAATGAAGACAAGAAAGAACTAAATGTGAACCGTACTTTTACTTAAGATTTCATTAAACCTTTTTTCTTTGATGAGGAAGATCTTGGGTAGATAATAATAATAATAATAATAAATACAAAACTAAAATTAAATCATACCCTCTAAACTAAAAATAAATCTATTTTGAATTAAATTCAAACTATTAATAAGCTTGTTTACAAGATAGTGAGCCAAGGCTGATCTAAAGAGGGAACCAAGATAAATAATATAAATGAATAAATAAATAAAATGCTAAAAACACTGGATAAATTGATCTGGGTAAAGTTAAATTAGAGTGATAAAAAATAAGAAATAAAATATGTATAGATACTAAAATTACAGCCCAAAAGCACAAAATACATTTAATAAAATCAGACCATTAATAATAATAATTAGGTTGTGTAATGTGCATAATGGAACAATAAAGCTTTGTTGAAAGTTGAATAAAGAGATTTTCTTCCTTCTCTTTCGTTGAGTCATGTGACCATTGATGTCTCTGCACGAGTCCTTCAAGTGGGCACTCGTGAAAAGAGGTTTTACTCATAAAGAGAAACTGCAGCTTTCACACGTCTGAAATGATCTGTCTGTGCACTTCACTCATAAACGTTTGCTGTGATTGATCTCATGGGATGAAGGTTGTTAGAGGAAACACTTTAAACACCAAGAACCCTTCAAGTTTCTCTGAGAGCCTCCAGCTTTAAGAGCCGACTCCACCGTCACCTCGTCAATCACTGGATGATACGTTTTAATGGCACCATGAGACGCTGACAGGGTTTCTATCCAGGTGTGTGTGTGTGTGTGTGTGTGATTTAGACAACTAAACTACTTAGTTCGGTTTAGACAAAGTGTTTTATCTTTAACATGTAGTGTAAAGGTGAGAATCTGAGGCGTTAAAACATCTGCTAGAAGACATTTTAACTATTAAAGTGGCCAGAATTATTGTTACTCTAATTCTAACCTTCAATCTAAAGAACTTATCATCAACACGTAAAGCAAACAACTGTCAGGAAGTTAAAAATACCTTCAGCTCGCTTTAAAGCGCGTTTGTGTCTCAGATCAGATTGAATTCCCTCTTCGTCATCAATCTGCTGCCGTTTCTCTCCTTTTGAAATACAAACTGACTTCACGTCTCTTCTCCTCGACATTTCTTTCCTGTCGTCTTTTTGCCGTTTTACTGGAAACGAGAGAAGCGTGTTTTTTCCTCTCACTCGACGAAAACAAGCTTTTGTCTCGTACATTTTGTGACAGCGCTGTCCTCAGCGAGACGTCTTCACGCCCTCTCCGCCTCTCGAGACTTCAGGACAAATGGTGTCAGATCTTCAGAGCCGACGGGCCACGAGGACGCTCCCATAAACGTCCGCTCGGTCTGAAATGTTGTGACGGCTTCAAACTTTTAAGCGGACGAAACCAACAAGGACAAAAAAAAAAGAGGCTGTGACATGAAAACAGCTGCTGTCCTGAAAAGAGACGGACGTGAGGAGACACAACGTCAAACAACGCTGACAAACACTTCAACACATGTCCGAGAAAAGAAGGAACTTCAACCAGCGAGTTTTATTTATGGTCTTCATCGTCTCATTGGTCCTAAAGAAGCCACTCACACATCAGGAGTAGAGCTGACGAATCAATTAGTCCATGAAGAGAAACTTAATCCACCTTTTTAGGCGTTTTATTTGATTGTAAAGTCAAAATCTTCAGGTTTTGGACTGCAAGCTATCTTAAGCTGTTAGGAACTGTGACGGACATTTTTCACAATTTTAAGACTAAAATATTCTTTTTATTCTTGATAATTCTAAAGAATAAACAGCAGATTAGTCGATAATGAAAATTATTATTAGTTGCAGCCGTAATTGAAAGAAATTTGGGGATTTTGTGCCTTGCTCAAGGACACTTTCACACCTGTAATGGAAAAAGTTGACATACTACATGTTTTTGTTTTTTACTCCATTACATTGTTCTTGATTCAACAAAGGCTAAAAACACATCAGGTTATATAATGTTACATGTTATACATATATATATATATATATATACATGTTATAAACGTATCCTCAAACAGCGGTTCGTACATCGTGAAGTTAAAGATTTCGTGCGTTTTCCCGCTGAAGTCTTTTTCCTCTCGTTACATGAACACAGTCTCCTCAAAATAACAGGAAACATCTCAAAGGAAAAGTATTTTGGGTTAAATTAACTACAGAAGTGATGTTACTGAAGTACAGAGGTACTACGAGTCAGTATTCTTTTCTACTAGTAAATATAAATTAATAAAAGCGCATTTACTTCCGTAGGCACAGCTACGAATGCTGGATGAGACCAACCTGATGTAACATCTCAACAGGTTGTAAAGCTGTTTAAAGTTACAATAATCCAATCATTCATAAATGTATGTATGAGATTAAAACTTGCCCTTTGATTAATAATGGAGTGTTTGTATTCAAGTAAAGTATCTGAACTCTTGCTTTAACACAGCAGCACCTCCTCACCACACCTCCAGTGGTTTAAAGTCCTCCATCCTTCACGCTTCACCTGCTGCAGAACTCTGCTCGGACTCGAGGAGTTGCGGGGGGGAATCTCAGGATCGATGTAAGAAACCCTCACCTCCCCGTGAACTGCCCCAGAAAACTGAAATATAGATATCTGTATTCCAATTTAATCAAGAGCCCGGAGGGGACGAATGCTAATCGCCTCACCTCCTGTTCCTCCTCCTCCTCACATTTCCATCTCTGACAGCGCGTCGCCCTCAAAGACTCGTCGAAGCTGCAGCTGAATGCACAACAGCAGCGAGTTAAAATATACATGTTTGTATTCTCCACTAAAAAAAGCCCGGAGGCATCCGCGTGTTCAGGTAGCCACATCTGAAATGACTCGTACACCCTCTCTGCGAGGAGATACCTTGCAGCTAATAAAGGAAGTCCCAGAAAATTGATTTACAAATTTGAGAGCCAGAGGAGGAGAACAATACAACAACACTAGAAACACAGGTACTCCAGAGGTATCGTGGCTGTTTCACCTTCTCTGCTGTAAAACTCCGGGGATGAGCTGCACCGCCGCGGGCCGTGTTTATATTCATATTAGCCGCGTTAGCTAATGTGCATTCATTTTTCATAGCGCCAACCTTCAGGCTGCTTTTTCCCTCACCGACTTCCTAAAATGAGACACAGCTCTTTAAGTGCAAAATAATGTTCTCGGTGTCTGCGTAGACAATATTTCAGTTTGGAGAGCCTCTCGCCAACACACACTGGTGCTTCAGACTTTCATCCAGATCAGAGAGGAGCTGTAGCTCGCATTCATAAATAACTAAATAAGTACATTTGTCAGTTTCTTCCCCAACAAATCTTATAACTGGTCCAACATGGAATCGTGTGACCTCTATGGTTAAGGTTTTGGTTAAATTCATCCATCTGTCACACATTGTTTGGTCGATGAAGCGGTTGATGTACGTTGAGGTTTATAGTTTATCATCAGACTTCAACACTCAACAGGTGTTCTTCAGACATGATCAGGTCGTGAACATACTTTAACTAGAAAGGTTGTTCAGGAGAGAGCAGATCTCCACCATGTGTGTCTGCAAAACACACGTAAAAACAAGCGGTGACGTACGCATGTAATCGGCTCAAAGTTCTCATATAAAACACAATATACAATCTTAACAAAAGCTACATTAAACTCATCAAACTTTCCGTGAGGTACTCAGCAGTGTGCGTGCTGGTAGCTCTGTTAGCGGTTAGCTGTTAGCAGTTAGCCAGACACAACGTAGAAACATTACAAGTGAGCTGCAGATCAGCGGCCGTGAGGTACTCAGCAGGGTGCGTGCTGTTAGCTCTGTTAGCTGCCAAACGCACCACAAACAGAAATAAAGTTCCGTCTTTATTCTGACGTGACGTCTATTTATTTATAATAGTTTCTAATAATAGATCAAGAAAGAAATAGAGTGTGAGTGATGGAGTGTGTGTCTTGATTTATAAAGTGAAGCATGTTTTATTTATTAGGAAAAAATAATATAAAATTCATGATTTCTTCGAGATGTGTCGACACGTTCATTCTAACTGTTAAAGGTCTTTACACACCTAACACACAACAGGAATATTTAGTATCAGAACTGTTCGTACAAAGGGAATTTTACTGCGGTTGCACACTTCGTTCAGTAAATGAGACTGTGTTTCTGTCGTCTGTTCGCGGTCTCGACAGATTTAGGATTCATTCTTCTTTTCTAGAATCGTGTTCTGCTTAATTAGTTTATTTGTATTCAGGTCTCTCTTCTTCTCGTGTTCACATCAATATCTGACTTGTAAATGAACAAAAGAGATTCAGTGCTTTGTATCACAGTGACTCTTCATGTGACTCCGTCGGATGTGTAACAGAGCTTCTGTCGTTAAACGGTTTAATGTTCATCAGCCTTTAATCATCCCAAAAAAAGAACTCTAATTAAATTCAAGCCTCAAACTGACACATTTCCTCTTTTCTGAACTAAATTGAAGAAACTCTACGCTAGTGTCTCTTTCATCTGCAAATTGATTGGTTCCTCCAGATCAGGAAGCCGGCGCTCTGTGTGTGTGTGTGTGTGTGTGTGTGATTCATCACGGTGAGGAGTGCTGACGGGGCATTAGGATCAGGCTTCGGGGGGGTTCCCCCTCCTGCAAGCTGCAGCTGATGGAGCACATTCGTCACACGAGGACGGTCCGAGCGTCAGACCGACGGCAGCAGGATTATCACCGCCGGAGGGAACTCTGGGACCACAGAGGAGACCACGATGCAGTCTGAGGAGCTACGAGATCCGTGCTGGTCTCAACTCAAGAGGTCTAGTGCCGAGAGACGTTTGAGGTCCACAGGAATTCAGAGCATCCTAAATATCAGCTGCTGCAGGTGAAGCTCCGTGTCGCATCAATGTTTTGAAATATACAACTAATCATTTCACCAAAGAACAAAGTAGAGGTGATGGTTTGTAATGTAACTTCATGGTGAATAGATAAAGCTGGTTTCCAGGTACAATTGGTGAAAAACTACCATTAAAGTACGACGGTCTGGTTTCATATTTAACAAGAGAATATTTAATTTTGTCTATGAAACATCTGGAATATTCACCCAACAACCCGCCAGCCAATTAGAAGAAGCATTTATCAAAGCCAGGAACTGTAAAAGCTGAAATCATTTGGGGATTATCAAATTCCCCGACGGTCCTTGAACTGATCATCTGTGACGAACGCCTTCATCAGAACAAATAAAATGTAAAATTAGAATATTCAAATCTCACCAAAATAAACCAGATCCTGTAAAAACATTAAAATCTGTGTTCATCAACAGTCACACGACAAAGAGAGACGACAGGATGTAAGAAGACGTTTAAAAATGTAAATACTTCAACATGTAAAACAGCTTCTGAAGTACGGACATCACAAATACTTCATGTAAATACTTCAACATGTAAAACAGCTTCTGAAGTACGGACGTCACAAATACTTCATGTAAATACTTCAACATGTAAAACAGCTTCTGAAGTACGGACGTCACAAATACTTCATGTAAATACTTCAACATGTAAAACAGCTTCTGAAGTACGGACGTCACAAATACTTCATGTAAATACTTCAACATGTAAAACAGCTTCTGAAGTACGGACGTCACAAATACTTCATGTAAATACTTCAACATGTAAAACAGCTTCTGAAGTACGGACGTCACAAATACTTCATGTAAATACTTCAACATGTAAAACAGCTTCTGAAGTACGGACGTCACAAATACTTCATCTCTGACTTCTGTTGGACGTTGAACGGCTGGTTTTCATCACCTCCGCCTCCCGGCAGCCTCTTGGTTTCTCCGTCTTTACACTTCTTGCTTTCTTGATTATGTAGATTATATTTAAATACATTCTTGTGGTATATATATATATATATATATATATATATGCATGTTACCAGTCCAGTGCTCTAAGAGTAAAGAACCATCCCCTGATGTATATCTCCAGTTTAAAGCACCTTGTTATGTTGTTTTCATTCATATTCATATTGTATTTATCATTATTAGTCCTGAAGCCAGAGAACAGAAATCTGGAACAATGTTGTGTTTTGCAACATGAGGTGATTTGTAGTGAAAGTTGGTGAAGGAGTGAACCTGGATACAGGTTTTAAACGATAATAAAGACGTATTGAACATGGTGGAGTGTGAATGAAGCCTGAGGACGGTTCTAGAAGGAGAGTTCAGTCAAACAGCGTTTCAGGGTCGACACAACGTTTCCATAGAAACATGGAACTAAACTAATGAAATGAGGTGAAAACAGACGTTCCCTAATGTGCGTCATGTGTTATGAATGATGTTCCTGAGCAGCAACATAACTCACTGACAGCTATGAATGAATGAATAAGAGCGGTGTGATTATTGTGGATCATTAGTCCTCACAGTTACACCCCCGAGGCCTCCGGAGGCTTTACAAAGGTTAGCGATGAATATTTCAACGGTTATGTTCAAAAAAATCAAAGGCAATGAATTAGAAATTATAAAAGAAAAACATGCTTCTCATAGCAATTTTATTTATTTCAGCTTAAAGTTATTATAATTTAAGCGTCTTTAATCAGTAGATTATCACTCAAATACTCTAAATGTTTTACTTTTACTTTGCTGTGTTTTTTAACTCAATTTAAATGATAAAGAAATAAAAGATTGTATTTTTATAGTCATTATTATTCTTGTGAATAAAGAGAGAAGGAGCCCATGAGCAGCAGAGGTTAAAGGGTTAACTCCACTGGATCATGAGTCATGCTTCACACGGTCGATCACCAGTGAAACCCGACGGAGGAGCTGCAGCTCCACCAGCAGGAGACCGGACCACCGCCTCCATCGGGCTGAAACACCAACAGAGCATCAGAAAAAAGAAAATGACGGAGGAAAGGAAGTGCATTTAAAAACAACCTACAACCAAACAAAAAAGTGCTGCCGGGGAAGAAGAAGAAGAAATAAGCTGCAGAGATACGGAGCTTTAGAGCAGCTGTGTGGCGGTAACCGGGTCAAGCGGAGCTGAAAGGTTGAAAGCTGAAAACACTTCCAGAGTTTTAATCATTTACTCGAAAAAGAAAAATAAGAAACGTGTTCGAGTCTGTTTATTCTGTTTCTGTCCAGTTTTTAAACTTGATTTCAGATTCACACAGGTACTGGATGACACCATCTTGTTTTTTTACCCTGCTTTATGGTCTGTTTGACTCTAATGGACCATCATGTACTAAATGAACATCATGCTGTATTGAAGACCAGAGGAGTCGCCCCCTGGTGGACACTAGAGAGAATGCAGCTTTAACACGTGAAGCTTTGACTTTAACTATTGTCTCAGCTACATGTGGGGGCGCCTACCCAGCATGCCTTGCTACTCTACCTTTAATTGGCAGCAGGCTGCTAAATGCTAACGTTAGCCTAGCTATGATGCTAACCGGTGCTTCGAATCAGGAGGAGCAACTCAGACACTTTTTTATCCGCGCAGTATTCTCTTTTGATTTTCATGTTTTTCATCAATACTTCTGATCATTTTGAAGGCAAGAAATCAACCGTGTACATTTAGAATATATATATAACATGAACATTGATGGATTGAATTGTTTTCAGGAAGCTAGTCGAGGACTGAAGAAGGGAGGACGAGTGAATAAAGAGTCTGAGCATCACGTTCATGGAAAGAGTCACTAAAGCACATTTGCCATCGCCAGAAGAAAACATTAATAATTGGATATTTCTGCAGACCTCCAATTTAATTCAATATCAAATGCCGACTTTAACTTCTTTCACATATTAAAAGTGAAGTCCTCCCTCAGGTCTCTCTCCTGAAGTTCATTAACAACACAAACACATAAACTCGTCTTTACGAGGTCATAGAACACATCGCTGCTCTGAACACTGCAGATGAAACAATAAGATCTTCAGTCAAATCATCACCAGACGACGTCCCGCACTCATAATTGGACTTTAACATTAACTCCTTAAATCTTCGCCGTGTGATGATTAATCGTCGGCCCGCTGTGTGTTTGATGGAGTCGAGTAATGAGGGATCAACACAAACCGGGCCGGACGGCATTAATAAAGCACAGAGGATACACAGCGGATTAGCTTTGTTTCCTCTGCAGAGGCGTTCATTATGCCGCTGCTGATTGAAGGGAAACAAAGGAGGAGAGGAGGAGAGATCATTAAAACCACTTCCATCCATCTGCTGCTCTTTGACTTTCTGCACGAGTCTCACAGCGTCTGAAGCTTCACTTATTAAGAATAAATACAAAGGTCTTGTATCTCTATGAAACAGAACCGTCATGACTAGAAGGAGAGAGAACGAGAACATCTTTAGAGCAGAATAACATTCAGCATTAACAGCATGAAGAGAAGAAGTCATCAAAACAGAAGAATTTCTTCCTCAACACGTTTCCAAGTGTCCACAAGAGTTACCATGTTGGAAAGAACACAAGTCTCTCCTCCTCCTCCTCCTCTCTCCTCTCTAGGGAGGAGGAGGAGTCAGCGTTCATAAATTAGAAGCTGGAGGAGAGAAAGGAAGACTGGGCAGCTAATGAAGTGAGGAGGAGGAGGAGATGTTCGCTCCGTTGTTTCTTGTTAACCTCCACCAGCCCATAATTCAGGCCTCTGGTGAGGAGGAGACAACACTGTTTTACATTAGCTGGCTGACTGATCAGCTCTCCTCCTGCAGGCCGGCTGGAGGAGGAGAGCTGTGGAGCGGCTGGCTTGTTGTTGGTATACTTGCTAATTAGCTGGCTGGCTAGCAGGCCTCGGGGGGGGGGGGGGGGGGGGGGGTACAGCTGGCAGCTCCAGGGCTGCAGTGATTAGACGGTTTGCTGGGCAGTGCTGGAGGAGAGGAGTGACTCTGGATGACTGGACCTCCTCACGTTATGGAGCTGCTTTAGTGAGGCTTCGTACTAAACCATCACGGGTCACTTTGTCTTCACGGGGAGGATTTCCCTCTGTGGTGGTGATGACTCCACCGTGAGACTCCCGGTGTCTTTGCCATTTATTGTGATTTTAGTGCTTTATTAATCAGCGTTATTGTTAGGTGTATTATTTATAGGAGCCAACAACGACCAGCTAAATTCCTAATTATGTGGCCGTGACCTTTTGTCACCAGATTGATGAATATTCCTGCATTTCTTTAATATGTAACTAAATAAATTGAACAGATATTGAGATGTGTTCCCAATATATTTCTAATGAGATCCATTATCACCTGAGAGGAGTCGCCCCCTGGTGGACACTAGAGAGAATGCAGCTTTAACACGTGAAGCTTTGAAGTAAAGAACCGGAGGTTTGTCTCCCAGTTTCATCAGAAGTTGTCTTGATTTCCGTCACATATTAACATTTGATGTCTCCTCTCACAGTCTCTGATTGTCTTCATCACATCTTTTAAAAGTCGTCCTTTAAACTCCCCTCAGGTCTCATCCCGACCCGGCGGTTCGGTTTCAGCGGTTCTTAACGCTCGGAGGAAGATGGAGGACAACCTCGGCTCTCGAGAAGCTGAAATGAGGCCGATCTGTAAAAGCATTGAATGCATGTGTTGTTTTTTTTGCAAAGAGCTAAAATCACAGCGCTATCGACGGAGAAAAGCTGCTCGCTGCTTTTGTCACATTGTTCTCCGGTGAATCGATCTCGGCACTATTGACGGGGAGGTTTGAAAGGAAGGAGGCGAAAGAAAAGGAGAACGAGTGGATGAAAAGAGGAGAAACAAAAGGACAGAAAGAGGTTTGACGTTAGACGAGAGAGAAAACATGTAATGTTCCTCTGCAGTGGAAACTGAGGCTGGACGTTCAGTCAGTTTGGGCTGTTTGGTGTAAAAAACACGGCTTTGGAGCTCGTTATCGTCACGTCTTTTATTAATTATCTCAACAAATACGGGATGGATTGCCATGAACTTTGGTTCACACATTCATGTTCCTCTCAGGATCAATTAGTGGACTTTAGAGGAGCTGTTTGCCCTGATTCCAGTCTTAATGCTAAGCTAAGCTAATTGCCGGCTGGCTCCAGCTCCATATTTAGAGTGTTATTAATATTCTCATCAAACTCTTGTTAAGAAAGAGAATGAGTGTATTTGACAAAATATCAAAAACGCTGCCTCGGGCATTAAAGTGTCTCTTATTTTATAAAAAACAATACAGATTAATCAGTGATGAAAATAATAATTTGTAATGTGCTGAAAACAACGTGAAACCAGAATTCTACAATAAAATCCTTTTTTTTATTAAGTCCCCGAAAATCATTCTCTTTGGAAACTTGTGAAAAAGTACTATTGAGGTTTAAGATTTAAAGGAGAGATTTAAGGTTAAAGAGGGCGATAATGTGTCTGCAGCTCGCAGGTTAGATTCCCTGCAGACAGAGATAAGTGAAGCACCGTTAGTATTCCAGCTCAGTTCCTCGGTTCCTCGGTTCCTTGGGGGGTCGTAGAGCCTCAACAACAACATCAGGACTGTAGCTAAACCTGCTTTATTCCACACAGACCTTCACACCTATTCATGTTCAGATCACTGCGAGGAGAAGAAAAACACAGCTGCTCTCCTCCTCCTCCCTTTCCCTCCTCTTCTTTTTCCTCCTCTCCCTCCTCTCCCTCCTCCTCCTCCCCTTCTCCCTCCTGCTCAGTTTCTGTCCCTCCTGTCAGGCTTTAATGACATGAATAGCATGAGCTCTCCTCCTTGTATGCGATCGGCTGTGATCTGAATTTAGATGAGTTTCTTTCTCATGTCTTAGGGTGCTTCCTCTGTTAGTCTCCGTCCTTTGAGACACAATCAGGTCTTCCTGAGGGCCCTCGTTACTGTCAGAGAGCCAGAACCACTTCATCTAGTCCTCACAGACCGCGGTCAGCTCACAGGTCCAGTAGATGTTTACCTGTCTGAGGCAAGACACGGCGCTACGATGTACACAGGTGTGTTAACGACCGTCCAGGTACATTAACGACCGTCCAGGTGCATTAACGACCGTCGAGGTGCATTAACGACCGTCGAGGTGCATTAACGACCGTCCAGGTGCATTAACGACCGTCGAGGTGCATTAACGACCGTCCAGGTGCATTAACGACCGTCGAGGTGCATTAACGACCGTCCAGGTGCATTAACGACCGTCCAGGTGCATTAACGACCGTCCAGGTGCATTAACGACCGTCGAGGTGCATTAACGACCGTCCAGGTACATTAACGACCGTCCAGGTACATTAACGACCGTCCAGGTATATTAACGACCGTCGAGGTGCATTAACGACCGTCCAGGTGCATTAACGACCGTCCAGGTATATTAACGACCGTCCAGGTGCATTAACGACCGTCCAGGTGCATTAACGACCGTCCAGGTGCATTAACGACCGTCCAGGTGCATTAACGACCGTCGAGGTGCATTAACGACCGTCCAGGTGCATTAACGACCGTCGAGGTGCATTAACGACCGTCCAGGTGCATTAACGACCGTCCAGGTGCATTAACGACCGTCGAGGTGCATTAACGACCGTCCAGGTATATTAACGACCGTCCAGGTACATTAACGACCGTCCAGGTATATTAACGACCGTCCAGGTACATTAACGACCGTCCAGGTATATTAACGACCGTCGAGGTGCATTAACGACCGTCCAGGTACATTAACGACCGTCCAGGTATATTAACGACCGTCGAGGTGCATTAACGACCGTCAGGTGCATTAAAGACATTCCACGGCGCTACGGTGTACACAGGTTAACGAGCGTCCAGGTGCATTAACGACCGTCCAGGTGTATTAACGAGCGTCCAGGTGCATTAACGAGCGTCCAGGTGCATTAACGACCGTCCAGGTGCAGAACTATCCAGGTGCATTTAGTATTGCATTTTAGTGGAGCCCTCCTGTGGAGAACAAGTCACAGCCCGTTGCTCTTATAGAAAGATAATTATGATAAGAATAAATCATGAGATATTTAATATCTATATTTAATATCCCTCCCTCACAGAGTGTAAAGATCTCTGGGTCCATACAGAACTCTACAGCATGATGAACACAAACAACAAACAGGAGTTTATAAGATTGTCTGACGCTGTGTAACATGTAATCACACACGGCTCTCTCCTGCTCAGTGATGGAGTTTGAGTTTGAAGAAGAAATCTTTCTGTTTAATGTCGTGCATGAGGAGTGAGATGCTCCTTTAAATGGTGTTTTAATGGTCTGCTGTCAATTAGAGAGAAAAGAGAGGAACTATGGGTCTCCTGGGGAGGGAGGAGAGAGGGGAGAGAGGGAGGGAGGGAGGAGACAGGAGAATGGAGAGGAACTATGGGTCTCCTGGGGAGGGAGGAGAGAGGAGAGAGGGAGGAGAAAGGAAACAAGAGGAGAAGGGAGGAAATGTGAGATTAGGGAAAAGGAGAGTAGGACACATGGGAGGAGAGGAGAGGAAACGAGAGGAGAGGAATGAGAGGAGAGGAGACCACTATCTGCCGGCCTTATAATTATTGACTGAATCTTTAAAACACAACAACGAGAGCTGCATTGATTTCATCTTCCAACTCTCAGCAAGAAAGTGAAGAAGCACGTTTCTTAAATGTTGTACTGTCCCTTTAAGAACAACACTCAGCTGATATAAGTTTATACTGTCAGCTGAAAACACCTCACCCTTTAGGAAGAAGGACAAACTAAACGTTAAATAATAATAATAAAGAACCATAGTTGTAATGAGGCCGGCTGTTGTTTTGCTGGATGTCAACGGTCCATCATTAACAACATCTGAGCTCACAGTGATTTCACACCTGTCTGTAAAGGTGATGCTATTGTTCAATCATAATCAAGTTCATCACCTGTCTCAAGGAGAACACTTTCACTTGTTAATGCTCGTTTTGTCTCTCGTGTTATTATTCAAATATTTTCTCAGAGAACTTTGAACACAAACGACAGTAAAGGACAAAGATGCTCCGTCTGAACCATTGTGCTCACAACAAACACCAAGCTAACTTCTTAAGCAATTGCATGAAAAATCAACATGAAGACAAGAAGTGTTAGCATAGCAGTGTTAGCATAGCACCGGAGAGATCCAAACTCCATTCAGAAAACAAGCGTTTTAAGAGCTGTGTTCGATAATGACAGTTTTCACAGCTTCTGGCTGATAAACGGTGTCAAAAACATTCCATTTGTTTTGATTTACCGCACTGACAGACAGGTTTTAGTTCACAGCTGTGGAACTCATTACAGATCTATGTGGTGATGATGGATCCATCAGCTTTAGAGCCCCGCCCCCTCCACACCTCCACCTGTTAGAGTCAGACCCGACAAATGATCCTCTTTAGTCTCTTAGGACGTCTTACTGTGACAGATCAACTCTGACTGAGAATGAATGTGTGTGTGTGTGTGTGTGTCTGTCTGTCTGTCTGTGTGTGCGTCTGGTGTGTGTGTCTGTGTGTGTGTGTCTGTCTGTGTATATGTGTGTGTGTCTGTGTGTGTATCAAAGCTTGTCAGATATAACTACCCATACGAGGACCGTTGGCCGGATCACTCAGCCCAAAAGTTACATGATTATGAATCACACTAGTAATATGAGTCTATTTTAATAAGTTCTCTTTGTGAGAGATATAATCTTACATATATATATATATATATATATATATATATATATATAATAACTCTCCTTCTCTTTCATGTCTGACTTTCCTTTATATGTTTTATCCTCTCGACCTCAGCGATTGACTCACACACAATAGAAAGGTCGGAGCTGAAATGAAGCCGTTGTTCCTCTCAGGTCCTTTTTAGAGGTTGCACATCATCCCTGAAAGAGCTGCCAGCTATTTAACCACCATCTCCAGATACATTACAGTGAGCAACATGAAATATCTCTTACGTCAGCAGTGACACTGCAGCACAAATTAAAGTAAATTCAAAGCTCTCTTTTTGCTCTGAGATCCAAGATGTCGCTGAGCTCTCCTCTCTCTTCTCTTCTGAAACACTCCATCTTGGGATGAAATGACGTGTCGCCCTGACATCTGTGGTCGAGATCTCCTTTCAGAAAAACTGGTGTTGGAATTGGCTTTCTTTGTATTCTGAGAGCTATTAGAATAGAGTTAATAGGATATTAATCTCATGTGGTTAGGTTAGCTTAGCATAAAGACTGGAAGCAGGTGGGGACAGCTAGCCTGGCTTTGTTTGAAGTAAAATAAATAATAATAATAATAATAATAAAGAAAACACCCGTCAACACCTCTAAAGCTAACTAATTAGCATGATGTAGCTCGTTTGTTTTAACTGTTTACACAACCAGATATGAAAACATGAACTCTGGACTATTTCTGGACAAACCTTGAGATAAACTCAAACTCTTGTGGAGAGATAAACTAATTGGAGCCAAAATGAACAAAAACAGACACAAAGCAAAGTAGAAAGATTTTAGCGTATTTTTGACATACGGTAGATATAAATATGTAGGGAAGTAACAAAGAGGAAGGATGAAGAGAAGAAAAGCACAGAAAATGTGAATTAAAAGATGAAAAAAGGTCAAAAGAAAGAGGTAGAAAATAAGCAGAGAGGATGAACATTTCCTTAAACCCTTAAACAGGGATGGGATAAGGTTGCTGTGGTGATGCTTGCCGTAACCATGGCAACAGAGGATGAAGATGCGGAGTGCTAAGAGCCAACAATGTGATTTTATTTTGCCAGGACATTATGGAGGATGAAAAAAAAACAGCGAGCAGCACAGAGAAGAGACGCTGCACTGAATCAGACCTCGGTGCTAGTTAGCTCCATGCTAACACTTTAGTTAGCTCTATGCTAACACTTCAACGGACACTGTGCTAGTTAGCTCCATGCTAACACTTCAATGCACACTGTGCTAGTTAGCTCCATGCTAACACTTCAATGCACACTGTGCTGAGAGTGAGAGCATGCTGTGACTGTTGTAGTTTGAAAGTGAATCTCTCAAGTTTGGAGTTTAGTGTTATTCCAGCTTTGCTTTTTATTTTTTACCTTTATATTCAATAGACATCAACCTCAGTGACCTCACCAATTTGGGACTTTCATTTTGAACGAAACAGAATATTAAGTTTTAAACCATCAACTGTCTCTAATAAGTGGGCGTAGACACCGTGATGTCTCTCATTGGTTTGACATTTTGAAGCCTAGAGTTCGTCATTTTGGTCGTTGCCATCTTGTTTTTTTTTTGCAACCAGTGAACAGGAAGTGACCATATCTGGACTGAGGAGGAGTGACGTAGAGACGCCGTATACGTCTCTGGTAGAGACCTGTCAATCACTGTGTAGCCCCGCCCTAAAGCCCTTAAGTAATTGCATGAAATTACTGTATTGAAGAAGACTTGAAACTAGAGATTGAGACCATAAACTCATGTTTACAATGTTTACTGAGGTAATAAATCAAGAGAGAAGTAGAGTCATTTTCTCATAGACTTCTATACAACCAGAGGAGTCGCCCCCTGGTGGACACTAGAGAGAATGCAGCTTTAACACGTGAAGCTCTGACTTCACTTGTCACAATATTTACTCTGATAATTACCTTCTTTAAATATGGGACATGTTGAATTTTCATAGACCATTGAATTAAATAAAGCCTGGGAGGAACAAGTTGTCTTGTCTTGTTGTTTCCTGACTCTTCACAAAAAGAGTTGAATCACATTAAAATACAAAAGAAAGTCTTTCAGATTCAAACGTCACACACACACAATATTGACTCAGTGTATGTGCAGTGAATACAGGAAGTAAACTCACTTTTGAAGTCTAGATATAGGCATCTGTGTATCATATCAGATAATTGAATCATTAAACCTGCAGCTTTCCTCCAAACCACCATCCTGGTCCGATGGTATCAGACTAGGAGACGATATCAAAATACCTTTTATTAATGTTATTTCAAAGAGATCGTAGGTGGAGCGACAGAGAGTCAGGAGCTGGATTCAGAGGGAGGTTTTGAGGAAATGACTAAGTTTATCAAATGTATAATAAGACCTGAATGGGATTAACATTAGACACTGATTTCGACGATCTACAAGACGATACGTCGGGTTCATATAGCTTTTTTTCATCTGATAAAATAAGCTCTGACAGACAGAGAGGATGCACAGTGAGAGGAAATAGGAGGCAGTTAAACAAAAAATTACAGAGCAGAGTGCTCCATTGATCCGGACTCAACAGGAAGTGCAAGAGCCGGCTGAAATTACAGTCGATTCTTTACTCCCACGAGGATGGAGAGCCCCGTAACTATTATCACAAATAACATTGTTTTGCGACGGACAGAATTCAATGAAGTGCAGCAGTGAAAAGTGTCATCGGCTGACCTCCGTACAGTAGAGATGATTACTGTACAGACGGGTTAGTTTTACAAAGCAGGGAGCCGGCTGGTGGAGAAAGGTTTGTCTGTTTAGGAAAGTGGTCGAGAAAAAACATGAAAGAAATACAGTTAAAAACTAATAAAAGTAGATCTAAAAATGCTCCGATGAAACGAAATGTAGCACTAATGTTAGAGAAAACTTCAGTTTATAATCGTGAGCATTAAACATACGATGCAGTACAAGTACCTGTATAAATACCAACTGAGTACTTCGTTCAAAACCCGTCATGTGAATGGAAGCTGTGTGTTTGGTTAGCTCTGCCAGCGCTGTTGCCTTTGCTAGCGCTGTTAGCCACCGGATAAGACATCTGCAGTGGTGGACCAATCACACGTCACATTAAATCAAAGAATGCTTGCAGTGATTGGCTGCGAGTAAAAAACAAAACATTGAAACAGACTTGGGTGCTTTAACTGATAATGATTAATTTTTTCGTCTCACACAATCGTACTTTTACTGTCGGCGTACTTAATATTAATAACTTTATATATATTATCATATTATATATACACCTTTAGAGTTTACAAAGTGCTTTGACGGACAAAGTAGCAAAAGTGAGGCAATAACAACAGAAAGTTGATAGGATACAAATAAACTAAGAAATAAATTAAATTAAGTAAATTAAAATAATACAAATAATTAAGTAAAATTGAGTAAAATAAACAAATAAAAATAAATCAAAAATAAAACAGAAAAGCGACATCACATGAAAGCCAGTCTGTAAAAGTGTGTTTTAAGAAGTGATTAAAAAGAGATTACATTATATTATATTTATAACGGTGGTTGTCTCTGTGGTGTGAAATCGGGGTGGAAGACATTTGGTTTGGAAAACCAAAAAATAATAATTCCCGCTCCAGTTTCAGAGAGCAAGCAGAAAAAATGAAATAATTGCCTTAAAGTTTGAGTGAGAGGGAAGAAGTCCTGCAGTTCAATGGAGGGAACAGAATCCACGATCGGCTTTTCTGCTCTGAATTCTTTTCAGCACTTTTCAAAAGGTTGCCGACACATCGTCATGCACTATTCATGCTGGAAACGGACTATTGTGTGCCGGAGAAAAGGTTGGAACAAGTGAGAAATGTATTATTTTGTGGGATGTGACCAAGAGTGTGGCCACTGTAAAAAAGGAAGAAATATGTTTTTGGCAGCTTGTGTTTGATGTTCACACCTCAGCCAACAACCATTAATATTTCAAAAAGCAGCTACGACTGTTTTTCTAACACCAACAATCATTTTTTTCATCTCCTCTTTTCTGTTTTCTCTTCCGACATTACACCCAATTCCAAAGTTGTCCTTGTTATTCTTTTCATCTTCTCTGGTCCTTTTCTCAGACAACAGCATGTCTCTTCACATTCTCTGAGCCTCCATTTTCTCTCCCATAAATTATCAGAGAAACAAGCTGAGCTAACGTTAGCATCAGACGTCTGGATTATCAGAGAAACAAGCTGAGCTAACGTTAGCATCAGACGTCTGGATTATCAGAGAAACAAGCTGAGCTAACGTTAGCATCAGACGTCTGGATTATCAGAGAAACAAGCTGGGCTAATGTTAGCATCAGACGTCTGGATCTTAAGTTATCAAACTATTTCTTCCAAGTTTAAATACATTTAAATTGACTTTGAGGGATTCTTCTCTGTAATAGTAAAATAATCACGTTCTCCTCGTCGTCCTCTTGTTCTCTCTGAAGAGAAATGGATCCGTTCCAGTGGGATTAAAAAGGAAGAATATTAACTCCCTCCGTCCTACATTCACTTCTTATTGTTACATTTCTCATCTTGTTCTTTTAACTCACCTTCTCTTGTTGGTCTGACTAATTTATTAAAGGAGAAAATACTCAACATTAATCCACATTTAAAATAATCGTTATTGCAGCCCTACTCTCCTTTATTTTCTATTACTTTTGTGTCCTTTCCTATCCTTTCCTTTCCTCTCATCTCCTTTCCTCTTCTAACCTTTCCTGTCCTTTCTATTCATTTCCTTTTTGTTCCTATCCTTCCCTCTCTTTTCCTTTCTTTTCTTTTCCTTTCCTATCCTCTCCTTTCCTCCCTCCCATTTGGCTATATTTCCTCTCTTCCCTCCCCTCTCTTGTTCCTAGCTTTCCTCCCTCCCTCCCTCCCTCCCCTCTCTTGTTCCTAGCTTTCCTCCCTCCCCTCTCTTATTCCTAGCTTCCTTTCCTCCCTGCCTCCCCTCTCTTGTTCCTAGCTTCCTTTCCTCCCTCCTGATGAATGTAGATCACTACTCGGTGTCCCAGGAGTCTGTTTAGTTTCTGCTCTGCAGGAATAACAGAGGAGGGAGGAGGTGTGAGTGGTTTCCTTGTTGTTGTTTTAACGATTAAAGTGCTCCGTATGGCGTCCGCCGGCTAACGACCACCAGAGGAGCTGATTAACAACAACAGAGAACCCTTAGCCCCGCCCCCTGGGTGTCATAACGGCTCCTGATTGGCCCTTCAGAGCGGAGCTATGAGTGGTTGCTTACAACGAACATTCACATCAGCATCAGACGACCACATAGAAACTGATGTAACAGACTTATATAAATAACCACCACGAAAAGATGGTGAAATACTTAATTAGGTTTAATAAAAGATCGTAAAATACTTTATGTTTAGGAAAAGATCGTGAAACAGAAATGATCGTGACATAAAAGATGGTGAAATAGTTACGTTTAGTAGAAGATCGTAAAATACTTCATTATGTTTAGAAAAGATGGTGAAACACTTCGTGATGTTTCGGTAAAGATCATTAAACACACGAGACCACAGAAGAAGTGAAACGTCTGTCGTTGGTTTGTGGGCGTTTTGAAGCCTTCGAGTTCCGCGTTTTGTCCGTCGCCATCTTGGTTTTTTTTTGCAACCAGTGGAACAGGAAGTGACCGTGGCTCCTCCTCAGTCCAAATATGGTCACTTCCGTTCAAAATCGTGTTTTGTGAGGTCTAACTGAACCAGACTAGAACCAACCCGGTCCTACTGACCCAGACAGGAACAGACCCGGTTCTACTGACCCAGACTAGAACCGACCCAGTCCTACTGACCCAGACAGGAACAGACCCGGTTCTACTGACCCAGACAGGAACCGACCCGGTTCTACTGACCTAGACAGGAACAGGTTCACCTTCACTGGTTCTTACAAATCTCTGGTTTTCTTTGGCGACACGTTTGAACTATGAACTGGTGGTAAAATGTCGCCCACATGTGACCAGAAGATGAAATCCTGAAGCCTGAAAAGTTGGATTAAAGGACAAATGTGTTTGATTCACTAAAGTCACTGAATTGACAACAAAACACTGTTTTCTCCTCAATTCCTTTAGCTACAGTTTGATGTGTTAAAATAGCACAGAGGTGATATTTACTGCCTGGTCTGTATTCAATGCATTTTTAATGCTCATTTAAATTCTACTCTCCCTCCGTCTTTTCGAACAGCTTTATGCTAATGTCGCATTGTTTTGTCTGAAAACGGATGCGTGCCGTGTGCTGCAGAGTTTACATCTCAAAGGAGTCGACTCGTATATCAGAAAAACACAAATCACACTAAAATAAAATGTGTTCAAAGAGTCACGGCGTAGAAACGTGTCCACATATCAGTTCTAATTATCCAGCTAATTAGTGATGAGAGGAATGAGAGTTAATCAGAGGAGCTCCACCATGAAAAGACATCCAGCATCCTCCTCTGCTGCCCTGGAGGGTCTCCTATTCCACTATTATTATATTATTATAGATGTGCTTCATGTAAACATATAATCTGGATGAGTTCTTATTCTGAACAGATCATTTTCAGATGAAAACATGTTGACATGTTGATATTCTCTAGGTTTTAGGATCGTTCTTTGTATACAGCTCATTCACTAAAAGCTTCACGTGTTAAAGCTGCATTCTCTCTAGTGTCCACCAGGGGGCGACTCCTCTGGTTGTATAGAAGTCTATGAGAAAATGACTACTTCTCTCTTGATTTATTACCTCAGTAAACATTGTAAACATGAGTTTATGGTCTCAATCTCTAGTTTCAAGTCTTCTTCAATACAGCATGATGTTCATTTAGTAAATGATGGTCCATTTAGAGTCACACAGACCATAAAGCAGGGGATGCTTTAGGGCGGGGCTACACAGTGATTGACAGGTCTCTACCAGAGACGTATACGGCGTCTCTACGTCACTCCTCCTCAGTCCAGATATGGTCACTTCCTGTTCACTGGCTGCAAAAGAACAACATCGCCGAACTCAGTAGGTGGCGATAAAGGCTCCGTAAACACTATATCAAAACACCACAGAAGAAGATTCTGAGCACGCTCAGTGAGCTTATTCTTCTCCGGTGGTGTAAATAGGTTGTAAACGATAGTGAAGATGTAGCTGAGGTGGAACAAATAACATCCGTTTGTCTGTAAGGTGGTGCAGAAACGTTGAGTTTAAATGTAGTAAATGTTAAAGTAAAGTCCGCCATCTTTCGTTACTGTTTCTGGCTCACGCTCTTTAGACAAAGCAAGACTCTGCACCTCAGAGGGCATTTTTAAATGACCTGAAACTCTCGTTTTCATGTGCACGAAAGAACAAAAGACAGAAAGATATCCATTAAACAATATCTGTCTACATGCAGTCAGGGCCGTAGTCTCTACTTTATTCTTTACTTCCTGTCTGCTGCCGTCTGAAGACCACGATAACAGCGAATGAAGTAAAAAACGTTCCGCTGGTGATGCTTTGAGGCTTTTTATAATAAATGAATGAAAGCTTCAGGGGAAGAATGAGTCCATACAAAGACAAACAGGAAGCTCGTTCTATATACCATATATATAGTATATAATATATCAGAGACTGATGTACATATATATTTATATATATTGAGACATATCCGTGTCAGCAATAAAGTGTGTCTTTGCTCAGTGTTTGTCGACATTGTGTCTGACACATTCATCGTTGAGCTGAAGTTAGTCGCTGTAGCATTGAAATGGATTATATTGAAAGATGCGTCTATATCAGTGGTGGCCGTCAGGGCCTGCAAAGCCTTCTCTGCTGGCCTAAACAGAATCACAAAGTTATAGCTATTTTATAATTTAATATTTTTTCTTAAATACATTTAATTTTTTCTTATATGTATTATAATTTATAAAAATATTTTTCCCATTATCTTCTGTTCTCATTGCACAGCTACTGTGCTCCTCAGCTGCTCTGCTTCAGTGCAGCTTGTTTTAAGTAGAGCTTTTGTCCAATCAGAGTTCACCTCTGTGTCTCTAGGTAGAAGAGAGGCCCCAGGCCTGCAGACTCACCAGTGCTGGCATGTGCAGGTTAAGTTGAATGGGGACGATGTTGTTGATTCAACCAATCAGATGTTTAGTTTGAGATTCATGGACGCACCAGAGCGGTTTGCAGGCCTAGTGTTACGTCAGCATTACTGCAGCTCTGAGTCCAGATGCCTCTCTGCCTGAAGGTGCAGAGTGTGCTGTGATTGGTCAGTGGGCGGGCACGTGACTATGTGCCCGCGAAACATAATGATTGCTAGCAGAGCTTTGGTTGTAGCAGACAGAGTTCAAGTGGAAATATTTGAAAGACATTTTACCTAGCTTTGTTTTATTAATATGAAATGGCGGAAGGCGCAAGATATAGATGTTTTCTTTTTATATATATATATATATATATATATATATATATATATATATATATATATATATATATAAAGAAAACATCTATATCTTGGATACGAGGCTGTATTTTATATTTTTCTTGAGACCACACTTTCTTTATAAGTAAGCGCGTGTGTGTGGACCGTTTGGTTCCATCTCCAGGTTTGATGTACTTTACATGTGATCTCTCTTCAGCTGTTATACGACTCTCCCTCCGGTTACAACATCTATTCTGCTGCTTTATCGCCTGACCACCGAGCTTTTATTGCTCCTTTTATATCATGCTTCATCTCGGGGAACATACAACAATACACAAATTGACCTCCTCCAGCCTCCATCTTTACTCTTCTTCTATCAAAACACACAAACGCAGCTGTGACTTCTGGTGGAGATCCCAACGTTTACAATAAATGATTCTTTGGGGGAAATCGATGCTCATGAAATCTAGCATATTTATATTGGATGGCATGATGTTTGTTATAGGTCAGAAATTGGTCTTCATCTGATGAGGAAGAGCATCTTAAAGTCATCAAATGAATCAGGTTATTTAGTTTGACGATTGTTGCACTTTGAGGCTCTAAAACAATTGATTTGACTCAAAATGGAATCAAGTGAAACCTGCTGTTAGTTTTTACAAATGTAGTCTTTGACTGTAGAGTTGTTACGTGTTTGTGGAAGTTCAGCCTGCAGAACATTTAGAACATTGATATTAACCCAAAATGTTCTTTTATTTACTACTCAGTGGTCTTGAGGTGGAGATTATTGATTTATTTTTGTCATATACTATGTTTAGTGTAAGAATGCTACATTTAATGGAGCTAAAGGTAAGAACTAATAACCAAAGTTATGTTTCTTAGTGCAAAGAATCTAAATGAACTCACAACTACCTGACGGAGAGCTGTAGCATCTCGATCTCTGGTGAATTCCGTCACCGCGAGCCTCAGACATCTGCAAAGTGTTCCTGTTGTAACTTTTAAAACAAATCTAACGGCTCTTTTCTCGCCTGAATCCAAAGTTTTTCCACCTGCGTTGAGTGAAATTCACTCTGAGCCCTTTGAGACTCTCTGAGATTCAAAAGTCTAATTGTAAAGACTCGCAGAGCCTCATTGCTGTGAGACTTGCTGCGTTGAGGGTTTCGTTGGAAGCCAACCAAAGCTTTACGCTCGCTCTGGGCCGTCGTGTCCCGCTGGGTCTCGTCTGAACAGCGCCGGCAGTAAAAACCCTTTGGGCTCGCACACACACAGCGCTGAATTATTTCAGGTTTTATGTTCCTGTTTTTTATCAGAGTTGTGCTTCCTGGCAGTGGACGGTGCAGATTATGTCTTTGATGGCTTGATGATTGGGGTTGAAATGAGGGTTGGTTTCATGTCGTCATGGTTGAGGAGGTGGAGAGAGAAGAGACGAAGCTGCATTTGTTCGTTTGCAACGAGAAGCTGTTCATCAGTGTTCTAATGACTCGTCTCTGTTCTACACACGAAAGCTTTATGAGCTGTGTCGTGTTTTATGAGAACAAACGAAGCAGAAGACCAGAGTGATCAACACGAGGTGCACAACAAACAAAGGACACGAGTATGTACCTCACCCTGAACGTAGAAACACTGAAGAGTTAAGCGCCACACAACTGTCTTCACATTAACAACTTGATGTCATCAAATTCCAGAATCAGTTGCTGCAAAGAATGTCCTCACTTTTCATAAACGTCTGTACGTACAAACCTTCCCTCACTCTCAGAACCGTCCTCACTCTGGACGAGTACAATCTCTACGAATAGAAGTACAACAAAGATGGCACAGACCTTGTGGTACTTCTGATGGTACTAGTATTTTGACTGTTATTCTGGTGCTACATTCTATGTCTTTGGCACAATGCTTTACATTTTGCAGTACTTTATACTTCTACATTTTACACTGAAGTATTTTGTGGTAATTCATGGTTTATTGTAGGTTGTTGCTGTTAAAGTCTGTGGTACTTAAAATACTGCAGCTTGCTGCAGTACTGACTGTAGTAATACCACTACTTGCTGCAGTACTGACTGTAGTAATACCACTACTTGCTGCAGTACTGACTGCAGTATTACCGAGTGTTTCTTTCATACTGGATGTTTTTCAGCAGGTCAAAGTACTGATGAAAGTAGTGAACTTATCATTAAATTATAACTTAAAGTTTTATATCTGATTCATAAGATCGCTGCAAAAAGTTGTCAAAAGAATTCTGACTCTTTGCAAACATGAAATACTTCAGACGGCAGTGAAAGTGTTTAAAATAAACACGGATCCACTTTTCCTCTATTTACACAAAGAAAGCAAAGCTCTGGGGTTTGAATGTTTCACTCGGGATAAAGTGGAATGAAGTTCAGAACGTTGAGTAGAAATAAAGTTTTACCTCATAAGTTTTTAGAGATAGTACCTGAGGGAAACATGAAAGGGGACGAGCATTCAATCAGCTGAAAGACTTCCTGGAGACACTAGACTGTACATATATATATATATACACACACACACACACACACGTCTGTCTTCAGCCCTGTCTCCTAAATATTACTGTTGTGTTCTCGTTCAGTGTGTCGAAACTCTGATTTAAACACCAAGCTAAACCACAGTCAATGAAGACAGAGTCGTAGTCATTTTCACCCTTTTTACTGTCACTCTGTTCCGTTAACATGTTGTGTGGTGAAAACTGAAAATACAAAAAATACAAAATATTCAGTCTGATTATAAATACAAACATACATAGATCATTTGTAGATCAGCAAACATTCCTAGAAACCACACATAATACAAACCTATTTAAGTGACCCATCAAACCAAATCTTTACTGATATAAAATGCCCACTATGTCCAATGTCAAGTAAATGAACTTACAGCATTGCTCCTAGGATGCCTCCAGGTGGATGCGAGCCGATCACTCCTCTGAGCATGCGGCTCTCTTTTGTTTGACTAGAACTACCAAAACCGGAAGTGACTAACCGGAAGTGGCATACCGGAAGTGACACACCGGAAGTGACATGACGTGAACAAAAAACAACATTACAATAACTATCTTTTCATTTTGTAAAGACACAATACGATGAAACGTTATTGTGAAATACGTTTTCAGGGAAAAGTATTTGGTTGTGGATTAGGTTTGCGTGAATAATCAGAGGGTTTAAATGAGTCTAAAAACACGTTTTCTTTTTTCAACAATCGCCAAAACGAAACCGTTCATCACAGCCAGAAGCTGTAGAAACTCATAACCGTCAGAAACATCGACCAAAACGAAGCATAACATGTGACATTTATCAAAAACCTTTAATTCAACACGTCTCATTTAAAATCTCTCCTCAAATAAAGCCTTTAAATAAAGTTTTTAGTTGTTAATGTGTAGGTTGCTGACTTTAACAGAGTCTGCAGATAAAAGATGCAGAATAACAAGAAACTACCACAACAATAAAAAACCTCTCTCACACACACACACACACACACACAGATGTGATTTGTTGCACTATCCGGACGTGAAGCTGGTTTTATGATCCACGGCCTTGTTGAGCTGGTTTCAGCTGGTTCCTCCCACACAGAGATGAACCTGTTAAACTCCACCGGGCCACCGGAGAGCTGCTCTCCTGAGAGGCTGTAACTCCACGATGTGAGGACCCCTCTGACAGGAAGCGTTCCTCCTCACAATGCTGACTGAGTGAGGCCGATACTCTCTAATGAGGCTCCTCTGTCGGCTCTCATCTCGTAAACGAGGGTAAAAAGAGGAACTTTTTATTCTCCAGGCGTTTCTCTCTTTCTGGAGCGCAGCTCTTCAAGCTGTTCGCCACTTATTTTGACCACTCCGGGGACCCGTAGTCACCGTTACACAGAGTCTGAACGCCTTGTTTATTTCTGGAGCTCATCTTTTAGGAGCTAAATATGCTGGTTCTCTTTTTGTGCATTACATTTTCCATCTCTCAGGGACCATGACAATCCCAGCAGCACTTTCACTGCTTTAGAAGACAATTTAGAGGAGAGGAAGTTCAACTGTGATTGGCTGTCTGCCAACACTGCAGACTGCTCACACATTTATGTGATGAGACGGTTTTACAATGAACACATTTTACAGTCAGTTAGTGTTTTTAAAACCCATTTATTGGTATTCCTAGTATTCCTTATAATCAAAAACCAGAGATTAAAGGTTGTAAGAATGTAGAATTATGGCTGAAACTAGAGATGTAACAGGCCGTTATTGATCCGTACTGACCCCTCACAGTGTAACGTTAACCCTCACAGTGTAAATAAGGTTTTAACGTTAACCCTCACAGTGTAACCCTCACAGTGTAAATAAAGGTTTTAACGTTAACCCTCACAGTGTAACCCTCACAGTGTAAATAAAGGTTTAACGTTAACCCTCACAGTGTAAATAAGGTTTTAACGTTAACCCTCACAGTGTAACCCTCACAGTGTAAATAAAGGTTTAACGTTAACCCTCACAGTGTAAATAAAGGTTTAACATTAACCCTCACAGTGTAAATAAAGGTTTAACGTTAACCCTCACAGTGTAACGTTAACCCTCACAGTGTAAATAAAGGTTTAACGTTAACCATCACAGTGTAAATAAAGGTTTAACGTTAACCCTCACAGTGTAAATAAAGGTTTAACGTTAACCCTCACAGTGTAAATAAAGGTTTAACGTTAACCTTCACAGTGTAACATTAACCCTCACGGTGTAAATAAAGGTTTAACGTTAACCCTCACAGTGTAAATAAAGGTTTAGCGTTAACCCTTAGTGTCATGTTAACCATCACAGTGTAAATAAAGGTTTAACGTTAACCCTCACAGTGTAAATATAGGTTTAACGTTAACCCTCACAGTGTAAATAAAGGTTTAACGTTAACCCTCACAGTGTAAATAAAGTTTTACTGAATATAAAATAAATATTAGAGATGAATTATGAGCTGTTTAACTTCATAACACTAATTCTAAGCACATTATTATACATCAATAACAATAATGTCAATAAAAATATAATCTACACAGCTGCTGCAAAGATTACTTATTAACTGAATTAATCGGCAATTCATTTAATAACCAATAAATCAGATTAAACCTGCTTTTTAAACATTATAATAATAATTATAAATGATTTAGTTGTATACATTATAATGAATTATTTAATTTTAATAATTATACTACATTATTTAACTATTGTAAATTATAATTATATAATAAACATTGAATAATTAGTTAAAAAAAGAGTTTGTGTTCGGGAATAAGTGACTGAGTTAAAGCCTTTAGAGGGTGAATGGAGGTCTGTAGTTTGACACACAATACAAAGGAAAAACACTTCCTGAAATAATGCTGAGTCATCATTTGACAAACGGATTCAAATCTCACACCTGAGAAGTAAAACACATCTCTGAGACGTTTGTTGTGTTTATCAGTGAGAAACAGAGAGATGAATGTGTGACGGCCGCTCACATGTGACACTTCATATTACAGACGGAGGTGAAGCTACAGAAGAAGAAGATAAAGTGAAGAACACTTCCACACATCCATCACCACGCTGGGGACCAAACAAGACATCTGCTATCAGTTTGTGTCGGGTGGAGAAGACGCATAAAGGACACCTGACGGAGGAGACAAGCTATTTCAGGACTCGTAAAGCACGAGAGCAAAGTCACCAACGCCGTTAAGAGACGAGCGTCTGAGCGCTACGACTCAACATGAAGCAAAGAGTCTGTGCATGTTAGCACAGAGGCCAGAGGAAGCTATAGTGCACAAACCATCTGTTAAACAATAAAGACGCTGCTGTATTTACGCCTATATGACCGTATGTGGAGCTGCTACAATGTTAGCACAGCATAGCACTGATAGAACCAGACTCCATTCAAAAAACAAGCATTTTAACAGTGATTTGCTCGTTGTCTTGAGGAGAACTAACGAACCATGAATTCAGACTTTTTACAAATCTGCATCATTATGTTGTTATTTCTGCATCTTTTTCAACTGTGTATTGCAGTTAAATCACAGTTGAATTGTGTACTTTGGGTTCATACGCTGTAGTAAACCAGCCAACGTGAGGTTTGTTAGATACAGTGAATACTCCTCCATGATGTGCCGTCTACATGGAGGTAGAGCTGCTTTAAATAACCTCTAGAGCTGCTTTGTACATGTTGTAGAAGTCAAAGATCTCCAGGAAACTAAACTCCGTCATGTCTGGTGATGAAGAAGTGATGAAGAAGAGACAGAAACGTGTTTCACATTTTTACTTTAGAGCTTCCTGAACACCTGATGTAAAGTATTAAATGCAGTGTTTTATGTGTCGACATGTTTATCGTCTCTTTATGGAGAGGAAACTAGTGCCCCACCTTCTTCTTCCTCTTCATCTTCCTCGGCATGATTTACATGGTTTACTGACTTCAGAGCGTTGAAATCATTTTTGAGGATTTTGGTCAAAGAAAAGGTCAACAAAACAAAAACGATCTTCACCTGCTAATCTGGATCAACAATGATCTGCAGTTAGTTTCAAAACAGCAGAATCATGGAACTCTAAAGGTTATATTTGCTTCTGTTGTATTTTGTGCTGATCCGTGACTTTTATGATTCTTTTACTCTAAATCCTAAAGTGAGGCAAAGAGTCTGTTTCTCTTCCAGCGACTCACTTCACGATCGTTCACGTGAGGGTTTCGTGACTCTTGGCGTCCTTGGAAGCAGCAGAAATGTCCTCGTCTGTCTGAGACTTCAGGGTGTGAAGCGGCGAGGTGATCGGCGAGGTGTGTGTTTGAGGTTCAGATGAGTGGAAGCTGGAGATTCAGAGAGAAGTTTCTCTGTGAATACAAGAAGAACGGCTGAAGCCAGCAGGGAGGAAATGAAACCGGCTCTTTGGGAGAGTTACAAATCAGACAAAAGTTTGTCAAACAGCTTCTAGTGAAGGAGAGACAGGAAGTGAGAAATGATTCTGATCGACCGTTCAGATTTCACAGCTCGGGGGAGACGAGGCAGCTACATCCATCTGGAAGCTCTCATCCTCCTTCAGGGTGTAAACAGAAGGTACAGCTTCAGTGACATGTGAAGAGAACAAGTTTCATTTGTGATTTATCAAGAAAGAGTAAAGAACCTTCACCGTCTGCAGAACAACGATCTACCTACTCCACTCGCTAGTAATACTATAACAATATATACTATACTTTAGTAATACTATAACAATATATACTATAGTAATACTATAACAATATATACTATAGTAATACTATAACAATATATACTATACTATAGTAATACTATAACAATATATACTATAGTAATACTATAACAATATATACTATAGTAATACTATAACAATATATACTATACTATAGTAATACTATAACAATATATACTATAGTAATACTATAACAATATATACTATACTATAGTAATACTATAACAATATATACTATACTATAGTAATACTATAACAATATATACTATAGTAATACTATAACAATATATACTATACTATAGTAATACTATAGTAATACTATACTAATATATCATTAAATCAATTTAAAAAGGCTCATCCTCTGAGGAGCAGGAACGTGCTGAATCAGAAGGATTTATCGATGCACAACCATCTCATGAGTAAACTGAATCACTTCATCACAACGTGTTGCTGAGCAGTAAGGTGATGACGGTCAGACGGTCACAGCTTCACCGAAGGAATTCATTCAGCTCATGACAAATGGACGCTGTCCTCGGCGTAGTTGTTTGTAGTTGTTTGTGTTTCTTCTACGAGGAGTGAAGACGAGGGTCAGCCTCCTCATTTAACATCTGAACATTATTCACGAGGCTGTAAAGTGGCCTCTCGTTATACACAAGTGCTGCTCGGACGAGAAGAAGAACGATCAATTCTTCCTCCTGGTGTCATGTTTCATTCCTGCTGACAGCTAAACTACACACAACGAGACCAACACCTGTCTCACACACACACACACACACACACACACAGGTCATTTGAGAGGAGCTGCTAGTCAACCAGCTCCCATCAATCCCATTGAAACCAGTTCACTGAGCAAAGACCAACATGTTTCACACGACGTCGTTAGAGTTCATTACAGCTCAACGTGGAACATTGACTTCTGACTGAAATACTTTACTGCAACGTCCTCGTGGACTATTGATCCTGTGACACACCGATAGTGACGGTCGAGTGATCTGTGAATCTGAGCTGCAGAAAAAACACAAAAACAAATATGGCCGCCGTGTAAAAAATAAAACGAATCAGCAGCAGCGCCTCTTAAATCTGTCGCTCGGTTTTACAGCCTCATGACTTTTACAGCCGCACTGATGATGGAGAGACGGGAGACGGAGATTGGACACACACACACACACACACACCCTCCACCAGCTATCCTCACGCCATCAGAGGTTGATAAAGAAAAAGAAAATGGAGATCCCAGAGAAGACGGCTGAACATGAATACTTCACGGAAACTGCAGATTCACGACTACACACACACACACACACACAAACACAGGAAGTACTTCAACCACATAATAACACATCAGATAAATGTGCACACACTCAAGCAGCCACATACATAGAGACTAGTGATTACTTATGCAGAGGCGCAACCTCGCCTGTGGCAGTGACCACACACACACACACACACACACACACACACACACAGATTGTTACATCATGTCATCAGATCGGAAAACAAACAACAGCTGAATTTAACCTCCAACGGTGCAGAAACGTAACAATCTTCATCTGTGCAGACTTCACAAGAAGGTTTGTACATTTAATCATTAATCAATCATCATTAATCACATTCATCTTTATGATCGTGGTGTTAAACAGAAAGTCAAATGGTAAAAGAGTCATCGAGTGTGGAACTCACTTCACTGCTCGTAGCGGTCGTTGGAGACGTTTAGAGACAGAAGGAGGTTTTAAGAGCTTATTGTTTTCATGCAAGTTATTGTTTGTTTGTTGATCTTGATTTAGGAGTGAAGTCACTGTTTTATATTATATGCTCCATGTTAATTATATATATTCACACTGTGATGGTTAACGTTAAACCTTTATTTACACTGAGGGTTAACGTTAAAACTTTATTTACACTGTGAGTGTTAACGTTACACTGTGAGGGTTAACGTTAAACCTTTATTTACACTGTGAGGGTTAACGTTAAAACTTTATTTACACTGTGAGGGTTAACGTTTAATCTGTGAGGGTTAACATTAAACCTTTATTTACACTGAGGGTTAATGTTAAACCTTTATTTACACTGTGAGGGTTAACGTTAAATCTGTGAGGGTTAACGTTAAACCTATATTTACACTGTGAGGGTTAACGTTAAACCTTTATTTACACTGTGAGGGTTAACGTTAAACCTTTATTTACACTGAGGGTTAACGTTAAAACTTTATTTACACTGTGAACGTTAACGTTAAAACTTTATTTACACTGTGAGGGTTAACGTTAAAACTTTATTTACACTGTGAACGTTAACGTTAAAACTTTATTTACACTGTGAGGGTTAACGTTAAAACTTTATTTACACTGTAAATATATATATTCACAATTTATTTTGATTTATTTCACAATTTGAAGAGTTCAAAGAAGAGAAATAAGAGAAAAAATTACATTTTTGCGTCTACTTTTAGAATATATTATAATTAATATAAGTGTAATATTATATCATAATTATTTAAGAATGATTATGATCAAATAATAACAATGCATCATTGTTTGCTGTACAACGTACAAAACTAAAACAATGGAGCAACAACAAGCAAAGCATCATTCTTCAAGATTCACAACAAAACAAACCTCATGAAGACAACAGGACCAGAACCAGCAGAACCAGAACCAAGAGAACCAGAACAAGCAGAACCAGCAGAATCAGAACCAGCAGAACCAGAACAAGCAGAACCAGCAGCACCAGAACCACCAGAACCAGCAGCAGCAGATGAAGAAGATGAAGAAGCAGCAGCTCAGTTTGGGTCTAACGATCAGAACACCAGCATCCTCACCTTCAGAAGCTTCTTCACATCGCTGAAAACTTCTTCTTCATCGTTCAGATCACAGCTGATTCTTTTTGTTCCTCTTTGTCATGATCTAAAAAACATAAACCACTCGTCACTTTACACTTCATGAAGACAGAAAGTTGAGGTTTAAATCATTTAAATGTCAACTTAATGTCTTCATATTGCTCTTTTTATGTCCGACCAACAGTCCGACACAGAGAGAAAAGCAGACAATCCTCACAGAGAAGCTGCAAATATTTAAATGTGAACCAAACTGCACTGAACCCTGATCTGATTAATTCCCTAGGAGGAGTTCGTTAAAGTACAGCATCAGGGTGAAATCAATGGGTGAAATCAATCGGGTGAAATCTCTTGGAGGAGTTTGTTACAGTACTAAGGCTTGTGGAGAATTTAAGAATTAAAAGCATTATTTAGTAGAATTTATAGCACCCCTAGTGGTGAATGAAATTGTCACAATGATGAGAATGTAAATTATGTTAAGAGTCACAATATATTTACTTATGGAATGTAATATAGGTTTACAGGATGTTTACTTATAGAAGATATAATATGTTTGCAATAAGTTTACTTGTAGGAGTCTTTAACATAATCATTGGAAATGTTGAACCAAAGTACAGTCACATCGTTATGGGGGTTCTGAGCCATGAGGAAGAGACATCAAAGGGGACACAGAGGTGCTGGACAAATGGCCAAGGAAGGAGGAGGAGAACCGGAGACAACTGAAGGGAAGCAGACGGCCATAAAACAACAGAGAGGACTCCTGGGTAACACCATGCGGTCGCAGGACAGAGGGCAGGTCAGAGGTGATGTCAGAGGTGATGTCACAAGGGGTCCAGCCATTGAGATGAGCAGTGGATCGATGAAGGAGGCGTCAGAGCGATTGGAAGCCAATCACTGACCCCAGAAGACGGCCTTTGTGTTTTACGACAGATTTCGGACACTTTCCGACCATCAAAGGACATAAAAGGACTGTTTGCGAGGACGTGCGCCAGGCCATGGTAGTTCGCTTTGCAGGATCCGACTTGGTCGGGCCTGTGAGTGGAGTTGCACGTGGTCTCTGCTCTCGAGATGCATACTATCGATAGTGTATTATAGATTGTAATTGTATTCATCAGTTTACAGTCGTCATTGTTTAATTAAATACGGTTTTGAATTTGGACCGGATCGAGTTACTTTATGATGCGCCTGCGCAGAAAGAAGTAAACACAGCAGCGGCCTTGCGATTCCTCCAGTAGCTTCAGCCTCAACAGGCTTGAAATGGTCAAAAAACGTCATAGAATCAAAAATGGCCGACTTCCTGTTTGGTTTAGAGCATGGTCCCAAGAGACTTTTTTTTAAGTCTCTATGGGATACATGTGCCTACCAAGTTTCATATACGTAGGTCAAACGTAGTGCTGGGGCTGCTCTTTTTAAATATTGTAGGGGGCGCTTTAAAACAACCAAAAATCAATACAAAATTTGTCTTCCCATCACCTATGACACATGTACAAAGTTCCATGACTTTTTGAGCATCCCAAGCCAATTCATGGAAAGGTATCATCATTGTCTTAAGGCTTTCCTGACCACGTTTGACTTCGATCTGGTCAACTGTCTAGGAGAAGTATAGTATAGTATAGTATATATAGTATAGTAAAAGTATAAAATGTGACATTTCCTTTTGCCAGTAGGTGGCACTATGAGTTATAGAAAATGTTGACATTGAAATATGCTCAGACTTGAAGTAGCATCATGCATAAGACATTTTCTGCAAATTGAATAATGTACCTTGGAGTTATAGCAACTTCCTTTTTCATGCCGAATGAGGCAAAATTGCCGCCACGCCACGTCAAGGTTCTTCCATGAAAACCCACGAATTTGATAACTTTTCATCATAAAGGTCTGAAGAGCATCCTGATCAAATTTGAGGTCGATCTCAATAATTCTGTAGGAGGAGTTCGTTAAAGTGCAAAAGCTGAAAACTGCAAAAAGTGACAAAAAAGCAAAACAAGGCAGGTTTACTGTAGCACCCTCTAGTGGTTGAATGGAATTACACTTTGGGATATGTTACGGGACGCGATGTGCACATATGCTGCAAATTTGGTGATTTTAGGACAAACGGCTGAGAAGTTATGTGTATTGATATATAAACCACGCCACTAAGAAGTTTATTGTTCGATATATTGTAAACGCAAGGAGATATCAAAAAGCTTTTCATAATCTTTGATGATGTAGAACCACTACTGATCCAGAGAAAATTTGGTAGCAATCGGACCCAACATGTAGCAGGAGTTCGCAAAAGTGTGTTTTTCACAAAATTAAAAATGGCGGAACATTTTTGGAGGTGGAGTTTACGGGTCTGAGAGGCTTTTTTGTAGAGCCAGCGGAGCCGAACATGTGTGGAGTTTCAAGTCAATCGGACATGCGGGCCAAGGGGCGTCGCCGGTCATTACATGTATACGTATATATTGAAAAGGTGTGCAGCCTAGCTGCGTAACCCCCTCCCAATGTGAGTGAAGCACTGGAAGACGGCTTGTTCAGTGACCTCTGACCTCGGTAACGAACGCACCCCCTAAAGTCTACACGTGAGACCGTCTTAACCTGCTAAGGGGGGCAAAAGCCAGGATAACTTAATAACACTAGTCACCATCGTATCACTTATTTCAGGCTTAAAACCATCGTCCTTCTCGACAGCCGGATATCAACAGATCTAGGTGTGTGTGTGCAACAGGTGGAGGAGGACTGGAAGTACTCCAGGATGGACCCGCTCTAAAGGGCCACCGCTGGAGGAGGAACCCCGTGTGGTTGGGAACCTCGCTCGGTTATCAAGGGCAGCTTCAGGACCCTGATCCTAACACTCCTGATTTAGATGACAATCTGACCCCATTGCTTCCTAATACACAACAGCTGATGTCTAAACATTATAATCACATTATGCAACATCATATATGATACATAAGCAGAGCATCAAAAACAATCTGAGCCAACCAAGTTAGTAAATCACAACAATACTGAACAACACCATCTTAACGTTAGCTTGTAGCAGGAATGTCATTCAAATGTCATGTCTAGTTTATTCACTACTGTCAGCCTCTCCCAGGAGAAGAGCTCTCTCACCTTTAGGAGACTATGAAGGCCCCACCAGAGATGAGCAACACTGGACTTTGGTTGGAATGTACAAAATACAAACCAGTTTTATTTGGTTTTTACAAAGAGTAAGGTAAAAGCTTACAAAAAATGAATAATACAAAATAAGTAAAAGATAATACAAAGTGTCAGATGTACCAAGCTCACAAAGAACCAAGTCTCTCAAAGAGCAAGAACCCCCAGAAGCCTCCATCCTTTGTTGTCTCCTCCTATAGACACACTTCTCCTTGGTGCTTCTGCAACCTCCGGGTCCATATAAGGTAGACAACAGATCATTCTTAAACCATTGGACAAAACAGTTTTCGTAGTCTTATTGTTTCTGACAGACTTATTCTTTAGGTTAACCCCCCCCCCCTCATTGAACAGGACGTCTCTCTAACAATCACAATAGTTAGTTTCTGAGTTTACAACCTTTCTCCTCTGCTGACTGTCAATCATCAGGTCAGAGTGAGTTTAACTCAAAGTTCACTTAATTCTTTAGCTTTAACATTTAGTCAACATTATAAACACATATGATTACATTTTGATGAATGATAGAAAAACACACATTAAAGCTCATCATCATTGAACTGTCCCTAAACAATATGGGATTACATGTAACGAGTATATTGATATCTGAACATAAAACACCGTTACCTCGATAATAAAAATAGATCGTAACTCATCATAGACAATGGAAAGTTAAAGAGGATAAACCATATGCATACAAAGGTAAATAACACCTTAAGATAGGACTTCCTGTTTGGCTGTAGGTCACAGGTGTCATGGTTCATTTATGCCAGTTAGGTGTGAAAACCACAACACGCCCAGAAGCTTCCATTGTGTAAGCCTAACCCTTATGTCCCAACATAATCAACTTAATACATTCATTAAAACAAGTTATGCAAGTTTTGACATGAGCTCTGAAAGTATATGTCAACACATTTGTTTTGACAAAGCAATAATGATCAGAAATACAAATAGAAATAAAATGATTCAAACGTGATTTAAAAAGAAAGTTGAAACTGATTGTGAAGCTGTGAAGCAGAAACCAGTTTGAGTCTGTGCATCCAATCAACAAGAAATGATGAACAGAACATTACACATGTTGTAACTTTATAAGATCATGTGTTTTCCTGCTCTCTCTGGGTTTGGATACATTTTTGGAATTTGTGAAACATGTTCAAGTTAACATGGGATGTTACTTTACTGTTTAAACTTTACTTGTAAACCCGTCTCTCTATGAACAGACCAAGGATCTAACAAGTCATTGTCATTGCTCCTATTCAACTGGACGCAGGTGGACATAGTTCTTGTCATACCTAACCCAGAAGCCAGGGTACACAGGCTCATTGAATGTGGTGTGAAAGGTGTTGAGGTGGATCATTGTGTCAGAGGAGACTTTGTAGAAGGACAGAGTGCCAGCAGGCCAGTCCAGATACACCCCAAGTGTTGGGATGCCACCAGAGGGGAAACCAGTTTCCATCAACTTACCATTATGAAAGGCCTCCAGTGTGTGTTTTCTACTGTCTGAATATTGGCCAAGAGCCCACGATATGGTATTTTCTCCAAAAGCGCTCATTGAACCTCCCTTTCTGTTAATTCTCTTGTATGCCACAGCTGCATAAATAGATTTGTTAGTTGAACCTTGATCCCACTCTATCTCCCAGTAATGGCGCCCAGATAACCCCTCTCTACACATCACCTGAGTATGTGGATCAAACCTCTCTGGGTGATCAGGATAACTCTGCCATGTTGATGTATTTGTTGCTTTCTTGTTTCCAGCAGACAGAATGATGTGATGATTTACAGTGTTTGGGTCCAGGGTGAGATCACAGGCATCTGATGGAGAGACCAACACAAACTCATTAATTCTGAAGGTCAAACAGGTTTCTGGAGGACATTGGTTAGTACAGCGTATTTTTAACTCAAAAGCATGAATAAACTTACACCAGATCAGATCTCTTCTGTCTGTGATTTCTGCAGAAAGGTCAGGTTTTGAAAAGTCTTCACTGACCAGAATGCCCTTCTTGTAATGGTAGATGGTTGCTCCTTTGTGTTTCTCATTGGGAATGACTGTGATTAGGAACCTGAACCGCTTGTTGTTCTTCCGTGTTCTGGTAAGGTCATGGAAAGCTTTGGCTTTTTCTCTCATTGTGGTAAAAACTTCATTTGAGGAGAACCACTGGTCTTCATTAGTACTCCCTGTTTTAGTGGAGTCCAAGTAGGTGGCCATCTCATCAAGGTCGGTATCACCTCTTATCATGGAGGTGAAAACAAAGCACAGAGCATGATCTACATCTCCATGAAGAACCTCTCTGTCCAGCTCGGACTGATTTCTGACGATCTTTGCTCCCTTCATGGTATCTACACAGGATCTGATGACGTTGAATTCTCTCTCTTTGTCATCCAGCCACTTGCTTAGTTTCTCTTGACTGAATGGTGACTTGTCTCTGTTGTCAAAGAATTCTTCCAATGAGCTCTCATCTTCTTTACCTTCACGGATGGAGGGGAGTTTCTTCGCCATGGTCTTCTGGAGGTCAGATGCATAGCGGTCACACAATTTTTGGAAAGATTTTAACTCTGCATGAATAAATGGAAACTTCTCTACCACTTCGTCTTCCAGAGAATCGTTGCATCTCATTCGTATTTCCCTCAAATCTTCAAGAGCATCCTGCATCTTCCCGACCAGTCCAACGCTGATCACTTTCATCAGCTCAGCAGCTTCAGGAATCAAATTCTTCAGTGGCATCAGCCAGACCTTCATTGCGACAGCATTCTCTCCTTTTTCTCCCAGTAGCTGTGGAAGTTGTCCACAGGTCTTCACTGCCTCTTCAAATGTTACAGGGATGCTCTTAAGGAGAAAGTCTCCGAAGAATTTGCAGGAGCATCTATTAGTCAGGGATTTTTCTTCATCAGTCAGCTTGATGCCAACTTGCGCCTCAACACTAAATGTGGGGATCTTGTTCATCACAGCTTTCATGCTGCCCTGGATGTCTTGAACGCTGCTGGCCTCTAACTTCTCACTGTCAAACACAAAGAAAGAGTTTGCCCCATAAAGGATGCCTGTGACTACATGTGTTGCCGAGCTCTTCTTAATAACTTCCACTTGGTGGGCGTCTAAGGTTAGCAGGTCAGTCATTGACAACTGTTTGAAGTGGGTGGTAGATTTGTACTGACACGTCACTCTGCTCTGATTCTTGAATTTCTTCTGATCATTCAGATACTTGGCAGATCCTTCAACTTCGATCAGTCCACAGAGGAAACTGACCTTCAGAGAAGCGTGAACATCCAGCAGAGAGGCCTTGGATTCAATGGTGTCAGATTCAGTCATTGCAAATTGACTGCTGGATTGAACACTTTCAGTTATCTTCTCTTGTAGAGTTTTATCATCCCACAATGTCAAACCTTTAGAAATCAGAAAACATAAAGCAGGAGGATCATTTTGTGACATTTTTAAAACAGAAAGAAGAAGAAGCGTCTACTCATGGTTAAGAGGCAGAGGGGAAAAAGAGGAGGAGGTCCAATATTATTATTATTTTTCTCAAAAAGTCTCAAAACCAAGTAAGTTGTGATCTTGATTGCGTTTACTAGTATTGTTTGACACGTTTTTAGATAGTTTGCTAATTAATCATAAGATAATGTTGCGGTCCATAATCAAAGCTAGCTAACTAGCTGTTTGATTCCAAAAGAGCAAGTAAGAAACACGGACACATTTTACAAGAATAACAACAATTCAATCGTCTTATTTATCACAGGATAAAGTATCAGCTACTAATACAACATGCTTCCCTGAAATTGATTGAACTAATGAATGTTCACAACTACGTTATGGAATTAAAAAGCATTTGATTATTATTTGAATGGTGTGTATGGATGTTAAAAAGGTGAAATTATTTCAAAGTCTCTTCAAGCAAAGCTGTGAAAGGCAGATATGTAGAGAAATATATATATCAAAACATTTTTGGGAAATATTGGCAGACATAGAATACAGTAAAAATGTACTTATATTTCTATTGTTTTTCAGCTTTTTGTTAACATATGCAAACAAACAACAAACCTGTCCCACCCACCCCACCCACTGGTACACCCACCTAGAAGAACAGAAAAGTAAATAAATATAAAGGTCACCTCATTTTGCTGTGCCAGACGTCATTATATCGGGAACTATTTTTAACTAGAAAATGCATTTCCTGCAGAGAATGCGTTGGAATGCTGAAAGCTTAAATGAATCGCAAGACAATTGCCTAAAATAGAGAAATGGGAGACAACCTGCCTGAGTAATGTTGAAGGCCAAACGCATTGAACTGCACTGCTGAAAACCCTTCTAGTTGAAATGTATAACTGGCAGAGTTGGAAGCTAAACTGTATTATCTAAAGAAGCTAAGAGCTGAATTACTATTACTATTACTACTACTACCACTACTACTACTATTAATAATAGTAGTAGTGGTAGTAGTAGTAATAGTAGTAGAACTGGTAGAACTATTAGTAGCAGTAGTAATAATAGTAGTAATAGCAGTATTAGTGCTCATAGTAGTAGTTGAAATAACAGTAATATAAGTAGGAGTAGTAGTAGTTAGCATTTGTAGTAGTTGTAGACGTTTTAGTAGTAATAGTGGTAGTTGCCATAATAGTAGTAGTAATGGCAGTTGTAGTAGTAGTAGAAGTGGTAGTTATACTTTAAATATTATTAGTAGTAAAAGTATTAGTAGTATTAAAAGAAGTAGTAGTAGTACTAGTAGTAGCAGTGGGTGTATTTGTAGTAGTAGAAGTGGTAGTTGTAGTATCATTATTATTAGTAGTAGAAGTATTGGTAGCATTAGAAGAAGTAGTAGTATCAGTAGTTGTAGTAATAGCTGTAGTAGTGGTCGTAGTAAAATAACAGTAGTATTAGTAGCTCTGACTCACCACTGTGAGTTATACTCTCGGGTAGGATGGCCTGCTTTGACCACCCGTAGGCTCTGTCACTGGTACACCTTCATTATCCTTGATCTGCTCCCAAACTACCTGTGTGTCTGCATCAGGCAGAAAAGTGTCGGACAATTCTCCTTGCGTTCTCAGGACTTCTTTATGCTCACTGTCCCAAATGCCAGAACGGAAATGGGAAAAAGGGCTTTTGTGTACTCTGCACCGTCATCATGGAATATGTTGCAGAATGAACACTTACTGCTTTTAAATCTAAATTGAAAGAAATAGAGGCAGGTTCCCAAAAATGTCAATGTTTTTTAAATTAACACGGTTACGTCAGTGTCTCTTAATTTAGTTTCTTTTAACTTGTCTTGTTCTGTGTTTTCTGTCTGTAACTATGTGTTCTGATGTTGCTGCCTGTCTTGGCCAGGTCTCCCTTGAAAAATAGATTTTTAATCTCAATGTGACTCTCCTGGTTAAATGAAGGTTTAATAATAATAATAAAAAAGTAGTAGTAGTAATAGTATTTGAAGTAGCGGTAATAGCAGCAGTAGTAATAGCATTTGGAGTAGTGGTAGTATGAGTATTATTAGTAGTAGTTGAAGAAGTTTGCTGAATCAGCATTCCAACAATAATGTAATCTCAGACTTACCTGGGATCAGTGCATCTTTCCGAGCATCATAGAGCATTCCTAGGGTGAAAGGTCGACCCAGGGCAGCAACCTCCTTGAGATTTGAGGCCATTTCTCCACCTGATGAGAAAGGTGAGCACACAGCCTTCAGTACTTCATTTACACTGTTAAGTATATTTAGTGTTGAGAGTTTAACACTGGGAGTAAACTCTACTCCTTCAGTCAACAAAAAGACTGATAAAAAAAGATAGTTTGACACAGACTGGAGTTCTGGAGTGAAAAAGTAACAACTGCAGCTTAAGGTCATAAGTAGTGAATATTTTAGATTTAATAATAATAGTACATTTAAATAAATTGCAATGAATACAGTACATTGTACACCGCTGTAGTTTGTGCTGTCGCATGTTGTAAAAAGAGGCTTCTGTCTGAAACGAACAGAAGTGAACGACGATCCCTCAGAAGTGTGTGAGCAAACTGAGGGACCCCGCCACGACCAGCTCTCTCTATGTGACTCACCCTCGTGGCCTGATAATAAGCATCTGGTGCACAACCACTCGGCTCGCACCGGGAGACGCTTCATCCACGCGCCTCACCCAACTTTGCCTCGGAAGCCTCCGCTAACAGAAACCTCTACGGGTAGCCAATTGTACCAGATAGTAATAAATGACTAGCATCAAAACAATTCATTGTTCGTTGGCTTTATTTTCTTGACCACACAACATTGAGTTTTGATTTTTACTTCCTCGCCTTTTTATACCTACGGCTTAATATAATTAGGGCTCAAATAGCAGTTGTTTTAAAATCAAAAAATTCTACCCCTGCTCAGAGATCAAACTGGTATAAATCTCATCCAAAGCCACGGCCGTTTATGACCGGCTTGGAGCAGGGTTTCCCCAGGTCTCTCTTACTGTAAGAACGGATGTGAGGATATGTGTGTGCGTGAGTTCTTGTATCAGTGGTGTGCCGAGGTGTGGATGTCCTGCAACTTACCACAGGGGCTGGGAGATCTGCCCTGAGAGGAGACCCCTCTCTTTGAGTTCCGATGTCCCTTAAGAGATGGAAAGATGGAGCAGTCTAAAATAGTTAAATTTTCAAAAGTTTGTTTTGTCCAATTCAGAGTATATTTCTTTTGGTTTCAATACAGAGAAAAAATGATTCACAAAAAAGCAAAAAAATCGAGACAAAAATTAAAAACCCTTAACCCAGTGAGCAAGCGGTTTTCAAAAGTCCGGAGATTTGATCAAATCAAATTTTAATCCCACACTGGTTAAGACCTGGTGGACTTCTCCCCCAACTACTGCCCCGATCCTCTAAGTTCGAGAATATTTATACCCAAGCAAAACCGGAGGAGAGGCTCAGCCCCCACGTGCCTGCCTCGTGAGACGATGTCTGGGCACTGCAGCCCCACCCCCGGGCATAGATAACAGATGACCTTGGTGCGGTCTGCCAATTTGAATTCCTTCTTTTAATCCAACACACCGACCTCTGCCGGTTCTCAGGACATGTGACACACTTTGCTCACTGGTTGACAACAATACACATCATCTCATAGATACACCACCGTATGTTTCAGCAGGTTACAGGGATACATGTTATCACACCAAGTATAAATTATACCGTAACATAATACACATTTTGCCCAGCATAGGTTAGATAACAGAGTAAACTCAAATATATATGTACGCTTCTGCAAGGATGCTGGCTAAATATGTCCTAAGTCCACAGACCTAACGGCTAATGGTTAACAGAATGGATAATGTTTAATGAGTAATACAAAAGGAGTCTCTGTTGAACGGGCACTTGTCGTGCGGAATACCCTCATGTGGGAGGGTAAGACGCTCAGCAGGTTAACTGTGTGACACCGCGCAATAGTCAATTCAGGCGCAGAAAGTATGACATCGTAGCACGAGCGCTGTGCATTTGTTATAACACAATTTGGCACATTGAGCAAGGCGTGAAGACAGTGGCTAGTGTGCAATGTCAAGGCAATACCCATAGTCATCGTAGAGGCCTTTTCATGAGCATAAGCAGCAGCTGCCAATCCCCTGTAACAGGGTGGAAAGCATCTGACGGTCGATTTAAGTTATGTGCTGAAATAAGCTATGAGCTAATGGTGCTCACCTTGCTGTTATGTCAGGACTGCATTAGCAAATCCTTGCTTTTCAGCCACAAACAAGTAAAAACGTTTGGCGTCGTCCATTATGTAACAGTTCCTGTTGATGCGTGTGTGTGTGTGTGTGTGTGTGTGTGTGTGTGTGTGTGTGTGTGTGTGTTAAAGTCACTGTGTTTGTGTGTGTGCGCAAGAGTGGGGGGGGGGGCAAAGGAGAGAGAGAGGGAGCAAGATAGTGGACGTAGTTGCAAAAGTGATTCCACAGAAGTGCACACCTCCATGAATACAAAGGTCTCATCTTATCTTAACCAGGGCATTTCTGTGGAACAAATACGTGATACCCATGTTGTAACAGACAACACACACACACACACACACACGCCTCAAGAGGAACTATTTCATAATGGAAAATTATCAATTATTTCTTCCACAGAAATTCCCTGTTCATAATACGATCTCTCTATTCATGGAGGTGTGTCTTCACCACTGTGGGAAAACTTCTATTCTATTGAAAAAGTAACAACTGCAGCTTAAGGTCATAAGTAGTGAACACTCTGGACTTCATAATTATTGTGAATGTAAATAAATTGCAATAAATACAGTACATTGTACACCGCTGTAGTTTGTGGAATATCTTTGGTGCAAATGGAGTATAAAGGAAGCTCTTAGTGTTGGTAACAGTTAAGAACGGAGGATTGAGTTTGTATGTTTAGATCAACAGGGACTGAAGAACATGTGGATGCACAGAATGGACTGAACTGTAAACGGACAGAGTCCACATGTTTCATTTAACTTCAGCCATGAGAACAAGATGACAAAGTGTCATGCTGACCTGGAGTTGCACATATTTCACTTTTCTGCGTTTCTGTTGTGATGCAGAACAATGTGGCCGGTTGAATGTTGTGTTGTTGTGAGACACCTGGGTTCATAAAGAGAAATGTGTGCATAACGAATGTAGTCAAAGTACAGTTAAAACACACAAACGTGTATAATAAAGTCTGGCTGAAGCTCTCTACCTGTTTCCTGTCTCATTATTTCTCTGTTCTTTACAGAACAAAGTGATCATCTGTCTGGCTCCTGTTACATTAAAGAGGTCCTGCACACTAAAACATGTTTTTTAAGCAGTTAACTAAATGATAGAACTGTTTAGTGATGAAATAAAAAACACATAACTGCTGGTGTTAATATTTACATTTCATATTGAATTTTTCAAAACCCGACCTAAAGGTTAATGACATGAATAGATGAAGTTACATGCAATACACGCATACATTTTCCTTCCACATTTCCCCCTCTAGTGACGGATGTCACTCACACTGAGAGATGCTAAAACCTCCCTCTGGTCTTCTGGTCCATGTGCTGTGTGTACAGGAGGGAAGCTCTTAGTAGCACCTTGTGACTGGATGCATGAGTTTGTTGTTGTCTTTCCTCGCTATACTCTAGTAACCAAATACTATACGTTAAGTTAACAGGCAACCAAACTACTACGTTACAAACACATGTTACTATCATATATTATCCCTACTTATGTCACTTAAGCTGACTTACAGTTTACGGACACCACTGGATGTGGGCCTGTCCGTCTCGGCTTGCCTCAGTTGTCCCACGTGTGGATTTGAATGTAAACCCACTGACCAGGTTGGACCGCACTGTGTCGACCCGTGAGCATTTCATGCGGTGTTAAGTGTTGTTAAGTGTGTTGTCCTGTTAGTTTGCATTCTCATGCACATTAGTGCGAGTGGTAGCGCAGTCAACCAGTCCATCTTAGTTTCCCTACAGTGGTGCTCACCTTGCTGTTATGTCAGGACTGCGTTAGCAAATCCTTGCTTTTCAGCCACAAACAAGTAAAAACGTTTGGTACAAATACGCACACACATAAACACACTGACTTTAACACAACACACACACAAACACACACACACGCCTCAACAGGAACTATTACACAACGGCAAATGATCAAGTATCTGTTCCACAGAAATGCCCTGTTCATGATCAGACTTGATCTTCATGGAGGTGTGTCTTCACTTCTGTGGGAAATCTTCTTCTGTTCTATTGAAAAAGTAACAACTGCATCTTCAGGTCATCAGTAGTGAACACTCTGGATTTAGTAATAATAATAGTACATTTAAATAAATTACAATAAATACAGTACATTGTACACCGCTGTAGGTTGAGTCCACATGTTTAATTTCTGTGTGATCACAGCGCTCCAATGAGTGTCTGTGGAGTCCGGCTCAACGCAGCCTCACTCAGCGGGCTCTCTCTGGGACCTCGGTCCCTGCAGGCTCATCATCTCTACAGCTGGAACATCTTCGCTTTGTTTTCATGTGTTTCCCTTTGAAAGTGAATCTGTGGAGCTGCACGAGTTCTATGAGATCACGAGTTAAACATCGTCTTCTTCTCAGACCTCAGATTGAGGGTTGAACGTTGTTGTTGATGACCAGGTCTTTGTGGACGATGAGGAGACGAGGCTCACAGTCAGAAATCGATTTTAAATCACTTCTGAAAACACATTTTTACCGACTGGCTTTTATGTGACGTCGGCGCTTTACTGTTTTATTTGTATTTGTTTATTTGAATAAATTTTTTATTTATTTATTTTAATGGTATCGACTGTCTCACTGAGCTTTCTGTTGTTGTTGTTGTTGTCTTGTTTTTGCTGCTTTGTCTGTCTTTGTCTTTGTAAACTCTGTTTTTAAAGGTGCTATATAAATGAAGTTATTATTATTATTATTATTATTAATAATAATCATTAATGTCATTTTCACTATGAGCTTTTAGGAATTTCTAATGTAGTTTGAGTTGAGGTTTGTTTCTACGATAAGCAGCTGATATGAATCATTGAGATTCACTGAGTGGAGTTCTGCCTCATCAGTGAACTCTGGGTTCTCTTTGTGTTCCTGATGTGACTCAGCACCTCTCGATCCTCTTCAGTCGCTGTGTTTGTTTTTGTGTTTACGGCTGAAGGTAAGTTGAAGTGACTCCTGACTCGGGTTCCGAGCAGACCACATTGGTTTTGTGTCGGTTTTAGTGCGTTAAGACTTCTCATCGCCGTCCGGCTTCTATCGGTTTTCCATTGAAACGTAATCGTCCTCAGAGGGCAGATCTGGTTTGTTAAACCGCACATAACAAAAGAGCGTCTTCTCTGGACTTAATCACGCAACATTATCGATCCTGGACCTCCGGTTCTCCTGCTGACACTAATCCTCTCTAATTCCCATCATTCCATGTTCTCTCATCCATTCACTGTTTCTATAGCGGTTCTGTTTTTATGGACTTTTTTTAAGGTATAAACGTGTTTCTGATACGCTGTCAAACTAAATTGACGCTGTTTTGGAGACGTCCTTTTTTACGGACCAGGCTGCATCTTCACTAGAACTCACTCCTGTGAGCGTCTCCACGAGGTCTCACTTCTCCAGCTGAACTCCAGCAGGTTTCACTGGATCCCCATTAGCTGACGCCTCGGCGTCTACAGAAAGAACAAAACACAACACATACAACACATGATGTAAAACATACCGTCAGTGAGCCGTTACCTGTTCTATACGTTACATGAGGAGGTGGTTAATAAACGGTAGATAACTGTGTTTAAAGAGGTTTGTTCCTGTTGTTGGAGGTAAGTGAGCGGAGCTCGTGATGTCTGTTGCATGTGTTCTGGTACTTGGTTGAAAGAAATATTCAGCTGCCGGATTAAATACTACATAACAGACAAGAGTGCATATATATATATATATATATATATATATATATATACCACATAACCACAGTCAAAGACCCGGAGAGAGACGTACGAGCAACAGATGAGTTCAAACTGAACACTTCTTTCTCACAAAAAGAAAGCGACACTACTTGAACAGCTCACACACACTCAGCTCCACTACTGCGCTGTGGCTGAAGAGGTTCGTCCTCCTGGAGCTCCAACTTCTTATCACTTCTTATATATATATATATATGTGTGTGTGTGTGTGTATTTGTAGTATTTAAGTATGAGAGTAATTTGGATAGAAAATATCAAAATAACAAATAATTATGAAAAGATTCTTATTTTCACCCAAAAAGCCAGATTCTGATTCTGATTCACACACACACCCACGCACGCACGCACACACACACACACACGCACCCACGCACGCACACACACGCACACACGCACCCACGCACGCACACACACGCACACACGCACCCACGCACGCACACACACGCACGCACACACGCACACACGCACCCACGCACGCACACACACGCACGCACACACGCACACACGCACACACACACGCACACAGTTTTACGAGGTTGTCAGGAGGGAGCTGCCTGTAAGTGAGTGCAGCTCCTCTGCTGCAGGTTCATTCAGAGTCTAAACAGTAAAGACATGCAGTCCGTGTGTGTTTGACTTCATTTGATCTCATAGGTGAACATCCTAAATGTCCAGCTGATGTCAAAATAAAAACAACAACTTTCAAACTTTTTGACTTCAAGATTAAAAAAATGTTTCAATAACTTTGATTTCTAGCAGATTTCAGACCTTCATCACAGAATCAGACTCCACAAATTCACCTTTTATTTTTAGTCTGTATATTATTTTTATTTCAGCGTTCAGCAGCATCAGAGAGGATCTCAGCCAATCACAGAAGAGGAGAATAAATATGAGCCAGTGAGCAGCAGGGAGCCGTATCGGCCAATCACAACGGGGCTACACGCGAGTCGTCAAGGCTCCGGTCACTCAACTTCCTGGACCCGTGACGTCACAACAGGAAGTGATGTCACGGGTCTGAGGCAGGTGATCATGAAAAATATTGAACAGATATGAGAATCTTAATCCATCAGGTCACAGGTGTCACAGAGAAACGAGTCGATATCATTAAACATGAACCAATACAACAAAACTATCGGCTGCGTTTACGTCATACTGGGAACGTCGGGACGCCATGTTTGTAGTTTTCTTTCTTGTTCTTTTGATCGATGGAAACATCTCGATTTTGTTGGTTTGATTTGAACTAAAACTTCATTTCAGGAAGTTCACCTGAGCTAAAACCTCAAAAGTACAATTAGTTTATTTTTTTAACGTCAGATTTCATGATAAAAAAACACAAAACATAAAATAAAACTTAGTCGAAACAAACTTAGTTTTAGTCTTAAGAGCTGAACGAGGATTCATATCGTCTCCTTACGATTGTTTAAAGTGCATTTTTCAGACAGATGCTTTACAAGCTCACACGTTAATAATAATAATAATAATAATTACAGTAAGTAAGACTTTGTACAGTTTAGCACATAAGAGTTCTCCAGAGTTATTGCACAAATTAAATTCAGCAAACGGCAGGAAGTTTGTCAGCATAAAATACCAGTCCTTCAAGTTTTTCAAAATAAAAGCATTCCCCCCAAAACACAGTATACAGGACACAGCAGAGTGGATATACTGTAGAAAGATACCGCATAGATGTGAGTACATTGTTCTGATTATTCCAGGGTTAGTTGTGGAGATAGAACATGAGAACGATATTAAATGTATATTTAAATACAGTGATTGAAATATTATTGAGAACAAAGCATCTTATTGTGAAACTCCGCCCTGCAAATCCTCAAACACTGGCCCAAGTCTTCATTTACGCTTTATTGTCATTTAAGCTTCTGTCAGTGAGACTCACACACTTCCTGTAGAGATGTTTCACAATAAAAGCCTTCATGAGCTGTCCTCGTACCGAAAGACCTTTATTGTGAAAATCTCCAGAAAGTGTTCATTGACAGATGCTTAACAGTGATTTTAAGAAATGGGATTAATTAGTGAGTGAATGACTTTAACATGTGACACAAACAGTAAATATTTAAATATTTCATCTTTTTCTGAGACAAAACGAAAACTTCTTCAGTGTTCAGTGACCTCAAAGACTCACAAACCAGATCCTTCAAAATAAAAGAAACACAAACAACAGTGTCAATAATCAACAAAATATCTTTCAAACTGAAAACCAAAGTTGAGACAGTCGTCTGGTTTTACTCTGAAAACTAAAACCACAAAAACAAAGATTTCAGAGAATCACACAGATGTGAGATAATAAAGATTCTCTCAGACAGCGCTTTGTGTGACGTGGTCAAGTAATAAACAACAACAACAACAAGAACAGGCGATGGGAAGAACAGCGTCGTATCAGTGGCTTTTCAAAATAAGAGAGAACGTTATTCATTTAAATTAGCGACGAACGAACGCTGACGAGTCCCGATGACTGACAGGAAAACTAATCTCCAAACATGGTTTCACTGATCCAGCTCACATGTTCTGTTCATCCTCATGCAGCTGAACCGATTGTCGTGGACAGAGAGCTCTTATTTTGAAAAGCAGGCATTGTGAGTAGAGATATTTTATGATTGGTTGAATCAACAGAGTCCAGCTTCAGGTTTCATGGTGTTTGTCAATAACCAGCTGTTTTCTATCGTTTTATACACATTTAATATTTTAGAAACATGAAGAGACAACGTGAAGAAAAACGATTTTCCTTTTAAAACATTAAAATCTCGTTTGGAAGCTGAGCAGCGAACTATAATTAATTTTCACTTCTAATTTCAATTCATCTTTTTTAAAAGGCAGAACATGGTGTGTGTGTGTGTGTGTGTGTGTGTGTGTGTGTGTGTGTGTGTGTGTGTGTGTGTGTGTGTGTGTGTGTGTGTGTGTGTGTGTGTTTTTACTGGTGATGAATTAGAAGTGAAGCAGCTGACGCTCGGTTGTGAACGCACCCCGCTGGGCTTTGTGTCACTTACATGAATTAACTAATATCGACCCGCTGGAAGCTAAAAGACACGTGAAGAAGAAGAAGAAGAAGAAGAAGAAGAAGAAGAAGAGCTCGACTTTAAGATATTTAGGTTCAGGAGAAACGGCTCCTTGTGGGGAAATGAAAACTTTTAAAGCTGAAAACGTTTGTGAATAAACTTCAACATTATAAATAAACTTCAGCCCATTAAATCCATCAGTTAGCTTATTTATTAGAATATAGTGGGAAATAATAATAATATATAATGATATCATGGGAGTCATTAAACATTTAAAAAGCCTAAAACATGAGTTTAACAGTTTCAGATTGGATTCAAACAAAAGAGACTAAAATGACCTGAAGGATCATTTCATGGTTACAATCGTTCACATTTAATCAATAATATTTCATATTATATTATATATTATATTATATATATTTCACTTTGTTTTGTGTGATTTCTGACGGATAAAAGACCAAAAACAGGAATTATTTCTAGAATTGTCTGAAGAACCGAGAACCATCTTCAGCTGCGTGTGAAACTAAACGTGTTTCTTTGTTGCATATACTTTCTATCTTGCTCGAGGGCACGCGGGCAGGTCTGCTTACAGTGTGATGTTGCATATTATTTATTGCATATTGTGTGAGAGTCTGACAGACGATGGCTGATGTGAACGAGAGTTAAACTCTTCCTCTGAGGGTCGATTCTGAAATACTGATTGTTTGTTAAAGCTCTGCTTCAAACCAACACGTTTGTACGACGTGTTCCTGAACGCATCACCCAGACCGGAGGTGAGGATGAATTTAAAATAAGTCACATTTTTGTTGTATTTCAGCAACAAAAGGTACTCAAAGTAACAGTAAAGGTACTCGTTATGCTAGTGCTGCTGGATCCTGTTTTATTAATATGAAAGCATGTAAATGCATCAATAATAATATATTAAGTTCACTTTATGTGGAAGTTGGCCGAGGTGGAGTTAATTTAGATTGTGAGAATATCAGATAAATGAGTGACATAAACATCTTAAATAGTTGAAGGTACTACGAGCTACTTTGACTTTGTGTTGCTTCTGGCGGTCCCTGTGGACTAAAGCGGTACTGCAGCAGACGTCTGGCTCTCCTGTGAGGAGCAACAGTAACTTTAAGTCCACTTGTTCTTCAGTAAGTGTACTTAGACTGGTTTGAAGCACACCAAGACCTTTAACCTCTTCTGTGAGCGTTCATCATCTCTCTGATGAACCGTTATTTAAAAGGCTTCACAAGCGTTTTAGAAGGAAGAGGACGGACACATTGATCAACTCATGCAGGAGCAAAGATCAGAGGAGGAAGGAGGAGTTCACAGTGAACAGCAGCAGGAGAACACATCTGTCAGGGATTTAAAATCCTCAATCCAACGTGAAAAAAGGAATCATAGAAGAAAACAAGAAATCAAACCAGATGTGAGGCACAAAATGAACACATGAAGGCGACAACGAGACGATTCAAGAAGAACGTTTCTGACCTAAGAGATGTTCTGTAGAGCAGCAGGTCTGAGATGTTCGAGATAAAAGTCCTTGTGTCCTCGGTGGAGGAGAAAGGAAGGAGGACGAGTGGAGGAGAAAGGAAGGAAGAGTGGAGGAGAAAGGAACGAGGACGAGTGGAGGAGAAAGGGAGGACGAGTGGAGGAGCAGTGAGGTTCCACGAGTCTCACACGGTCGGCTTACGGTCAGACAGGAAGTCAGTCAGACAGGAAGTCAATCAGGTAAATAAATAAATACCAAAGAGCATCCTTTAAAAAGGTTTCGCTGTATTTTACTGGTCCTGTAATTTCCTGTAATCTGGTGGAAACTTAACGGATATATTTTGTAGTAATTGGAGATAAAATAACATTTTGAGTTACTTTGAAAGAACTTATTTATTACTGCAGTGAGGAACTGGAGCTAATCATCTTAAAGTACCGCTGGAGTACGACGGAGGTTTCATGGAGGAACTAAAACAAATGAATAATTTGTGCTCTTGATTTAATATTTGACGTGTTGCTCGTAGAAAGCAGCGCGATGAAGGAAACTCATTTACGAGTTTTTATGAAGTGGATTAAATCTGCAGCTTCATCAGTTTTTAGAGAGTGAAGCCGTTCGTTTTCCTGTAAAACACTTTTTAATGACCTCAAAGATAAAACAACGTGTTTAAGAAACAGGAAACAGAAAGACGCGATTCATTTTAGTTTGTTCCTCCATGACGCCGCCGTAGGACGCCGTCTTCATCACTAACATCACGGAGGAATTTACCGTTCTGTAGGAAATCACTGTGGGACCTGTAAAGTAAAGTGTGTAAACCTTTATTCTCAGTCACAGTGCTCAAAATATTAACAATAAATAACTTAAGTGGACGTATTTCAACCTCAGAATCAGAATTTAGGGCGACAGGAAGTCGATCGTCACCGCTTCCTGCGGCTGATTGGACGTCGTCGCTGCGCGTTAGGAAGACGGATCGACGGGCCGACGGCTCAGTGGCTCTTTGGTTTGGGGAGGCGGGACAAGCCGGAGGTGAAGGCCGCCATTTTGCCTTTGACCTCGTTGCTCCCGGACGCCGGTCTGGAGATCTGAGACGTGAAGAGGTGGAGTTTGGAGGGCTGGGGGGGCTGCAGGGATCTGTTGGAGGCTCTCCTCCTCTCCTTCCTCTCTCCTTCTTCCTCTTTCCTCGGTCCCTTTCCTCCCTCGGTCACGTGGCGTGCGGGGATCTGGGGTCGGGAGGGGGCGGAGCAGGGGTCAGCTGGAGGCGGAGCTTGCAGCGTCACTGGTTCCTGGTCGTCCTGGCTGGAGGGGTGAAATATCTGTGACTGAAAGAAGAGAAAAGGAGGAATGTTACCCAGAGATCAGCTGACACACAAGAATCTGAGTTCATGAAGTCAGATCAGGAGGATTCAGACATCAGGAGGTCACCAAACCAGCATCTGGTCCTAAATGTCCTCACTGTCGTCCTGCAGAAGACGTTTAAACACAAAAAAGTTCGTGTTTCACTGCTGACACAAACGATGTCTCTGATTCTCATGTTGATCGTTTCTGAGCTGCAGAACGTCAACGACACACAAACCCTGATGACTGAGCGGCAACGCTTGAATATAACAAACCTCTGTTCTCCTAGCTGGAGGAAAAATGAGTTATTCTTTCAGATGAACGGTCATCTTTAGACTTTGATCTGTGTGTGTGTGTGTGTGTGTGTGTGTGTGTGTGTGTGTGTGTGTGTGTGTGTGTGTGTGTGTGACAGAAACAGTCCTCATGATGAAGAAGTTCTACTGAGATGCTGATTCAGCGATAACTGTGCATGAGATGTGTGATAGTTTCACTTTGATCTTCAATGTGTCAGTGACACAAGAAAGTCAGACGGGTTCAAGAAACGAGAGCAAACTATGACATCATGAATCTTTAGCCATGACATCAGACTCGCTCCCACGTGAACCTCCAGCAGCTCGTTACAGAATCTGGACCGGACGAAGTCCTGACTTCCTGAAAGCGTCTTCACTCTTCACGGACTTCAACTTCCAAGAAGAATGTTGTAGAACGTCCTCACTTTATAAAAACGTCCTTAATGAACACAATCTTTAGTCTCTTCCCCAGAACGCCCCCCCCCTCATCAGAGCGCCCCCCCTCATCAGAACGCCCCCCCCCTCATCAGAGCGCCCCCCCCTCATCAGAGCGCCCCCCCTCATCAGAGCGCCCCCCCTCATCAGAACGCCCCCCCTCATCAGAACGTCCCCCCTCATCAGAGGCCACCCCCCCTCATCAGAGCGCCCCCCCTCATCAGAACGTCCCCCCTCATCAGAGCGCCCCCCCTCATCAGAGCGCCCACACGTCCTCACAGAGATAGAGGACCATCGCAGTGTGACTGACACACTGTAATCCTGCAGCCGGCTCTCGTCTCCACTCTGATGATCCCGTTTAGCAGCAGAATCAGAGGAACAGTGGAATCCATCACGTGCTGCAATCTCAGCGTATTGATCCCGGAGAACCTGTGTGAAGTCAGACCTGATTCCCGCTCTGGGTCTTCATCGGTCTCGCTGCTGCACCACCTGCAGAAATCCACTCGTTTCACAGTCCTCGCTCGTTCCTCTCTCCGTCATTCACTCCTGAATATCACAACGTGATGATGCTTTCATGATACCCGAGGAAAACCAGCCCCACTGATGGATCTCACAGTTTATTATTGATTATATGAAACTTTCTTTACTGCACAGGAACTCCTGGAGGAGGTGAACCGACCCAGTTACACGTGTAGGCAAACAAAAAGAAGCATAAATAAAGTAAAACATCAGGATTTAGAAAGCTGGTCTGGTCTGCTGATGTTCTACACATGTAGAAACATGCACTGCTGGTCTGAGTCTCAACATGACTGGAAACATCCAGCAGGAGGCGACTCCGAGTTTAACTTCTGGAGAACAAACGGCTTATTCTGTGGTGAACAGCGACGCCTGGAGGCGACCGGCAGTACTGCAGCCCGAGAGTCCAACATTCATAGATGAGGCATCAGTGAGAGGAAGAGGAGGAAGAGGAGTGTCCTCGACTACACACAGGCGTTCTCGAGGAGGATTCACCGTGTGTGTGTGTGTGTGTGTGTGTGTGTGTGTGTGGGGGGGGGGGGGGGGATCGTCAGATTAATCAGATCTATTGACTCAATAGTTTTAGATTAGTTTGGTTTATATTTGAATTATGAAGTAGAGGACAAGAAATATATATATATTATGTATTATTATGTATTATATATATATATATATATATATATATATATATATATATATATATATAAGTAGAATGGTACAAGACCACGGGGTGAGCGGAGAGATGGAGAAGGAAGAAGAGGAGGAGGAAGAGGAGGAGATGGAGGAAGAAGATATAAAAGGTGGTACCGTACCGCGCTGTGTCACTGAAGTAAAGCACTAAGTTTTCCACTCCTGGACGAGAGCAGAGAGGAAGAGGAGGAGACAAGGAGACACAGAGGAAGGTTAGAGGAGACGACAAACATCAACAGGACTTGTGTCCTCAGCGTGAGACGGACAGAGTGGACGTGATGAGGAGGAAAGAAAAAGGAAGCAAGGTAGGAAGCATGCACACGGACGAGGAGAAGTGAACGTATGTTCCTGATTAAGGACACACGTAGAATAAGGAGGAAGGAGGAAGGAGGAGTGAAGGGAGCAGAATAAACGTTGTTCTTAGAAACATCTCTGATCTGGTCCTTTAATGTGAAAGTTATTGAATGAATATTATTGTTAGAATCTTCAGACCATGAAGAGATTAAACACGTTCAAATCAATCTGATGGAAGAAATAAAGGATTTCACTCCGTCTTCCTCTGGAACCTGATTCATACTTCAACTACAGATACATTGTTGTTGTTGTTATTATTATAAACAATGAGGAGGAGGAGGAGGAGGATGAAGAGCGGGGGGTGTGACTCACTCTTTCTAGCGAGGTGGGGGGGGATGCTGGGCTTCGGCCTCAACCTGTAAGGACTGGAGCGCTGATACTGCCAGGGAGGAGAGAGGAAAGGAAGAGGAGGGAGGGTCTGAGGAGAGGAGACAGAGAGGAGGAGACAAGGAGACAGGGAGGAGGAGACAGAGAGGAGGAGACAAGGAGACAGAGAGGAGGAGACAAGGAGACAGGGAGGAGGAGACAGAGAGGAGGAGACAAGGAGACAGAGAGACACAGAGAGGAGGAGACAAGGAGACAGAGAGGAGGAGACACAGAGGAGGAGACAAGGAGACAGAGAGACACAGAGGAGGAGACAAGGAGACAGAGAGGATGAGACAGAGACAAGGAGACAGAGAGAGACAGGGAGAGACAGTGAGGAGGAGACAAGGAGACAGAGAGGAGGAGACAAGGAGACAGAGAGGAGGAGACAGAGAGAGACAGGGAGAGACAGTGAGGAGGAGACAAGGAGACAGAGGAGGAGACACTGACTCATAACGTCAATAGAAATCTTCAGGAGACTCTGGATTCTGACTTTTGTCGTCTTTAGTTCACAGCAACTCTACACAACTACATTACCCAGAAACCCTTTCAGGTGACCGGAGTAAAGCGGACGCTCTGAGACGTCTCACACTAACGTCATGAATCCATCGATGAGCTTCAGACAGAAGATCAATAAACATAAAACAAGGAGGAAGATTCATATCTTCTAGTGATGTTTGATGATAAAGAGCAAATAATAACCAATATAATCAGTGTGTGTGTGTGTGTGTGTCTCTGTGTGTGTGTGTGTGTGTGTGTGTCTCTGTGTGTGTGTGTGTGTGTGTGTGTGTGTGCTCACAGTGCTCTCTCTCTCCGTCTCACTCGTCTGCGTCTGTCCGTCCGTCTTGTCCGCCGTCATCGTCTCCTGGCAACGACACCTGGTGGTCGCCGTGGGAACAGTCTGCACACAAGGAGACACAGATGTTTGTAAACAACAACAACAACAACAGCTGGACGATGACGATGAAGACGACGGAGATGAAGATGACACACACACCAGCTGCAGGGTGAGGTGTGCGATGGTTCGGTCTCGGCTTCTCAGCTCCTCTCTGAGCTGCTGCACCTCCTGCAGGAGATCCTGCACCTACACACACACACACACACATACACACACACAAGTCAGGGCTGTGGAAAGGGATTCTGGGAAATGTAGGATTGTATAACTAGAAGAAGAAGCAGGAGAGGCTGGTTACATGCCGGATCATTTAGAAGATTTCAAAGCAATAAAACAGGAGTTGAAGCTCGTGAACACGCCGTCGGGACCATCAGAGGAGCACCTGAACGTTCTCCCCTTTAACGCCGACGTGCTTTGTCGTCCTCGGCTGTTTAAATAAAGGTTGAGAAGATTCAAACCTGTGTGTTGGAGCTGTGGGAGGAGTCACTGGTCTCTGGACTCAGGGTGTCTGTGGTCAGAGTGTCCTCGTCCACGTCCTCCTCCTGGACAACACACAGCATCAACAGGGTAGCAGTAGTAGTAGTAGTAGTAGTAGTACACGGAACACATTTTGATACAATGTATGAAAACATTTGATTCCTCAGAACATTATAACCTTTTTAACCCATTTTAAACAGCGAACCTCCTCCTCCTCCGCCTCCTCCTCCTCCTCCTCCTCCTCCTCCTCCTGCTCCTCCTCCTCCTCCTCCTCCTCCTCCTCCTCCTCCTCCTCCTCTCTCCTCTCCCCTCTCCTCCTCTCTCCTCTCCTCCTCCTCCTCCACCTCTCACCTGAAGCAGTAACCTCTGCAGGTACTCCAGCTGTGATCTGACTGCAGAACAGTCTTCAGCCAGCTCCTCCACATCCAGACCCAGACCAGGAGCACCAGGAGACCTGGGGAGGTGAAGGAACAGAGACAGCATGAGTCCGGTGCTGCGTTCAGGGACCGGCAGGAACAACAGTGCTCGTCTCAACGGCCTAAGTACTAGTGTCACATAACCCAAATCTAACAATGTTGTCTGGCCACACAGTACTGATTCCAGACGGAGGGAATAAAGAACAAAGACGATGGTTCCAGGTGGTTATCACACGTGATCATGTGCTGTAGATGCAGAGTGACACTGAGGGAGTTGTGTTTGTTGTGAAGTCACCTCGGAGGACAGAGGTCCAGGATGAGCTCGCTGTCCACGGTCACGTCCGTCCTCTTATTCCCAGAATCCTCCGTCAGCTTGTAGCTCTGGAAGTCACTGAACATGATGCATGATGGGTAAGTTTCTACCATAAATACCTACGTGTCATCTCATTAAAGAATTAAGCTCAGATGACAGGATTTCATTCTTTTTGTTAATTACTATTAACAATTTGATTAAAGTTTGTTGTGTTATATGTTATAATACTGAATATTGTGTCAAACACTCCACCAACAGTAATAACACTCTGGATAACTTGTCATCAGTACTTATGACCATGTGACATTTCAGTTTTTCTTTTTTAATAAATTTGCACAAATTTCTACATTTGTGATTTTTTCTTTCAAGATAGGGTGCTGAGTGTACATTAATGAGAAATAAAATGAACTTTTTTGATTTTAGCAAATGGCTGCAATGAAACAAAGAGTGACAATTTTAAAGGGGTCTGAATACTTTCCGTACCCACTGTAGATGAAGCCAAAAGAGGCCGTTCACAAGCTTCTGCACCGCAATTAATATTCTTTAGAGATAGTTTTAGAAAGTCACTGAATTATTAAGACTGTAAATATGCAGCAAAGATATTCTGTGGTGGGCTGTAATAATAAAAAAAGCTATTTTATGTTAATATTTAGCACCAGAATATCCCACAAAACACAAAAAGTAAAATATATTGATCTCAGTGACTCCTGTGACCTATGACCTTCCATCTCACTCTCTTTCAGATACGACTGCACACAGTCATGCTCAAATGAAGAGCAAGAAACCTTTGGTGGGATGCATTCATGAGCTTTCCCCTAAAAACCAAAAACCAGGACAAACCTTTCAACTTTGAGCTGACCTGAGCACAGTCAACATTTACATCTACTGACAGTAAGAAGCCCGTTGATCTACGCTGACTCTTTGACCTTTCTGCTGGCCACAATACGTTTAGACGTTGGCAGCAACAACTGTATAATTGGGAGGCAAGTCAAATATGTTTGAGCAGGTTTTTCTCTTAAGCTGTACCTTCCCTCACCTTTCACTGTCAGTGTGGACGTCCTGTGTTCCCCAGCAGAGCTGTCTCATCCTCCACTGAGCCATGTGGGCTATCCCGTCTCCATCTGCAGGGTTCAGACCACAAGCATGATGAGACAGGGTCATCATTATTATCTCAATATCATTATTATCTCAACTGAACCGTTAGCTAACCTAAACCACACTTTATTAGCTCCTAAAGTGAACCGTTAGCTAACCTAAACCACACTTTATTAGCTCCTAAAGTGAACCGTTAGCTAACCTAAACCACACTTTATTAGCTCCTAAAGTGAACCGTTAGCTAACCTAAACCACACTTTATTAGCTCCTAAACTGACCTGTTAGCTTAAATGAAACTAAAGTTGTTTTAACGGATAAAGCTAAACTGAACTGCTAGCTAAACGAGGCTATCTTAACTGCTAACCTGAACTGTAAGTAACTTGAAGAAGGCTATTTCAGCTACTAAACAGAATGGTTAGCTAACATGAACCAAACAGTTTTAGATCCTCCACTCAGTGACCAGATGTCCCCGTTTGTCTGGAATTGTCCTGGTTTCTAGCGCGTTGTCCCAAGTCTGGACTATCTGTCAAACACTAAAATATAAAGAAATAGTCTAATAATAATATGATGTTTGTTATCAGTGCTTACATGGACATTCATCATGTTCTGTCCCACTCATTATTACTTTAGATGATAAACTATAATTAATATAATTACTGTAATTTGACCGTATGCTAGTTTCTGACGTCTTTACACATACAGACGTACCGCTGTGCAGAGAGGCGTCTTCTGGGAGGTCTTCATCCAGCATGAGGTCATCATCATCCAGATCACACGAGTCCAGGTTGTTCAGGACGTCCTGAAAGACACAGAAACACACGTGGTCGGTATGCTGCATCATATTTATAAATGTGCTTCAATCAGCTTCACACAAATACAGATTTATACGCTCACAGGAGCATCAAATGGACCAGAATGTTCTGCAGCTCTTTTACGTCACAAAATAGAAAAATCCCTGAAGAAACTCACAAAAAGGACAAAAATCAAAACCAATTTATTCCCTTCTTTTAGAAAGTAGCAGCTGCAGCACGAAGGACGACGTGAGCTCCAACGAGACGCTGATGAAAGAGTAGAAGACCTTCTGCTGATCAATAACAGTCTCTGGTACGATGAAGGAACGAGGGCTCAAGAGCCTGAAAACCCCAAAACTACCATTTAAGCATCATTACTGGGCCACGTTCTCTATATTATAAACACCAGAGAACCAAATAATATTTATAGGACATATTGCTGATTCTTCATCAGGATATTACAGGTGAAGTAATATATCAGCTAGAAATCATAATTAAAGGTATGAGCTGGTTGAAACGTCACTTTTCCTGCAGGCTGGTTACGTTTTCGTCTTTGTTTTGAATGAAGCCTTCAATGCTCGATGTGACGGTTAATCTGTGCTTTTAAACATCCGTTTCAGGAAGCAGCAATCTGTATAAAACATTATTTATGCCTTGTATTATGCTTTGTCATTGTTAGCCATGCAACAATTAATTCTACTAACATGTATTGTGTGTGTATCCAAAACCTGCTGTACACTCAGTGACCACTTTATTAGGCACACCTGTGAAATCTAAAAGCTCGGCCAATAATTCTTCTTTTAGGAGATGACTGACGTGTTGTTGAAGGGATAGTTCTGGTCTTCTGAAGTGTGGTTAGATGAGGTTCTTATCTATAGTCGGTGTATTATTACCTACAGATGTCGGCTTAAAGAAGCAAACTGGAGATTCCCACACATGTGAAAGTCAGATACTAAAACAATGAGTTCTTTCCAAGATTACGTTTGTGACAAAATGACAAAATGTGATTCACAAGGAGGCTCATGGGTATTGGAGTTCACTGGTCAGCTGGTCATTCACAATTATGCAGCGCTATAAGCAGATTATAACAACTATTATTACCAGTTTGATCCCATTGATCCTCATTCATTCATTATGTTGAGTGTAAACGCTCTGAAGTCTTCAGCTGTAGTTCAGAGATGAGACACCAGAGGGAGCCAGAGGACTCCGCTCAGACCTCAACGGTCCTGATCCTCAGACCTGGTCTCAGTGTTCATGTTAAATAATCTACAGCTGTGAATCCGTTTCATTTCAGGTTTGCTTCAATGTTTTCATGTCTGTTCAGACACTGAAGGATTCTGCACAGGTTGGAGCTTTTACAGCATTTCTGCTGCAAAGAGATAAATTTAAGGTTTTTAGAGAAACGGTTTCTACCTCAACTCTGAACGTTACACTGGAACCAACTGTGACTTAATTAAAGTGACGCTTTTTGTAGTATTTTCTTACCTTTTAAAACTAAATTAATACACAATATATCTCATGATTTATGACACATTACTGTTGAGCCTGCAGCATAATAAAGGTGGTTCTTCATATTACTTAACAAACCAAAATATTTTGGATCAGAACTGGACTCGATATGCAGAACCGTAACCGACAACAACTGAGCAAGTCGATCAAGACCTGGAGGAGGATTCAGACTTCTGGGTGCTTTCGTGTTAAATGAGACGTTTGTGGAACAGAAGGAGGTTTGAGACCTCGAGTCCAGACTAGTTTTTAAAAAATGTGCGACGCGTGCCAACGGTTTGTGTTTCTGCCTGTTTTTAATGCTCACTGTGTTCTCTTCTGGGTCGCTTCACTGGAACCACAACCAGCTCTGTCCAATGAGAGCGAGACCAGACGACCCGATTGGGAGGACAAAGACCTCCAGCAGGATGTAGACGGTGCTGCTGGAAGACTAAACCCTCACTTTGTTCTTTTTATCTCCTTTCACTAAACACACACACATTCTTGTTTTCCCCCTTTGCTGGGCCCGAACTTTTTTCACCCAAATGTGGGGTCCACCCTTTCCAGTGGCCCTACACCTCCGTAAAAAAAAAATCAGGTAAGATAACACACACACACACACACACACACACACACACACACACACACACACACACACACACACACACACACACACACACACACACACACACACACACACACACACACACACACACACACACACACACACACACGCCTTACGATGCTGTTGAGGTCCGAGTCGAAGCTCCCGATGTGATGGGTGGTGTTGTTGTTGCTGTTGGTGGTGTTGATGGTGTTGATGGAGGCGGTGGTGGTGGTGGCGCCCCCCAGTGGCTCCAGGCCCTCCTCGTCCCACATGTAGGTTCCCCCGGACCCGCAGCTGTCTGAGGGGGACAAGTCCAGCGACGAGCCGCCCTGCAGAGGACACGGAGGACACAGAGGTCACAGAGGTCACAGAGGTCACGGAGGACACAGAGGTCACAGAGGACACAGAGGTCACAGAGGACACGGAAGCTGAAGGAAGAGACGCGCAGCTCCTCTTTACAGTATTTACCGTTAAATCTGGTTGTTTGTGTTTGGAAATATTTCCTTCATGTTGACATGATGTATTCTGTGCATTACAGTGAAGTGTTCCTCATGTATTACATCATGTAATCTAGGACAGTCACAGAAGTCTTTATTGATCTGGTGGTTACCTGCTCGTGGTAGTCCGGCTGGCTGGACCTCCTCCGATGGGGGACCGGGTTCAGCTGGTGCTCCCCTCGCTCGCCTGCAGAGAGAAACGCCATCAGTTTGACAGAAATGCTTCTCAGGACTTCCTCGTTCATCCAGTAAAATATAAAACTCACCGCTCAGCGTCATCCCGGACCAGTCCACGCCCTCGTCGAGGAAACAGAGTCCCGCTGCCTTGGCGACGCCGCCGACAGCCGCCTCGTCTTCGTCAAACCTGGCGCACGATTGGTCGAGCCCCGAGTCGTCTTCCTCGTTTTTAGAGGAGAGGAGCAATATGGCCACGCCTCCGTTTCCTGCGTACACAAAGCGAGACGCTGCTGATTTACACTTATTACGGAAATAATAACGTTCGGGACACATTTTAAAAAGTAGAAGAGAACTGTTGTGTTCATGTGTTGTCTTTTCTTACCGAGGTTGTCAAAGTCGTCCATGTACTCCTGACTGGTGTCGTTTCTGTCCAGAGACGAGCTGGAGGACAGGGACATGTCCTCCAGCGTCTCCCCCACAATGGACACCTCTCCCTGGGATACCAGCCCCTCCCTCTCTGGAGCCTCCGGGGAACTCTCTGGAGAAGGAGACAAAAGATGAAGTAGAACATATGAGACATAAAATAAAGAGATGAAACATTTGAGATTAAGACGGAAAATGGGAATGTGGTGATGAGATGAAACACTGAATAAAATGAGATTTTAGATGTTTAGAAGTTTAGACGACAGATGACAGAAAATACGAGGCATGAGTTGAGAAATTTGTCTTCATATATCAGCGACAGAAAAATGGAATAAAACATTTCATGAGACGACGAATGTGACGAGGATTGAGGTCTAAAATACGGCATGAATGAGAGTTAGTGAAGCGTGATGAGGAAAACAGATAAACGCACGAAAGATTTGATATTTGAGTTAAAAATGAGATGAGATATAAAATGATGAGTGATTTCAGTTAAGAAATGTATATATATTCGTATATATTAAATATCTAATGTGGAGATGAGATTTGATGAGAATTAAGAGATAAAGTAAGACTTTGAAGGTGCGATTTGATGAGAAATTAGTTAAAATTAGGAATGAAAATGTGATGAAATACATGAGATGAGTTGATGAGGTTTAAGATGAGAAGTGATGAGAAAATGAGAATATTTGAACAGAAAGAAGCGTGTTTTAGTGTCTTGTAGTTTTCATACCTGGACTGGTCTCTGTGGTAGACGGCGTCTCCACTGAGCTCCTCCGTGCCGTCGGTCCTCGGTTCACTTCCTGTTCACCTCCGTGCTCATTGGCTGTCGTCACTCGGAGGGGGCGGGACTGCTTGATGAGCGACGGCCGTGACAGCTTATAGCTGATGCCGCTGGGCTTGGAGGCGGGGCCGAGGCCGGAGAGGAGGAGGGGCTTCTTTAAGGCAGCGGTGGGCAGGAGGGAAGGGATGCTGACCCCTGACCTCCCTTGAACTTTGACTCCTCCTCCTCCTCCTCTGGCTCCTCCCTCAGGAGTCTGGCTGGTACCAGCAGGGGGTTTCACCAACAAGCTGCCTTTTGGAGGAGTCTGAGCGGAGGAAGCTCCTCGCCCGGCGGCCCTGTTGACCGCGTAGGAGCGGGCGGAGGTTGGGTTGCGAGATATTGAGGAGGAAGCAGGGGTGAGGGTGGGGGAGGGCTGCCGTCGGACCTGCGTGAGGCTGCGTGACCGGACTCGGTCGCTCTCGGAGAGCTGGACGGACGCGGCCGCGGAGCCGAGGCTGTCGCTGGAGTAACAGCGGCTGGCCGGCGGTTTCTTTTGGAGCGGGGAGCCGGATCGAGAGCCGGGACCAGAACCACCTGAACGAGCGGTGCCGTGGGGTTGTCTCAGAGAACCGTTGGTTCCTCCCTTGGGATTGGATCCAGAGAGACCGTTCGGGGTCTGCTTCGTGCCGTCGTTTAGCCCGAATGCGGTTTGGCTTGGTTTGGAACCGAGAGATCCGCCTTTAGAGACGGGAAGTGTTCTGGGGCCGGACTGCAGTGATGAGGACGACGTCACGGGAAGGTTCCCTGCGGAGGACGTGGTGGTCTTCTTGGCGTCCCGCTGCGACACCGACGGGGATCCCGGTTGCCGTTGGGGGTAAAACTGATGGATGTTGTTACCAGAGCGATTCCCGCCCTTTCCACGTCTCCACTCCTTCTCTCCGTCGGCTCCTCCGTCCTCCACCGTCTCGTTTTCTTTCCTCCACTTCATGGAGAACGCAGTCGGCACTCGGATGAATCCATTCTGCTTGACAGAAGTCGGGGCCGCGGTCGGGCCGCCGTTGACCCCCGCCGGGCCGGGGTGGTGGTAGAACCCGTTGGTGAGGCGGGTGCCGGCGCTCGCGGCGGCGATGACAGCCGTGACCGTCTGAGCGCCGTTGGAAGGTGCGGTGGATTTGGGCCTCGAGCCAAACTTGGGCAGCCTAGAAACCATGGTGGGCATGGTGGGAGGATCCACAAGAGGAGGGGCTGACATCAGGCCCCGCCCACTTCACCATGGATACACTGCGCAGGAGGAGCTGGAGACGGAGGAGACAACAGAAACAGATATAAGAACCTTCTTTGAAGGCATCAGAGGAGCATACGAGGGATGAGACGGTAACACACAGATCTTCACACAAATAGACAGGATTGTCTCAGTTGACACAACAATACATATCTTGATATATGAAAACATATTTAAAGATGTCGTGACACACAATCTAAAATGATAACATAATAACTCAAATAGATAAGAATTCTGATTATGGGAATAAAGCAGTGTAATTAAATAGAACGACTGTCTTGTGCATGTAAACACAGAAACATTTATTCATTTCTTTCCTGCAGAACTTGCACTCAAGTGTTAAATAAGAGAGTTCTCTGCATGTAGCTTCATGTTTAATCTGGATGTTTGAGATTTTTATTCTGCTGCAGAATCCCGAGATGAACATGGTTGTTGAAAGATTAGTTTCACGCCAACAAAAAGCCTTTTTGTAGAAAGCAATTTACAGTCCTGAGTCAGAGGAAAAAAACCAGAGAGAAGCAGCTCTGACTCAAACTGTCAGCGTGATTAACGGCTGAGACACGTGGCAACTCCACACTGCAGGGTGTGTGTGTGTGTGTGTGTGTGTGTGTGTGTGTGTGTGTGTGTGTGTGTGTGTGTGTGTGTGTGTGTGTGTGTGTGTGTGTGTGTGTGTGTGTGTGTGTGTGTGTGTGTGACGATGCGGTTAGTGGTAACACATTAACACACCACACCCTTAAAAAAAACAATCATCCGTCCCTGCACCGCCAACAAAAAACACCCATCACAGCCCTACTGCACAGACACACACACACACACACACAAACACACACACACACACACACACACACACAAACACACACACACACACACACACACACACACACACACACACACACACACACACACACACACACACCAAAAGTGAAGAGAATGTGTGTGTGTGTGTGTGTATACATTCAGATATATGAATTGAAAGAATATAACACAAGTGAAGCTGTATATATGCTCAATGAGAAACGTGTTGTTTGTTCTCCCCAAACCTGAATCATTAAAGAGTCTGCGTGCTCTACTTAAATGCTAAATGCTAACGCCAGCACGCTAACACACTCACAATAACAACAAACATGCTGACGTTTAGCAGGTTTACCAAGTTCACCATCTTAGTTTAGCGCGTTAGCATGCTAACCGACACACAAAGCAGAGTCAGGCTCATATAACGAATTCAACTTTAAGGGAAACTAAGGAAACATTTAAGGTGCTAATTCGATGCTCGGAGCATTTTATTGCCTCCGCTCGGCTCTCAACATGGTGACGGCTGAGCCAGCAGCTAGCCGCTAACGCGGCTAACAGTGCAAACAACAACAGTGCTGTGTAGTGACAACTTATTAATGATCTGAATGTCATTTAATCTAAAAAAACAATCAACCCCTTATTCAACTTTTGGATTCCTGTGTTTATCATGAGACCAGATGATGATGATGATAATAATAATAATAATAATGATCTCGCCCTGCAGTCTGATGTTGAAAGCCTCCTCAGTCATTTGTCCGCCCCAGGCCACCGTATCTCCAGACTGAACTGAACTGAGCATCACAAGCTCTCCTAAATTTAAACCTGCTGACGTGTTCGTATGAAGGAGGACAGAGACGTATGAACTTGTGATTTCAGTGATCAGCTGCACGTCCTGAAGGGCTTCAAAGATTAAAAAGCTGAACAGAAACATACCGACATGAAGAATATTCACTGTTACATAACCCACTGAGCCAGCGGCAGGAAGTCCCAGCCATACGTTACCGTATCGTCTCATCAGATAAACTACTGAAGCGTTTCCTGTAAGAGGTGGTGCATTATGCTGAGTCATCACCTCCACACTGCTGTGTCACCGCACACAGCGAGAAGCATCACGAGCCCACAAAGACCTGCAGCGACCAGGGTCTGCTGTCTGCAGCGGGAGACGAAGTCAGACCTCGTCTTCAGAGGAATCATCCGCCGTTGGTTCTAAAGCTCTGTGAGTGTTTAGTCCACATCAGCTCCACACAGACACAGAAACAAGCTGAGCTAACGTTAGCATCAGACGTCTGGATAAAAAGATTATAACTGGATAGAAAGTGAGTTCATGAACCACAACGCAGAATATAAATACATAACTCTACAACATAACGTAGGTCGAGTCATATTCAGACATAACGTGGAGAAGTTCAACCTTCAACAGACAGATAGCTGCAGTCTCTAGAAACAGAAAGTCATGATGACAAAGGCCAGGCGGCCATGTTTTCCTGCACTGTGTGTGTGTGTGTGTGTGTGTGTGTCCAGCTGTGACACCAAGGACACACAGGAGCGATGAAGAGTGATGACCGAGGTCACGACTGAATGATGAAGAGATCCTCCCTCGTCTGTCTCTCTTCAAGTAATATCTGAGCAACGATCCGCTCTCTCTGTGTCCAGGAGACAAAGACTAAAGGACCAAAGAAAGCCAATAACTTTATGACTGATTATAATCTATGAAGCACATCACGTGACACAAATCAATCAATCATCTACAGCATGAATGTTAAGTATCATCTTTGACCTGCTAATTAGCATTAAACACAGAGTCTGAGGCCTGATGAATGCTTTAGTTCTGTCCTGAGGGGAGCATGAATGTGTGAAGTTTTTGGGTGATTAAATGAACAGCTTCTACACTTAGGTCTAAACTAAATCCTTCTATGTAGTCCCTAGGGTTCATCCTCTGGGGAGAAGGAACCAAAACAGCCAAGAAACAGCTGTTCCTTTCTCATTTTTGTGTTACGTAACTTCCTTAAAGGAGCAAACGGCCTCAGACTGAAACCTGAACCACAGTCGGGCTCAAGGTTCAGCTTCACTGACGTTATACAACAGGATTAAAGTGCAGTCGTTATGAACATGAGCTGCCCTGGAGGTCAACCAGATATAGTTAACAGATATTAACAATGAAATCAATAGTTTGGACCAAGAAGCCGGTAACAAAATAAAGTTCTAAAGGCTCCAGACTTTAATATATTACATCAACATTTAAAGAATGCTGCTGCTCATCTCATGCTCAGGTTAACATTCGTTCAAATCAAAAACTAGTTTGACTTAATGATACATTTGGTTGATTACTTAAAAGGGATTTCTTTCAGATTTAACCCTCTGTGGTCTTGATTTTCAAAATAAAAGCCCCGCTCCGCTATGGAAACAGACCCATCATGAAGTAGAGAACTAGAACACGTCTTTAGTGCAGAACAACAAAGCTACGATGACATAAAGCATCAAACAGAAAGAAACACGCACGTTGAATTTCTTTGATCATTTATTTTACAAAAATATGAAAAATATGGAAAATATATATATATATATATATATATATATATATATATATATAAATATATATATATAAATATATAGATCCAACATTTCTCCAAAAGCCAACAAGTGTTACCAATGTTGGAAAAAAATGGAGTATTATAAATATTAAACTATTCACAGGTTTCCAGCCTCCTCTCTCCTCTTCTCTCCTCTCCTCTCCTCTTCTCTCCTCTCCTCTCCTCTCCTCTCCTCTCCTCTCCTCTCTCCTCTCCTCTCCTCACCTCTCCTCTCCTCTCCTCTCCTCTCCTCTCTCCTCTCTCCTCTTTCCCTGAAGTTCAGTCAAATCCTCCGGTAATGACGGTTATTAAAGCTTCTGGCTGTGACGGCGATCTAGTTTTGCCGATTGTTGAAGGAAAACATGCTTTTTCATCCCGCTGGTGCGTTTTAGGGTTCAGAATTAATGGAACCAGAACGCCTCTCTTTTGTTTCCTTCACTGATTCCTCCTTTATTCTGAACCCTGACCTCCTCCTCCTCCTCCTCCTCCTCTACTGTACATCCATTGAGTCTCACTGGGTTATCGATGTCCTCGCGCTCCATTTCTCTGCTCGCTGAGCTGAGAGGAATCGAGGGCCACCGGCCAGGAACACCAGAGAAGATCGGATCCACATTTACTTCATGTCTTCTTATATTTCATCTCCTCTAATAAGCAGAACAAGTAAAAGTAACTAAAACCAAAGAAATGTCAGCTGTGTGATTTACTAATAATCAGCTGAAAGCTTTGAAACGATCAATGGAGAAATATATACGTATATATACTGATATAATTATAATAATGTCATAAACTCTTCTATAATTTTACTAAAAGCTTTTATACAATATTTTTTTTAATCCATTATGATTTCATTTATTGAAACCTCCATCTTATCGAGTAATTTCTCTTCATAATTACGTCATAAAGACGTGAAAAAAACCTCCAGACCGACTATTCTTCTAAACGTAAATCAGCTTATTTTAATAATTGTGTTATATTTTGAAAGAACTGGCAGTTCAAATAAATAAAGATTCAAGATAATAATAAGAATAATAAGAATAAATAAAATAATATATAATAAGAATAAAATAATAAGAATAATTTTTAATAAGTACAAAAAATTACGAGATAAGAATGTTGGTCGAATCGTTATTCGCTCATTTTAAATTGTATTTATTCGCGGTTCACAGCTGCTGGAGTCTGGTCAAAGTATTCTCATATTATACATATTTGTCAGTGTTTCTGGCTCACAAAGACACATTATAATAATAACAATAATAGTAATGTTGAGTATCACTTAAGAGTAATTGTGATTGTTTGATAGTAAAGAGAAGAAGTTCACAGATGGACTGACCCCACTGAACACCATTCATCTTCACATGCTGAGGCTGAACACACACACACACACACACACACACACACACACACACACACACACACACACACACACACACACACACACACACACACACACACACACACACACACACACACACACACACACACACACACACACACACACACACACACACAGGTGTGTATGTGTAGAAAAGCAGCTTAGAATAAAAACAGCTAACAGGCTAACGCTGTGCAGCAGCAGGATCACCTTCCCTCATCGATCAATGATGAATGAATCAATAGAAACCTGATCGGCTGCCGCTCTGTCTCAATCACAGACACGACATCTGCTTCATCAGCTTCTGCTCCTCATTCAGGGAAAGTTTATATTTCCTCAAAAACATGTTATGTGACAATAACTTCAAAAACATGTTCCAGGCCTCAAACTCTGAAAAACAATTATGTTCTTTGTCAATTAATCTGCCAATATGTTCTGGATTAATAGATTCATTGTTCGACCTACTGAATGTCTAAAGTTTTGTTTTGTCCAACCAGGAGTCTGAAAACTAAATATATTCAGTTAACAGAATCTAAAATATATAAATCAACCTAAATCAGAAAATCTTCAATTTGGAGAAGATTGAACCAAACTACTTAGTTAGGTTGAGACAACACAACTACTTAGGTTGAGACAACACAACTATTTAGTTAGGTTGAGACAACACAACTACTTAGTTAGGTTGAGACAACACAACTACTTAGGTTGAGACAACACAACTACTTAGTTAGGTTGAGACAACACAACTACTTAGGTTGAGACAACACAACTACTTAGTTAGGTTGAGACAACACAACTACTTAGGTTGAGACAACACAACTACTTAGTTAGGTTGAGCTTTTGATTCTTTTTCATACTATAAGTAACTTTTAGTTGCAGTAATGTTTTATCACTACGTCTTATCAGACAGAGCGTGCTTTTAGAGCTTCATGTGTATGATTTATAGATTTATAGACGCCTCACTGTCTGTTGTGTCAGATATTATTCTCTTTATCAGATAAAGGGAAGTGTTTGCTGCCGTGGAGAGTTTAAAGGTCTGTTGTGACGTAACTGCACTTGTCGGTGGAGTCATCGATACGTTGAATGAAACCTCAGATCTGAGCTGCTGCTCTTCAGCAATGTGACCGTAATCTGAACCAGCAACCTCAAACAACCCCATAACAGCAAGGGATTATGGGTAGGAGGAGAGCCTCTGTGTGTGCTGTCATCTGAACCCTTTAGCTGTCATCCATCATCTCCTCATCATCACTCTTCCTCCTCCATCTTTCTCTGGGTCTCTCCATCCCGTGCTTGTCTCTCTAGAGCAGGGGTGGCCAACCAGTCAGAGACCAAGAGCCACATTTTTTACTGTGTTACCGCAAAGAGCCACATCATACACATGGGCACACATGAACATCACCCTATCCCTTCCTCACACACACACATACCTTTGCTCAGCCAGATTTATTGTAAAGGTCACACACCAACATGATAATGACAGAAATGGACTCCTAAGACAATAATGCTTCATGTCGAGTCTAATTCAATTCTTTACAAACACCAGTACGGTTTCCGTAAAAATCATTCAACTTATATGGCTTTACTTTACGTTGTTGATAAAGTTATTTCTGCACTTGACAATAACGAATTTACCTGCAGTATTTTCTTAGACCTTTCCAAAGCCTTCGATACAGTAAACCATAATATTTTATTGGAAAAGCTGCATAAATATGGATTCCATGACATTGCATACAAATGGTTAAAAGATTATGTCTCCAACAGAAGACAGTTTGTTTGTGTTAAAGGTTGTTATTCAAACAAAGCCAGTCTAATATGTGGGGTTCCACAGGGCTCCATTCTTGGACCATTATTATTCCTTATTTATATTAATGATTTGTCTAATGTGTCAAAAAGCCTTTTTCCGATAATGTTTGCAGATGACACAACCCTACTTCTTTCTCATTCAAATTTCAATTCACTGATTATGGAAGTTAATGCTGGTTTAACTGCCTATGCTACATGGTTCAAATTAAATAAACTATCTTTGAATATCAAAAAAACTAATTTTATTATTTTCAGTGGCAAAAAATCTTACTCTAAGGATTTATCTAAAATTAAAATTGAATCTGTTGAGATGCCTCAAGTGTCATCTACAAAATTCCTAGGAGTTATTATTGATGAGAGTTTAAGTTGGAGTAAACAGATTGACTGTGTTAGTAGAAAAATAAACAAATCTATTGGAATAATAAGTAGGGTTAGACATCTTGTCTCTGCAGACTGTCTACTTATTCTTTATTACAGTATCATTTATCCTTATCTTTCATATTGTAATATAGTTTGGGCAAGTACTTTCCCTACTTCTCTGCAAAAAATGATGGTCCTCCAGAAACGTTTTGTTAGGATCGCAACCCGATCACAGTCACACTCATCTTCTGCTCCTCTATTTCAGAAATTGCAGATTCTCAATATTTATAACATCAACACTTCCCAAACTTGTGTTTTCATTTATAAGATACTTTCTGGTGAAGGGAATATTCCTGATCATTTCAAGACTTACTACAAATTCAATTCACAGGTTCACTCATACTCAACTCGCCAATCTTCACATCTTCATCCTCCTAAATTACTGACTAGCAGAGGTCAATTTTCAATAAGGTTCAGGGGAACCAAATTATGGAATGACTTTTCCCACTTAACTAAAAAATGTCTCTCTGTAAAATGTTTCAAAAGGTGCCTAAAAGAACATCTAACTGCGGTCTTGTAACAGTCTTTTATGTATTATTGTTCATGTCTTTCTTGTTTTGTCTGCTACATTACATTTATAATTGTTTCACTCATAGGGACTTGTATTACTATTGCTTATGAGTTACTGCAGGTGTATAAACCAACATCACTGAACAAACACAGGACAATGCTCACTCTCACATCCACACACATGCTCGCACACACTTGACACAATTACATTATTTTTTATCTTATCTTTCATTCTTTCTTCCTTTCTTTCGTTGTAATGTAATGTCTTATTCATACTTTATGTTTGTAATTTTGAAAAATTTTAATATTATATAGGTGGAGGCTTCAAATAAGCCCAGTTGGCTTTCTGCCTCCTCCTGCACTGTGATATTCATTTATCTCTGTTATGTTTGTTTGTTTTGAAATTTTATTGTTTGAATTGTGCAAATAAATAAATAAATAAATAAAAAGACCACAGGCCAGTCATTTTCAACAATGAACATTGTGTGCACTGTCTCACACAGACAAACTCTCAGTTCAACCAAGTCCACAAACAAAAATATAATAATTTACAATAGTGTTTTTCTTTTACTATGCATGTTACTTAGTGGGACTTCTGGCATTCCTTGCCTTGAACAATCCTCTTCAAATCTGGCTTGTATTCCGTTGTTGCCACTCGAAGCAATTCTTTCACATGGGTGTCAGTCAGAACAGATCGATGCTTTGATTTCACGTGTTTCAGGGTAGAAAACACAGACTCGCAGACGTATGTTGACCCAAACATTGACAGTATCTTAAGCGCAGCCCGTTTGACATTGGGGTATTTTTTCATTGGCACACTTTTCCAGAACTCAATGGTCCCGTCCCTTAAAGCAGGTTTGAGTTGGTCCTCCTCACAAAGATCGATCATCTCCAACTCAGCCGCAGCCTCATCTGTGACTAGCGGGGCTTTCAAACAGTCCGTCTCGGCGTTAAATGGGTCGACGAGGAACGTAATCTGTGGCCGCACATGCTCGTTTGACGAAAATACCGTATTTAACTCAAGCGAAGCGAACACGCACATTAAAAAAACACAAATACAAACTTCGATATGAACGTAAGAGCCGCATGAAACCGGGCAAAGAGCCGCATGCGGCTCGGGAGCCGCGGGTTGGCCACCCCTGCTCTAGAGGACGAAGATGTCCTCTCCTCCTCCTCCTCCTCCTCTTTCCTCCCAGCCTTCATTTCCCCACTCCTTCTACCATGTTGGAACAACTGCATCACAATATGTTACATCTACTGCTACTCCCGTCTTTGATATCAACGTTAAAGACAGAGAGTTTTGAAAATCTTATAAATCTTTTTTAAAAACAATGATTAGAACAGAGTATTGGTATGAGTAGCTGCTGGTAGTACTAAAATACTACAGTCACCGTCTGTCCCTAAAGGGCCACCATAGTTCCCTAAACACTTAGAAAGGGGAGGGGCTTAGCTGAGGGTCATGTTGTTGCTCTCTGCTGTCAGACACGGTCCCTTTAAGAAAAAGAGTCACAGGAACTTTATCTGAAACCACTTTGACTTAAACCGGATCTCAAAGAATAAATAAACACCACGTTCAGCTAAGAACACATTTCAAGAAGCTACCGAGTTCATCATGAGGAAGAGGACGATGATGAAGAGATCAGAGAGGAAACTGTGCAGACAGTCAGAGACACAGAGATGCACAGATTCAACAAACGTTTCCTGCCACAAAAACCCCGGAGGTGACACTAGATCAACTACTGATGGATTCATGTGCGATTATGAAATATAATGATAATATATTATGTATAGAGAATGACTCTCAGAGGTTTAGCACGACTCCTAAGTATCAACATTAGGAAACTGTGGAAATAAATATATATTTCTGTCATTTTCCACGTGGTTCCAGTTCCTGCTCGTCTTTATCAGATGTGATTATAAACTTTAAGTGAATTTAATTAACTCAGAACGGATTAAAGCCGATAAAAGCTCCACGAATCTCATGCAACCATCTGCTGGTTTAGAGGAAGATATTCAACGTATAATATTACATATAAACAAAGTCATGAGTGAGAAGAAATAACTTATTTATTTGTTTGTATAAGTCAGAACGAGGGAGAAGGAAACACAGAGAGACAGGAGACAAGGAGTCAGAACGAGGGAGAAGGAAACACAGAGAGACAGGAGACAAGGAGTCAGTACGAGGGAGAAGGAAACACAGAGAGACAGGAGACAAGGAGTCAGTACGAGGGAGAAGGAAACACAGAGACAGGAGACAAGGAGTCAGTACGAGGGAGAAGGAAACACAGAGACAGGAGACAAGGAGTCAGTACGAGGGAGAAGGAGACAAGGAGTCAGTACGAGGGAGAAGGAAACACAGAGACAGGAGACAAGGAGTCAGTACGAGGGAGAAGGAGACAAGGAGTCAGTACGATGGAGAAGGAGACAGAGAGACAGGAGACAAGGAGTCAGTACGATGGAGAAGGAGACACAGAGAGTGAATCAGCAACGGTGAGGACACGGTGAGGACACGGTGAGGACACGGTGAGGACGGAGAGAAGACACAGTGAGGACGGAGTTGAGGACAAAGTTAAAGACACAGAGGACAAATTTCACGGTTTTGAGTTGCGATCAAAACAGCTGTTTGGGAGAATCAGAGTTTATTAAGAATTATAAAATGTCTTTGAAGTTTATTAAACATGGTCCAAACAGAGACTTCAGACCGAATGTTTCCCATGAGGTCTAGAACCAGTTCATAGAAACACACCGATCCATCGTGATGGAAATCATTCATATTCTCTAGATTAGATAAAGAAGAAACGTCTTTGTGTTCTTCACTCTTTAGATCAATGATTCACAGGTGAGATGTTCCAGAACAATATATGTTTGATGAGCTGAGCTCCACCGGTCCAGATCCAGCTGGACCGAGGCTCTTTCAGGGTTTCACTGTTCTCTCACGTCTTCTGCTGCATCCCGTCCTCAGTTTCAGTTCCTCCTAGTTCTCTAGTAAGGAACAGGTTTTTCATCTTCTGTTCTGCTGCTGTCAGGGAGAACCAAACAGAACCAACAGACCTGAAGAGTGGAAAACCAAACAACTAGAGAACCAGCAGAACCAACAACTAGAGAACCAACAACTATGGAACCGGCAACACAAGGTCACCAAGAGGCCAGAGAACAAAAGATCTACAAGACAAGACTAAAGGTCTAAAAAGGCAGAACCAGCAGAACCAAGGGACAACAAAAGGTCACTAGTTATTGTTCTCTAGCTGCAGAGCAAAACAACTCAAGAGCCCGTGGAGCTTAAGATCTCGAGGACAGAACCAAACCAGACAACAGAACCAAACAACAGAACAACAGAACCAAACCAGACCAGAGAACCAGAGAACTCAAACAATATTACGAGCCAAAGAATTAAAGAGCAGAACGAATGGAACCAAATGGATCTAAAGTTTGGAACCCAGATAAAACCAGAGAATCTTTCATGGCGCTCCGGAGAGAGACCGGGACAAGAGAGACCTGGTGAGGAACCCCCTCTGGACTTTAGAGAGAACCCGGTGGAACTGAAGAATGTAAATAATGTGGTTGAACCTCAGAGACGTTCTTCACTCAAACACATTTCTGTCTCTTTGACTTCTTGGTTTTTGTTCCAGCTTCTCAAAAATCAACTGAACTATTTTTATTGTTTTCAGTTTTCATTGTAAAATCTAAATGTTATATTTATCTAAATACTAACATCTTTAAATGTCTTGTTTTGTCTCAACGAACAGTCTCAGACAAGAAAGTAATCATCTGCAGCCCGAACAAATAAAACACTGATAGAACAACTCTGCCCTCATGAATATTCATGTGGAGATTAAAAGGTTAAAATAAACAGCAACACATCAATAAAGTGTTGTCATGCATACACACCTATAAAGACAATACAATGACTGTCTGTCATGTAAACAAAGCATTATGGGATATCCACACACTGTTTTGTGTTTTCTTTTTAAAGTATTCAGGGTTGTAACTAACTTTATCACTTTTATTATTGGTTATTTTATGAATTAATTGATTAATTGTTCCATAAAACACGTTACGATGTCTCACAGCATCTTAAATGTCTCGTTTCATCAAACAACAATGAAACATTTTCACTTTTCTTCACATAAAACAAAGAAACTGGAATCTATGGATGTTTGTTGACTTTAAAGATTCATTTTCTTTCCATGAATCAAAGAGTTCATTTCTGTTATTCTTAAACAGACATTTCTTAAGGATAACGTTTTAAGTTTGTTTCATCATGACATCATAAGCTTATGTTGAATCAATGACCAACATGTGACGTCACGGTGACACGTTATGGTGTATAAACTATGCGCTGCATCAGTTCTCATGGCGTCAGAAGCCCGTCAAGAAAACACTCACTTCTCCTCCACACGCGCTGAACCGGCCGTAGTCTCCGGTCCACCGGCGTGTGAGCGGACTAGACCGCGTCTCGTGTCGCATGCGAGTGTTCGTCCGTGTTAGTGGACGTGGACGTGTCACCGGAACAGTTTAAAGGAGGGTTTCCGCTCGGGGAGACTGACACTCACCTGCCGGATAGACGGAGCATCAGACGGCGGAAGATGCGGAAATGTGCGAAGTCGCGCCGGTTGAATGAACCCAGCGGGGCGTCGGTGAGGACGTGGCGGGGTTCGATCCCGCCGGACACCTTGTTGAGGAGCGAGAGAAGAGAACCGTCCAGATACAAACACGAAACCCTGAGAACATCCAGCGGAACGGAGCGTTTCTCTGCGGGGGGTCCGCTGCTGCTCTCCGGCCTGTCACAGCGGTGCCGAACACTACGGGGTCTCCGGCGTATACGTGTCACCTGCACGGGTTCACGAGCTGCTTAGCAGGTGAATCGAGACCGATATGAAAGCCGTTGTTATTTGTTTACCGGAGATCCGTCCGTGCAGAGGACGAGCTGCTGCTGCACGAGCTGCTGAATCATCCGCACACACACACACGTGCACGCGGACAGCGCTTGCCCGAGGAACAGCTGACACTGACGTCATCTGTCCACAGTAAACATAACCCTTTCATCACCGGACTCCATTAATAAATCAATAAACATCATTTAATCACAAAGGAAGTATTCAGATACAATACTGCAGTAAAAGTACAACATGTAATAATATACAGGTAAAGTAAAAGTACTAAAAACATCATGTAAAAGTACTCAGTTATAGTAAAAGTACTAATATCACAGTAAAAAACTACACGGTTATAGTACAAATACTAATACTGAATTGTAAAAATACTCAGTAATAGTGAAAGTACTAATAACACAGTAAAACTATTCTGCCACAGTAAAAGTACTGATATTGCATCATAAACATACTCTGTAGCAGTAACCATACCACACTGAGTAAAAGAACTAGTGTGTAACAATACTCAGTAAAGGTACTAGTACCACACTGTCAGATAAATACAGTGAAGTAGTAGTAGAAAGTATTAAGGTACAAGTACTTCAACTGTGTACTCAAGTAGAGTACTTGATGTACTAGTTACATCATCGCTGAGCTTCATTTAATGAGTTTATTTCTTTATTTTCTTATTAAGATCATTTATTCATCTTTTGATCTGAAGATAAAACATAATAATCTCATGAATTGATCCAGTTTCATGTTGATGAAGATGAGTTATTGATGACTCGCTGCTCGTCTTCTGTTTGCTTTTGGAACAACAATCTGATGTTAAAGATGTTTCATCATTATTCAATTCAAACAGCTTCACTTTAAATATACACACAGTAATAATAAATAATAATATATAAACATAATTCATTTCATCATTTATGAAAGATGGCAGTAAAAGGATCAACAAGGTTTCATTCTGACTGGATTAATTATTAACTTTGTGCTAATTGGAAAATCTAAATTTATACTTTTTTACAAAAAAAAACATTAAAAATGAAATGAATCATATTTATGAATGTTTGATTCTAAATAAAGAAAAACAATAGTCCGGCTGAATGTTTCCATAAAGTGTCTCTCATCAAATATTGAATTATGATTTCATCATTCAGACAGAAACACTGTAAATATGAGTAACATGTTCATGTTTTTAGAAATAATTCTTCCTCATGTTTTATGACTTTGATGTTTGAAATTGTTTTCACATTTGATTTATTATCTATATCACAAACCACAAATATCACATTTGTGTCGATTATGAGTGAATTTATTTCACATTGTTGAAAAAACACAAGTTGACTGATCAACGTGAAACAGTTACTTTTCATTGTTATAAAACTATAATCAGTTATTATTTAGGATGTAAATATCATACAAGTAAAAACGTGATCCTTGTTCAGAGATCAGTGTCTGTGAATCATCTTTACATATTAAAATGTGACTGATCTTCATCAGTGAATGTGTCTCATGTGAGGTGAAGAAGAGACACGTGATGTTTTCTGCTGAATGAATAAGATGAAGAGTGATGTGAGTGTTTGTCCACTAGAGGGCGGAGTCACATCCTCCATGCTGCTCTGGAGCTTCTTTCACAATAAACCATAATATTCTACAAATCATTCAAATGTGTCTTCTACTGAGAAAACGTCCCCAAACTCAGATCAGTTAGCTTAAATATGAAATCAGTTGTTAAAGTCTATATATTTAATATTTCTTTATTTCCCTCCTGTGTTTGCTGCATTATTCCCGCTCAGACTCAGCAGACTGACTCGTTATGTTGAGGAATGACTTCATGAATTATTCTCATCGTTTTATCTCTAATTTAAAGTTGGGGACATTTGTCTCCAGGGAGCGATGCGATCCGGTGACGGTGTGTCGGGAGTAACGGGAGGTCTGACTACGTTGGGGGTCTCTCTCTGCCGCCTCCGTGTCGCGGACCCTCACGAGGATCTCCTCCTCCTGATGGAGACAGAGAGCGTGGAGCGGACACGCGCTGCAGGTGATGGTGGAAACAGGAAGGCGAAGAAGTTGAGTCTGAATACCCATGGAGAGTTTTTCTAACGAGGACCAGGACCAGGTCCACCTGGACCAGCACCAGGTGGTCACAGCGGGGGCGGACAGCCAGGGTCCGCGTGGTGGTCTCAGCCTCCGCGCGCTGACCGGCTGCGTCCTGTGCGCGCTGATCGTCTCCACCCTGCTGGGGAACACGCTGGTGTGCGCCGCGGTCATCAAGTTCCGCCACCTGCGCTCCAAAGTCACCAACTCGTTCGTGATCTCGCTGGCGGTGTCCGACCTGTTCGTGGCCGTGCTGGTGATGCCCTGGAGGGCGGTGTCCGAGGTCGCCGGCATCTGGCTCTTCGGCCGCTTCTGCGACACGTGGGTCGCCTTCGACATCATGTGCTCCACGGCGTCCATCCTCAACCTGTGCATCATCAGCATGGACCGCTACTGGGCCATCTCCAGCCCCTTCAGGTACGAGCGCAAGATGACGCGCAGGTTCGCCTTCCTGATGATCGGGGTCGCGTGGACCCTCTCCATCCTCATCTCCTTCATCCCCGTGCAGCTCAACTGGCACCGGGCGCGCGCGGACAACTCGACGGCGGACGACCCGGAGGACTGCAACGCCAGCCTGAACCGGACCTACGCCATCTCCTCGTCGCTCATAAGCTTCTACATCCCCGTGGTGATCATGGTGGGGACGTACACGCGCATCTTCCGCATCGCGCAAATCCAAATCAGACGGATCTCGTCTTTGGAGAGGGCTGCGGGGCCCCGCGCGCAAAGCCACCGCCACCACCGCGCGTCCACGCAGGACGAGAGCTCGCTGAAGACGTCTTTCAAGAGAGAGACGAAAGTCCTGAAGACCCTGTCCATCATCATGGGGGTGTTCGTCTTCTGCTGGCTGCCGTTCTTCGTACTGAACTGCGTGGTTCCGTTCTGCGACCTGGACTCGGAGGGAGAGCCGCCGTGCGTCAGCGACACCACCTTCAGCATCTTCGTGTGGTTCGGCTGGGCCAACTCGTCCCTGAACCCGGTGATCTACGCCTTCAACGCGGACTTCAGGAAGGCCTTCTCCACCATCCTGGGCTGTAACAAGTACTGCTCCAGCTCCGCGGTGGAGGCGGTGGACTTCAGCAACGAGCTGGTGTCCTATCACCACGACACCACCATGCAGAAGGAGGCCTGCGCCGCGCCGGGCCCCGGGCCGCAGAGACTCGCGCAGCCGCCTCCTCCGCCGCACACGGACGGAGACGAGGATCAGGACTTCGACAAGGTCTCCGTTACTTCAGAGGATTCCCGCCACCACAGCAACTTACTGCTGCCCGCCATCCTGCAGTACGAGTGCGAGGCGGAGATTTCTTTAGACATGCTGCCCTTCAGCTCCTCCGGACCCACCGACTGCTATGTTATTCCGGGTCAAATCCAGGACCTGTGAGCCCCCCCACGAGGCCCTGGAACAATAAACACTCAATATTACGGGTTCAGTTTTCCTTCATCCGGGTTCTCCCTCAACGTCAGACGCCATGCAGGGTGACCCTCCCTGATCTCCATCACGTTGTTATTGTGATGAGCAGCTCAACAGACTGGATGAGAAAACGCAGAAAAACTCAACATTTTATGAAAACTTGTATTTTTATTTTTTTATTATCATTATTGAATTCCTTTCCTTCTTCTTCTGACCCTTCAGATTCACGTTGGGGCCTCTTTTGGGGTCTCGACCTCCAGCTTGAGACCCAGAGATCTTTGGTTGATCGTTCCTTTACTTTTCATGTCATGATGCATTTTATAACTTTATGTTGGAAATGTTTTTGTCTGAGTTTAGTTTCTATTATATTAATAATAATAATATTGTATTCCTGTCGTGTATTTCTGACTGTTGAAGAGCTTTAAATGACTCCAATGTTTTTAAAGCATCGACTCTTTTCTTATAAAAACTGATTAAAAGTTAAACTCTGATTGACAGTTTAGTTTGACTCAAACTCACAAATACTAGAACACCAAATATAGATTCATCCGCCGCTGAAAATAGTCCCAAACAAAAATCTCTAACCCAAAAAGTGAGTCTCTGAAGAAACAGTAGGAACCAATAGACCACAGACAGGAAGTCAGACAGTAATGAGGGACGGACCAACATGTTGTTGGTCACAAATATACAACACATTTTTAAAAAAGGGGTTTGCAGTATTTTAATGTGATAAATTGATGTTCAGTGGAACTTTGTGACATCACATCAAACATTCAGTCATAAGTCATGAAAGCCACAAGACAAGTCGTTCTATTAAGACTCAAGTTTCAACCATTAAACCAAATGTATCCGACATGCTGACTTTATGTTCATGTTTTAATTGGTCGCTGTAAAAACAGACTGAAGTCCAGTTGATTGAGTGATGGACTCACTGAAGCTGCCTTTGATATTTTAAAGATTAATTAGTTTGTGTTTAATTGGCCCTAAAGGTAATTTCTGTTGAGAGCTCGTTCAGAGACATAAAATAAAACATGAAGCTGAAGAGACAGTCTTGTTTGTGTGCATTCAGAATGAATTGTGAAGGAGCGGCTCCTGTTTACACTTTCAGACTCAAATACTGATCAGTTCTGCTATGATGGAATATGCAACATTTTCATAAAAAAAGTGTAATAGAAAAATAATCCTCAACTAGAAATGTGAGGCTTCTGTCTTTTCTGCTTGCCAACTTGGAACATTTAGTTTAGACAAAGCTACCTAATACACCTTTAAACCAGGAGACAACCTTCAGCTCTGAAGCGTGAGGTCAAAGCTGCATTCTCTCTAATGACCACCAGGGGGCGACTCCTCTGGTTGTATAGAAGTCTATGAGAAAATGACTCTACTTCTCTCTTGATTTATTACCTCAGTAAACATTGTAAACATGAGTTTATGGTCTCAATCTCTAGTTTCAAGTCTTCAATACAGCATGATGTTCATTTAGTAAATGATGGTCCATTTAGAGTCAAACAGACCATAAAGCAGGGGATGCTTTAGGGGCGGGGCTACACAGTGATTGACAGGTCTCTAAGTCACTCCTCCTCAGTCCAGATAGGATCACTTCCTGTTTACTGGTTGAGAAAAAAACCAAGATGGCGACGGCCAAATCGCTGAAATTGAGGCTTCAAAATGTCAAACACACAAGAGACGTCATGAAGACTACGTCCACTTCTTATACACAGTCTAGTTTAAATATAGTACATTTTAAGCCTGTGCATAAATCGGTTCAGGTCACAGGAACCGTTTGGTAAATGAAACATCACAATAGGTTCTCATTGTCAGATTCTTTTATTCATTAGTTCCAGGAAGGCTGAAGATCACGTAACAAAGTTCACCTGAAAAACCGGGAAGAGGTCAAAGGTTAGTCATGAACATCAATGAACGGATTAAACTTCATCTGCTGTTTTTACCTCATTAGACCGTCCCTCCTGGAGTCTGTCTCGGTGGAGGTTTAGGGTAGAACGAGGAGTACCTAGTGTGGGAAGAGACTACTGCTGCTCGCCGGTAGCCATTCCTGGACTGGATGAGTGAGGAGGAGGACCCGGCACCCTGGGAAGGAGCCTCAGGAGCATTGAAGCCGCGACCAACAATGAACCGGTTCAGCTCATAACCTGGTGACCAGTTTGAGACCACGATGGGAGTTCCCGGACCGGACGGGGACTGGTTTCCAAGGGGAGAGTCGAACAGAAGAGGACGAGCTCCACCACTGAAGCCCTTAGTAGACGTGTAGCGATATCTGGAGTCTGGAGGGACACAATGAGTCGTGAAGAAAAGTCTGCAGCCAACACACGGTCCAAGTTCTGATTATTTGGGATAATTAGTGGTTTAACTTTGCATTTTAACCTGAAAGCCTTTTCAATCAAAACACAAATTCTCTTGTTATTCTACTTTAAGATCCGTCATCATTGATTTGATATCTGATTCAAGTCTGTTCTCAGAAAGTTAAAAACACATGAACCTCACCTCCACCGCTAACCAGCAGCAGACAGATCCAAGAGACCCTGAGAGACACAGAACACAGCAGCTCATCCTCTGAACAGTTAACTTGAACTAGAAGGATCGTGGTCTTTGTCGTATTAACCCCTTCAGCTCACCTCAGAGACGGTCCAGACACCATGTTTGACTTGAAGCAGCGACTGGTCCTCAGCAGCTGGTGGCGGTTCGCAGACTGAAGCTCTGTGCTGTGAACTCAACGAGGCTCCTCTGGTCTTTTATACTGACGCTCCACATGCGCTCTGCTCTGATTAGAGTCATTGAGAACACCTGAGTCCCTGCAGCCGGTTTCCAGAAGAGAGGCTTCACGCCTTAGAGCCTGGAAAGTGACTTGAAGCTGTCAGATAAATGTAATGGAGTGAAAAGAGATGCAGGGCACACATTTATAGACCCGACAAGAGCAAGATATGTAGAAATAAAGAGGCAATACCAGAGAAATACATCAAATACAGATCAAAATACACTGAACTGAGTCAGGTCAAGTCTAAAGAGGACTTTAAAAGTCTCCTCAGATTCAAGAAGACAATGTACTTTAAAAGGAAAAGTTCCTGAAATATGTTGATTCACTTTCTTTGACGAGTTAGATGAGAAGTATGTTTGGAGACTCTAGTAATCCTTCATTCTGGTGGGGTAATAGATTACTATGAGACCCTTAACACATGACGGTGTTCAACCAGTCAGGGCTTTGTAGGTGAAGAGAAGGATTCTAGATTCTATTCTGGGTTTAGCAGGGAGCCCGTACAGAGAAGCTAACACAGGAGTAACAAGATCTCTTAAAACAAGCTGTTAGCGGTAGCCTTGTGCTAGCTCGCTAGTGTATTCTGTCTCATTTCACGTCACGTTCTGATTGGTCGGTCCGTCGTTATGAGTCGTAGCAGAAGACGCATCGAGGGATTTGGGTCTTTGGAAGTTGTGGAAGATGAACTCACGTGTTTTACTAAAAGTACCACAGTGTAGAAGTACTTTGTCCTTAAAGGTGCAGTGTGTGGGATCCGGCGCCATCTAGTGATGAGGAGCAATTTACAACGAGGACAAAAGCTTCAGCTGTTGCAGACTTTAGTTCTTGAACCATCAGAGGTTTTTTGTAGCAGCCGGTAATATTTAGATCACATGACTCTCGTCCTGCAGAACACAAACACACGTTCTCTGTGAATCCAGTGCAGCAGTTAAGTGTCTCCTCTCGTCTGTTTGAAGCTTTTGTTCCACTCGTGGAAGCCTGGCTGCAGGAGCGTGGCTGCGAAGTCAAAGGTCAGGTAGCAAATCACACACACACACACACACACACTCTCACACACACACACACACACACTCTCTCCACTTTCATCTGCAGGAGAAGAAGGCTGGGTTTGTGTCGGAGCCTCTTTTCTGTCGCTCTCTGAAGTCTCTTCAGCTCGGTGCGACTGCCTTCACACAACGCCGGCTTCTCAGTGATCAATCAATAACTCGCTTCACTTTTCTATTTAAATATTACTCTCTTATTTAAATATTACTCTCATATTTAAATATTACTCTCATATTTAAAGGACCAAAGATCAGATCTTTACTTTACTTCAGTGTTATCCTCCACTACATTTCATTTGAAGCTACTTTAGAGATTCAGACTAAAAATATAACCGACTAATCAATGCTGTATTATTATTATTATTATTATTATTATTATTATAGATTAAGATACGACTTTATTGATACCAAAGCTCCCCAAAGTCTTTAAAATAAGCTCCGCCTTCAACAGTTACGATCTGATAATAAAACACATTAATCTGACATTCTGCAGAGTGAGTACTTTATTTAGTATATTTTGATTCTTATTCTTTTATATTTGGACTTAAAGGAACAGTGTGTGGCATTAAGAGGGATCTGTTGGCAGAAATGGAATAAAGTATCAATAAGTACGTTTTCATTTTGTGTTTAATCTCCTGGAAATAAGGCTTGTTGTTGTTGTTGTTGTTGTTTGCTTCAGAATGAACAAACCAAACCCTCTAAAGAGGGAGCGCTCACAAACGTTTAGCACACCGGAGACGTTACGTACTGCACCTTTAGTAGAAATTACATTACGGAACTTGTAACAGAGTATTTCTATAGTGTTGGTACTTATACTGAAGTAGAACATGTGAGTACATCTTCTACAAGATGTACTCACATGTTCTACTCTCTTTTTACTCCATTACATTTATCTGACAGCTTCAAGTCACTTTCCAGGCTCTAAGGCGTGAAGCCTCTCTTCTGGAAACCGGCTGCAGGGACTCAGGTGTTCTCAATGACTCTAATCAGAGCAGAGCGCATGTGGAGCGTCAGTATAAAAGACCAGAGGAGCCTCGTTGAGTTCACAGCACAGAGCTTCAGTCTGCGAACCGCCACCAGCTGCTGAGGACCAGTCGCTGCTTCAAGTCAAACATGGTGTCTGGACCGTCTCTGAGGTGAGCTGAAGGGGTTAATACGACAAAGACCACGATCCTTCTAGTTCAAGTTAACTGTTCAGAGGATGAGCTGCTGTGTTCTGTGTCTCTCAGGGTCTCTTGGATCTGTCTGCTGCTGGTTAGCGGTGGAGTTTGTCTTCCTGCTGAAAGAGGTGAGGTTCATGTGTTTTTAGACTTTAATCAGATATAAAATCAATGATGACGGATCTGAAAGTAGAATAACAAGAGAATTTGTGTTTTGATTGAAAAGGCTTTCAGGTTAAAATGCAAACTTTAAACCACTAATTATCCCAAATAATCAGAACTTGGACCGTGTGTTGGCTGCAGACTTTTCTTCACGACTCATTGTGTCCCTCCAGACTCAGGCTACAGTGTTAGGGGCTCAAGTAATGGATCTGATCCTGGTCTTCCTCTGGTCAACCTGCAGCATGAACCATCTGCTGATTATCAGCAGCCTGAGGCGGCCCCCCAACATGCCGGCTCTACCACTGGAAACCAGTCCCCATCTGGTCTGGGAACTCCTGTTGTGGCTGCGGACTGGTCACCACGTTACAAGCTAAACCAGTTCATTGATAGTCCCGATTCCAACGCTCCTTCCCAGGGTGCAGGGTACGACCTCCATACCGACCCATCAGCTAGCAGCACTGGGAAGAAGACTCACACCTTCTCTGAGATTCCTCAATCTGACGCTGCCACCGGTGAAGACTCCAATGTGAGCTCAGGTGACGCAGCAGCGTTCAGCCCAGTCCTGGTTCCCCCTGGCTTCATGTTCGCCGCTGCTGGGAAAGAGGCTCCAACCTTGGACTTTGGTAATGGACCCGTTCCTTACATCGGTACTCCTGAAGCCTTCAGCTATGGTCCTGGATCTGCTCCTTTTAGAGGTGGTAAGTCTCCGGTCCTTATTCTCGCCCCCTAAAGCATTGAAACTGTTATTCCACGAGCCTTTGCTGTTCTGTATATTTAGTCGTCTGATCTGATCATAAAGCAAAGATTAGTTGAGACGCTTGAATGTCTTCACTCTAACAGTCCTGGACCTGTGTCTTCTTCTCTTTGGTTTCAGGTAACAAAGGTACCACTGATGGACTTGATGCTGTTCTTAAAAACATAGACTTTGGTGACAGAACTGCTTCTTTCTCCGACCGTCCTCTGGTCGCTCAGCCTGCAGAGGGAGGTGACTCCTCGCTCGACGACGACCTGACGTACGAAGCTGGTCCTTATGCTGCTGCTGCTGCAACCTCCAGTCTTGGTACTGGTTCTGGTTCCCCACCTGGTCGGTCTTTGGAAACTCGGCCTAAACCGGGAGCTGAATCCTCGTTCTACAACCCGACAGGTGGTTCTTATGCTTATGTTGCTCCTGCAAGCTTCGGCCTTGGTACTGGTTCTGGTTCCCCACCTGGTCGGCCTTTGGAAACTCGACCTGCACCGGGACCTGAATCCTCGTCCTACAACCCAACAGGTGGATCTTATGCTGCTCCTGCAAGCTTCGGCCTTGGTGGTGGTTTTGGTTCTCCCCCTGGTCGGCCTGCACCGGGACCTGAATCCTCGTCCTACAACCCAACAGGTGGATCTTATGCTGCTCCTGCAAGCTTCGGCCTTGGTGGTGGTTCTGGTTCCCTTCCTGGTCGGCCTTTGGAAACTCGACCGGGACCTGAATCCTCATTCTACAACCCAACAGGTGGAGCTTATGCTGCTCCTGCAAGCTTCGGCCTTGGTACTGGTTCTGGTTCTCTCCCTGGTCGGCCTTTGGAAACTCGACCTGCACCGGGACCTGAATCCTCATTCTACAACCCGACAGGTGGAGCTTATGCTTATGCTGCTCCTGCAACCGCCAGCCTTGGTAGTGGTTTTGGTTCTCCCTCTGGTTGGCCTTTGGCGGCTTTGCCTGCAGGGATCGTTGACCCATCGTTCTACGACCCGACCTTTTGGATGCCGGCTCCTCCGCCTCACTCGTCCAAACTCATCCAGTCCAGAAATGGCTACCGGCGAGCAGCCGTAGTCTCTTCCCACACTAGGTACTCCCCGTTCTACCCTAAACCTCCACCTCCACCGAGACAGACTCCAGGAGGGACGGTCTAATGAGGTAAACAAAGCAGATGAAGTTTAAGCTGTTCAATGATGTTCATGACTAACCTTTGACCTTTTCCCTGTTTTTCAGGTGAACTTTGTTACGTGATCTTCAGCCTTCCTGGAACTGTTTTGGAAAAGTATTAATAAAATAATCTGACAGCAAGAACCATACAGTTGTGTTATTTACTGTAGAGTTCTTGAGTTTAAAATGCATCAATAGAAGTCTTTGGGATTGGACTCCAGACCACATATGGAGGTCTGAATGGGGCCCTTACTAGTCCTAACTATTTCATATTACGGCTTTGTTTTGAACCTCTGCCCATCGAGGACTATTGGTAAATAAGTAGGAGAGGAATCTTCTTTGACCGTCTTTACATGTATATTTGCAAACGTTTCGAGGTTGCCTGCAGCAGTGAGATCTGTACCCTTCAGCGAGACCAAAGGTCCAGTTGTGAAGAGTTGACTGGTTAACAAAGGTTTCTGGGATTTGCCACAATACAGAATTTAAAGTCGAGATTCTAACTCGATAGAACCACATTCTGCCATGTGACCATTTAACCAAAGCCGTTCCACTAAGTGCCCGATATCAGCATTGGTCCGACTAAAATTACACAAAGTGTAATGAATATATTTCAAGTCCACTCCAGATGTTTCTTGAGTAACTATGCAGACGATGGTCTTGCTTAGTGGGTTGTGATCCTCTGTTCAAGGTTTCCCTTTAACATTAAAACCGTCTCCTAGTCCGTCCCCTTAAAGCGTTTGTTCTTAAAGATGCTGTGGCCGTACAAAGTTGGTGTTGAGAGTAAAACCACTGGAACTTCATTCTGTGAGGTTTGTTTGCTGCAGCGTGAGCTCATTAAAATGGTTTGACCAGACAAACTTTTTTTTTTTGCATGTTATGACAAGTTCTGCCACTTTATGTTTATGGGCAACTTTTTGCCATTTGCTCACATCTCAGCTTTACGATTTTCTTGCAAGAAATTGAGAATTGATGAACTTAAAACTGTCTTTAAAGCAGAAGGTTTTGCTGACTCACTGGACGTCTGTAGAGGTGGCTGTGAGGAGAAGGAGCGCTTGTTTTAGTCCCAGAAGAGACTCTCTGGCCGACATGTGACATGCATCAAAATGCATCAATCGGCTGTTTCTGCAATGAAACAAAGTGTCTTACTTTATTGTGATAAATACGTCAAGAGTTCCCAAAAAGTAAACTTTACATTCTGGCTACAACATGGACTCGTGTCTAAGATGCTAAAGCTAGCATGCAAACGATCACATCAAGCACAACCGAGTCAAAGTTTAGACTTACAAGCTCTCTTCTCAGACTGAATCTGTAACGAATAAAACAAACCAGACCGAATGATTCAGATGTTTCCTTCCAACACGTCTGCAGCAGGAACACGGATCACGCGTGTGGAGCGGCTGGTCGCTGCGTTTCATACCTTTTTAAAATGTTCATTATTCAACTTCATGAATACGTTTAGTTTCCGTGCATCTTCAAGTGTTCACTAGTTTTAAAAGATGCGTTCCCTTTATTCACCCTCTCATATCGTTTAGTTAAATAACATTAATGCACTTTAAGGTTGAATGTTTTTCACTTTGACGAGCTTTTCAAATGTGAAATCCTGACGTAAGGTTTATTTCTATAGATGTGATCTAAACTACTCCTGATCTCAGTTAGTCACAGAAATCAATATTTCTTTGCCTAAATTAAACACGGATTCTGTTCTGGGTCAGTCTGGATCAGTCCAGGTCAGTCTGGGTCAGTCTGGATCAGTCCAGGTCAGTCTGGGTGCAGCATGGACCCAGTTGGGGTCTAGCTAGACTTTGTCATGTTGGTTTTTGTATGTGATCCGGCTTCCAGACTTCCGTCACATAAAGATGTAAAGAGAGACGTGTGAGGAGGTGAGAGTCCTGCTCTGTCTTTAAAACTCGTCCTTCCACAGAGCAGCAGCGCCGCTGATTACTGGAGTGGACTTCTGCTGCCGGCGGGCGGTGAAGAGCCTCTTCAGAGCGGCTCGTGGTTTCTTTACGCCTCCAACGCGCTTCGTCCTCTTTGTGCCGGAGACGGTCGGCCTTCTGAAGGACGAGCTGAGCTCACAGCGGGAGGTCTCTCCTCAGACCGTCTGTGAGCGCACGCACAGAAAATACCACCACGTTAGTGTTCAGGTGTTCATACTGAAAGATCCTGAAATGCTTTATTTACGACATGTTTCTTGTTTCCAGACTGTTGATCAGAAGTGGACGTAGTCGTCACGTCGCCATCTTGGAAAATAAGAGCGAGAATGAAAAGAGAGGAAATGATGAGCTGAGAGAGACGAAGAGAAAACGATGGTTGAGTCTGTTTCAATCAACCGCTCTGACTGGACAAGAGCTACACACACACACACACACACACACACACACACACACACATCATCCCACTCCTCATCACTGGTGTGTTTGTGTCCACTTTCTGTCTCTTCAATCAGCAACCCATCATTCAGAGGCTGTGTGTGTGTGTGTGTGTGTGTGTGTGTGTGTGTGTCCTTTATGTTGAGAGTTGACCTCAGCTCTGAGCTGCAGAAGGTACTCAGCCCCCCCCCCACACACACACACACATGCACCTGAACGCATCACAGATCGTCTGACGCTGCTTTTCTCTGTGTTCGTGTGATGTGAGTTCTCTGTCACATCATCATCGATGTTTATTGTTATTTGTATGATTTTCTTTCTTCTTTAATTTTAATGTAAATCTTTACTTTAATGTGTTGTCTTGTTATCTTCGTTGAATGTTTCGTCTAGTTGTGCTCGTATCGTATGATTGTCGTTGAGGACCTTAAAGACCAGACGGTTCATCTCTTGGAGTTTATTCCTAATAAATCATTTCCATAAACTGCTCAAACATCTGAGGCAGGAGTAGTTGAGGACGTGTCCACTAGATGGAGCCCTTCATCCATCAGAAACTCCTCTGAAACAGATCATCAACTTTACAACAAAGCATCTTTCATCAGGAATTTATGTCAAAGAGTAAAGAGTCTGAAACAATGACAGTGAATCTGAAACGTCTCCAACGTGGAACCATGAAAACATGAACTCAGTCAGTCAGAGGTCATGTTAGGGGCCAGAGGTCAAATCCACATCTGTCATTTGTTCAAATACATAGTTTGAGTTACAAATGATCATAATTACGTAGAAAAATAAGATTAATAAAGTTTCTTTTTACTAAATGAACCAGAACTTGAAAAAGTTGGATCGCTACTAATGAGAATAAATATGAAGCAACAGTTAAATCCTCCAAACGTTTCGGTACCATTACAATGAGTCATGAGCATCTGATGGAGGGAAAGCTGGTCACACGGCTCCACTTCCTGTCTCGGGCCTCGTGGACTTCAGCTCCTGCTGGTCGGTGGTTTGAGTCCCCGTCGACGGCGCGTTCTCGCTGTCGTCCGGCTCCCCGCAGCGCAGCGCGCGGGGCAGCGCGCCGCAGAGCGCCCTACGGAACATGGAGCTGGAGAAGACGTAGACCACGGGGTCCAGCGCCGAGTTCAGGAAGTTCAGCCCCAGGGACACGATGGTGAGCTGGGTGAAGGTGTAGAAGGAGGCGCAGTCCCACGGCCGGTAGGAGCGGATCACCCACACCCCGACGGTCGCCACCGTGGTGGGCAGGAAGCACACGGTGAACACCGCCACGATGGCGACGCACACCCGCATGGCCTTCCGCACCTTCTCCGGGTTCCCCATCCGCCGGCGCCTCAGGAAGCCGGAGATGCGGACGGAGCAGAACAGCAGCATGGCCGTCGGGAAGACGAACTCCAGCACCGTCAGGACGCGGTGCGTGGCGACCAGGACCACGATGGCCCGCGACGCCTCTTTGTAGGAGGTGAAGAAGAAGCACTGGGTCCCGTCGCCGGCGCCCTTGATGTGGCTGAAGGCCAGCATGGGGAGCCGAGGAGCGGCGACCAGCAGCCAGACGAACGCCGACACCAGCGCGGCCTGACGCTGCGTCAGCCGGGTGAAGCGGTGGTGAGGGTGGAGCACCTGGAGCCAGAGGACAGGAAGTCATCACGTCAAACGTTTAAACCGGTGATACGGCCAAAGAAAACGCAAATCATGATGTCATGATGGAACGCTATCTTCAGGAGAAGCTCTGGTTCTCTCTGGTTCTCTCTGGTTCTCTCTGGTTCTCTCTGGTTCTCTCTAGTTCTCTGGTTCTCTCTGGTTCTCTGGTTCTCTCTAGTTCTCTCTGGTTCTCTCTGGTTCTCTGGTTCTCTCTAGTTCTCTCTGGTTCTCTCTGGTTCTCTCTGGTTCTCTCTAGTTCTCTGGTTCTCTCTAGTTCTCTCTGGTTCTCTCTAGTTCTCTGGTTCTCTCTGGTTCTCTCTAGTTCTCTCTGGTTCTCTCTGGTTCTCTCTAGTTCTCTGGTTCTCTCTGGTTCTCTCTAGTTCTCTCTGGTTCTCTCTAGTTCTCTCTGGTTCTCTCTGGTTCTCTCTAGTTCTCTGGTTCTCTCTGGTTCTCTCTAGTTCTCTCTGGTTCTCTCTGGTTCTCTCTGGTTCTCTGTGGTTCTCTGGTTCTCTCTAGTTCTCTCTAGTTCTCTCTAGTTCTCTCTGGTTCTCTCTAGTTCTCTCTGGTTCTCTCTGGTTCTCTCTGGTTCTCTCTAGTTCTCTCTGGTTCTCTCTGGTTCTCTCTAGTTCTCTCTAGTTCTCTCTGGTTCTCTCTAGTTCTCTCTATTTCTCTCTGGTTCTCTCTGGTTCTCTCTAGTTCTCTGGTTCTCTCTGGTTCTCTCTAGTTCTCTCTGGTTCTCTCTGGTTCTCTCTAGTTCTCTGGTTCTCTCTGGTTCTCTCTGGTTCTCTCTAGTTCTCTAGTTCTCTCTGGTTCTCTCTGGTTCTCTCTGGTTCTCTCTAGTTCTCTCTGGTTCTCTCTGGTTCTCTCTAGTTCTCTCTAGTTCTCTCTGGTTCTCTCTAGTTCTCTCTATTTCTCTCTGGTTCTCTCTGGTTCTCTCTAGTTCTCTGGTTCTCTCTGGTTCTCTCTAGTTCTCTCTGGTTCTCTCTGGTTCTCTCTAGTTCTCTGGTTCTCTCTGGTTCTCTCTGGTTCTCTCTGGTTCTCTCTAGTTCTCTCTGGTTCTCTCTGGTTCTCTCTAGTTCTCTGGTTCTCTCTGGTTCTCTCTAGTTCTCTCTGGTTCTCTGTGGTTCTCTCTAGTTCTCTGGTTCTCTCTGGTTCTCTCTGGTTCTCTCTAGTTCTCTGGTTCTCTCTGGTTCTCTCTGGTTCTCTCTGGTTCTCTCTAGTTCTCTCTGGTTCTCTCTGGTTCTCTAGTTCTCTCTAGTTCTCTCTAGTTCTCTGGTTCTCTCTGGTTCTCTCTAGTTCTCTCTGGTTCTCTCTGGTTCTCTAGTTCTCTCTGGTTCTCTCTAGTTCTCTGGTTCTCTCTGGTTCTCTCTGGTTCTCTCTGGTTCTCTGGTTCTCTGGTTCTCTCTAGTTCTCTCTGGTTCTCTCTGGTTCTCTGGTTCTCTCTAGTTCTCTCTAGTTCTCTCTGGTTCTCTCTGGTTCTCTCTAGTTCTCTCTGGTTCTCTCTATTTCTCTCTGGTTCTCTCTGGTTCTCTCTAGTTCTCTGGTTCTCTCTGGTTCTCTCTAGTTCTCTCTGGTTCTCTCTGGTTCTCTCTGGTTCTCTGTGGTTCTCTGGTTCTCTCTAGTTCTCTCTAGTTCTCTCTAGTTCTCTCTGGTTCTCTCTGGTTCTCTCTGGTTCTCTCTGGTTCTCTCTGGTTCTCTCTAGTTCTCTCTGGTTCTCTCTAGTTCTCTCTATTTCTCTCTGGTTCTCTCTGGTTCTCTCTAGTTCTCTGGTTCTCTCTGGTTCTCTCTAGTTCTCTCTGGTTCTCTCTGGTTCTCTGGTTCTCTGGTTCTCTCTAGTTCTCTCTATTTCTCTCTAGTTCTCTCTGGTTCTCTCTAGTTCTCTCTGGTTCTCTCTGGTTCTCTCTGGTTCTCTCTAGTTCTCTCTGGTTCTCTCTGGTTCTCTCTAGTTCTCTCTGGTTCTCTCTGGTTCTCTCTGGTTCTCTCTGGTTCTCTCTGGATCTCTCTGGTTCTCTCTGGTTCTCTCTAGATCTCTCTAGTTCACTGTTCATTTATTTCTTTAACGCACTTTGTAAACTCTGTTTTTAAAGGTGCTACATAAACACAGTTATTCTTCTTGTTATTGTAACATTAGTTTTGGTGTCATATTGAAATATAGACGCTCTGCTGACGTGTCAAATCTTTAAATCGTGTAGATTCGTGGTGACGTCCTCACAGCTGGTCCTCACCTTGAAGTAGCGGTAGATGGCGACCACCGTCATGAGCGCGATGCTGGCCGAGCGGTTGGAGAACATCAGGAAGAGGTTGATCCGGCACAGACCGTCTCCGAACACCCAGTGGCCCCTGAGCAAGGCGTCGATCCTCAGCGGCAGACTCACCAGAGCCAGGAAGTCCGCGATGACCAGGTTGAAGAGGAACAGGTTGTTGGGGTTCCAGGTCTTCAGCTTGAAGCAGAAGATCCACAGAGCCACCACGTTCCCCAGCAGCCCCAGCACCACGTCCACGGTGAGCACCGGGGGCAGAATCAGGCCCTCCAGCTGGATACCGACGGGGGGGCAGCCGGGCGGGGGGGTGGTCAGGTTCATCGTGGAGGAGGTGGTGTTGTGACCGGAGAACATTTTATATCGTGTATCTGTTCTAACTGATGAAAGTGATGTTCAGCTTCTATTGAGAACAGCTGTGGGAGGAAAACACAATGAACTCAAAGAGGAAAGTGTTGAGATTCAGGAAACTTCTCCACTTCCTCTTTTCAACGTCACACACACACACACACACACACACACACACACACACACACACACACACACACACACACACACACAGTCACTTTGTGTTCAGTTACACTGAATAATGCATTTTGTTTCATATCTTTTAAAACAGATACATCTTAATAAAACGGTTTATAATAATGTAAACATATATGCAGTTTTAAAAATACTTAATAAAAGTAATTTACGAAATAAAAAAAATACTGACAACTCTAAACACAGTAAAATAAACGTGAAAGTATACTACAGCAAATAAACGTACAAATTAAATATATTTGTAGTAGAAAAGAACATTAAATAAAATACTATTTAGCTACATCAACCAAACTAACGCTGTAAAAACACGTTTCAAAATATGTAAACTGTGTGAAACTTTGGCATCTCGCACATTAAAGAGTTAAATATATTTATATATATATATATAAAATCTACATGAATAAAAGTGACTTATTCTAATGTCCAGAACTCACCAGTCAGCCTTCATAAAGAGTTGATGAACTGCTGTCGGTGTATTTATGTCTCTAAAGGAGGATGTTCCTGTGTGGTCGTCTTCATCACGTCATCATCCTGTTACAACACTAGTAGTACAAGTACACACCAGTACAAGTACACACCAGTACAAGTACACACTGTGAGGTGACGCGTGACATCAGGAACATTTCACAATAAAGTAACGAATATAAAACAGAAAATCAACTCATCAGAACAATAAACGATCAATTCTGTTAGTCACTGAACATCGTGTTTAACAATGAACCAACTTCTGTTATTTATTCTAATGTATAAAATGTGTATGTATATATTGAATGTAAATATATATATATATATATATATCCAAATGGAACTTTATTGATGTTCGAATCACAACTTGAAAATCAACATTTAAACGAGAGAAACTACTGTTTATGTTTTTATTCTGTATATATATATAATTATATATATATATATATATATATATATATATATATATATATATATATGTATATCTTATATTTAGAGGCAGAAATGGATTTGTATTTGATTGATTGTTCATTTTATTAGTTTTTTTACATATTTCTGGCAGTAATAAAGAGTTTCCAATGAGCCCAAAGTGCAAATAAATGAGTATTTGAGAATGTGGGTGAGGGAGAGGAAGAGGAAGAGGAAGAGGAAGCTGCTGTTGTTTAACCGGAGCTTCTTCTTGAGTAACACGCTTCATTAAATGTCCTCAGTCACTCTTCTGTCTGAAGACTGAGCAGATAGCGGGTCACTTCCTGTCCGATGTGTCATCGCTGAGACTCTGCAGGTCAAACGCTCATCGACATCAACGAGTTTCCTTTCTGGGTACAAATGAACAAATGATGGAAGTTTTGAAATCACAGGATTACCGCTGATGCCATTAAATGTGACGCATCAGTGTCTACGTCCATTATGACTAAAGATTCAGATCATTACTACATGTAATAAACTCATCTCCTCAGCAATAGATATGCTCTGAATTCTGCATTTATTTTGAAATTAAAAATATAAAATTTTAATCTGGATATACATTTTATATTTATTTCTAATTTAAACAAATCTAGATTTCAATTTTATATATTTAATCATTTTTATTTATTTTCAATTTCAAAATAAATGTATTAAAATTTAATTTCTTTTGAATTTCTTTGATCCTTGTGTTGTTTCTGTTACCTCATCCAAAGAGGTTTAGGGTTGTTTTTCAGGACAACAGATCAAACTACTGACTGATGGAGCGTAGACGGAGGAGGGAACAGCTCAAACCCTGCTAGCTTTGTTTTTTAAGGAGGAGAAACGGATTTCTCAAGACCGGAAAAACTGGACATCGTATCAAAGGGTCGGAGAAGCGTTGCACATTTCATGGCTAAGAATGAAACCTTTGCTGAGACCCGATTGTATCTACAACTCAACCAACACGTTCGCAGGACGACTCTGACTGGAACTGAACCGATGTGCTGAACAACCGCGGTATTAAACTCTTTGTGAACAAAGAAAGGAGGATGGACTGTCTTTCAGTGAACAGCAGCTGTGGTAAGTTGAACTGCTTTTATGTTTTTACTAGTGCTGGGCAACGATTGACAGGTCTCTACCAGAGACGTATACGTCTCTACGTCACTCCTCCTCAGTCCAGATGTGGTTAGAAACATCAGTTCACAAACCAATGAGAGGCGTCACAGCGACTACGTCCACTTCTTATAAACAGGAAGTTCCTCTAATCTGGCAGAAACACTTTGTGGTGTGAATGTGAAGGTGAAGCGTACCTTGACAGCAGACCTCTCTCCAGCAGGATAGATGGTGTAAACTCCACTGGGGCGGCTTTTGTCCTGCCGATGGATGTCGCTGCAGTCCGGTGGTTGGATGAGATCGTAGCAGCTGATCAACAGCGGAGCCAGGAGGAGGAGGAGGAGGAGGAGGAGGAGGACGACGACTGAAACCTGCTGGAACAAGTTTGAATTTAACTTTCTGTTTTAACAGTTTGTCTTCTGACACGTTCTCCCCGTGTCTGTGTGGGACGAGTCACATAATTACATGTCTTTTCAGAATAAACGTTAGCTTTACTTACTTTTTCACCTCTTCTCCCTCCCGTCTGTCTTTTTAAATCGCACAAACATTTCCCAGTAATGATTCAGACCCTGTATTGACCCACGTGTGCTGCTCGATACTGTTAGGATCCGTCTGCAGAACGTGTGCCGGTGATTCTAGAGCGGAAACTCTTTTATGTTCTATAATGCTCTAATCTCTCAGCATGCCTCTTCAGAAAATGTTTAAAGTTACATCCTCTGTGACGTGTGTGTGCATGTGCTTATGTGTGTGTGTGTGTGTGTGTGTGTGTGTGTGTGTGTGTGTGTGTGTGTGTGTGGCGGGTATCAGCATGGATTAGTGAGTAAAGGTAAGCGTGTCTCTCTCTCTGTCGAGGCGGATTTCCAACCCTCTCCTTCTTCACTCTGGTCACGGTCGCCGACCTCTCTTGAACCGCCGTCGCCTCATCTCATCCGCGTCCCCCCCCCCTCACCCCCCCCCCCCCCTCACCCCCACCTCATGGGGCCCTAACACTTGTGTGTGTGTGTGTGTTTGTGTGTGTGTGTTTGTGTGTGTGTGTGGTTGTTGTTGTTATTTTTTCTGTCTCGGATCGTCGTGCGATGCCATTCCTCCCAAAAGACGCCGAGCGATTCGATGGGTTGTCTCTCCTCTACTGGTAAGCTGATTCCCCCTTCCTTCCTTCCTTCCTTCCTTCCCTCCTTCCTTCGTTCCTTCCTTCCTTCCTTCCCTCCTTCCTTCCTTCCTTCTTTCCTTTTTAAAAAAAAAAATCAGAAAATGTGTCTCCTTTAAGGGTTTACAGCGTTTGTTTTCCTCTTGCTGCTGCAGCAGTAGTTCATGTGGGTCACAGACTTCAGAGGTGAAATCTGTGGCTGTTTACCAGCAGATGCCTCTGAGTTTAAGTCCGCACGCTCGTGGTTCTGGGTCATGCGTGTGAGAGATGCTTTAAAGGGAGATACCAAGAGTTCTTAGTAACAACAGCACATTCAGTCTGAGACTTTCTACTCTTCAAAGGGACATTTTGTTCTTTTTAACTGTAGTCATTATTCGTATAGTGATTCATATTCAAGCTTCACCGTGAATGTTTCTGTTGTCGGGTAAACATCTGGTGGATTTTTCTGATTGTGTCCAGAAGCGCTGGAACAGTTAGTGGAATAATAACTATGTTAATCCACAGTGGTGATATATAGTAATACGTTATAATAATTGTCAAACAGATTCTTGTAAGGGTGTTTTTAGAAAGTTAACAGAGAACAACAAGCAGTTTGAAAATGTCACATGACCCTTCTGGTCCCAAACAACACAGACGTTTATTTAAGGGACTGACACTCGAACCTTTGTGAAACCCAAAGTTGAGTAATCTTTACTGACGACATCATAACCTGTGATGCTCCACTGAGTCAAATGACGTCATTACGTTAGAAGCGTTCTTATTTTAACGCTGACTGAGTGGTTTTACAGCTTGAAGATAACCGCCTCGGTTTCTCAACGTTAACCCCACGTTACAGCGTTAACCACACGTTACAGCGTTAACCACACGTTACAGCGTTAACCACACGTTACAGCGTTAACCACACGTTACAGCGTTAACCACACGTTACAACGTTAACCACACGTTACAACGTTAACCACACGTTACAGCGTTAACCCCACGTTACAGCGTTAACCACACGTTACAGCGTTAACCACACGTTACAACGTTAACCACACGTTACAGCGTTAACCACACGTTACAGCGTTAACCCCACGTTACAGCGTTAACCACACGTTACAGCGTTAACCACACGTTACAGCGTTAACCACACGTTACAGCGTTAACCCCACGTTACAGCGTTAACCCCACGTTACAGCGTTAACCACACGTTACAGCGTTAACCACACGTTACAGCGTTAACCACACGTTACAGCGTTAACCACACGTTACAGCGTTAACCCCACGTTACAGCGTTAACCCCACGTTACAGCGTTAACCACACGTTACAGCGTTAACCACACGTTACAGCGTTAACCACACGTTACAGCGTTAACCCCACGTTACAGCGTTAACCCCACGTTACAACGTTAACCACACGTTACAGCGTTAACCACACGTTACAGCGTTAACCACACGTTACAGCGTTAACCACACGTTACAGCGTTAACCACACGTTACAGCGTTAACCACACGTTACAGCGTTAACCACACGTTACAACGTTAACCACACGTTACAGCGTTAACCACACGTTACAGCGTTAACCACACGTTACAGCGTTAACCCAGACTACTTCACAACATTAACCACGTTAGAATGTTAACTGCGACCGTTTAACAACATTAAGCGTGTGTTACAATGTTAACTGGGTTAACTGTCACCATTTCTCAACGTTATCCACGTGTTACAACGTTACTCGCCTCTGTTTCACAACGTTAGCCACGTGCTAACCTTTGACAGGATACAAACCAAAAGGCTGCTCAAGCGGTTAAATATGACGAGTACGCGGATGAGATCACATTGAACCGCCTCAATAAGCTGAATGACTGATCCTGTTTGAAGTGAAGCAGCTGATAATCTGTCATTATATGGATCCGCGTCAGGGAAAGCAAACAGACACAGGATATTAAATATGTAAACACCAAACCATTCTCTTCAGAGGAGGCACTTCTTCAGGGTCCGCTTAACAAAGAATGCATTGAAATACAAAATTTACGAACACAAAAGGACCTTGTTCATTGGAAATAATTTGCAACTGCTTGTTGAGTTTGTATGTTTGATGTTTGGGTCTGATGAAACCCTTTGAAACCTTGAGAAACAGATAAAACTTATTTAATCCCCTCCACTGATCTCGACCCTCAGACCCGACAAAGACTCGCTATCAATGAACCATTATTTATTAAACTGATGTTGTGAAGAGCGGCCTGGTCACTAATATAATATTTAGATAATATTATACTATATAATATACTAATATTCTGTCTCCAGTAACATCTGCAAACATAACGTAATAATATCACGAAGTAGAATACCTGTACAATCAGGTACCTGAATGCACCGTTGATGATCTAATTTGTTCCATTATCATCATGAAACAGCAAAGACACACCTGCTCCAGAAAATAATAATCTACTTTTTTTATTTACATGCTGATGCTTTATTTGACTTTACAGTTACATCTCCACATTGAAGAGCGTTTTGTGGATTTTTGACAACATTTAAAAAGTTACTAGTTTGGCAGCGACACTCTTTCTCTTCTTTTACAAATAACAATAATAATAATAAGTGAAACTTTTTAATTGAATTTTTTTAAATCTGCTGAATGCACAACATTGTCCTTTATCTAAATAATAATAAAAATGTTGAGAAAAATAATTATTTGTTTTAATAATATCTCTATAAATGTGTTTATTTATTGTTGCAGCTCAAGGTTTGATTTATCCACACACCCTTTTTTTAATAATTATTTTCTGAAAACAGAGCCCGGCCCGGTGTCACTGTGTCACTGTGTGTGACGTTAATCACTTGCGGCAGGTGATGCAGATTAGCAGGTATTAAGTGCTCAGTTTAATTGCCCCCTCGTGTCCCGACAGGAAGCGGTTGCACGTTGACCGGCTGTTGTCTGTTCGTGGGGCTCAGAGAGCTGCTGCTGCTGCTTTCAGGTTGTTCATGTTAAGAAAACAGTTTTGTTTTGATAGAACAAGAAAAAACACACAAGCAGAGACACTGATGAGTCGATCAGCGCTGAAGGATTCCAGACCGGTCAAGTAAAGAAGTCTCAGCTCCTAGTATCCAGTCTGTGGGAGTCAGTCGGGTCTGAATGGAATCAGGTCTGGTCGGGTCCCTTTTTTTTTAGTCTCAGGTCTGTGGTTGTGAATATTATGAATTTGGCATTTTGCCTTTATTTGACAGAGGAGGCTTTAGAAATGGGGGGAGAGAAGGGTGTGACGTACATCATAGGTCCTAAGAACCCAGGACGTTGCAACCACTTGGCCACCAAAGTGTCATAAACCCGATCTCATTATCCTCTGAGTCTATTTCAGACCGGGTCTTACAGCGATCAGCTCCCCTTTGGACTGGGTCTCCTTGGGTTCAGGTTCAAGGGGGTTTGAGCGTGGACTCATTTCTAAAGTCTGGACCGCTGAAGACCTTCAGCCATGCTGTGGCTCTCTAGACTGAACACGATCCGACTTACGATCCGACCATCCGAGACGCGCGTACGCGCCATCATGTTGAATCTCACTTTTGTAAACATCTCATACGAGTAGAACGGTTTTGAGGGGAAACTGTTTGATGATCAAGAAAGTTTGAGCGTATGATGACCTTTAATTAAATTAGCTGATCAATGCAACTTAAATCAGGCATCTTCTTTCAGAAGCCTCAAGACCTTCTTGAAGGCTCATCTAGTGACTGAATATTCAAATACAATATTTGGCTTGTGTGCTTGGACGGATGATGTTATTATTTCACACTAAGCCCCTCCACAGGGATCACAGTGACCTCTGCTTCCCCTTGGTATCTTTATTCATCCAGTTCTCCATACATTATCCCTTACATAACGCATATACATAACGCATAGTATATGTAACCGGGTCCTGATGGGAGCAGCACCACCTCACAAACCAAGATCACATCAGAGCACTCAATCCTGAACGCAGGTCCATGTTTGTCTCTGCTGGCTACAAGACGCTTTGGAGATTCAGGATCCAAGTCCAGCACATAGAGATGGGTCCGTCAGAGATGCCTGGTTCAAGGACTTGATGTGTATATAGCAAGCAGTTATACATTTAGATTCAGCACAATGGGATCTTTGAGAATTTGAGCGGCAACAAGGACTCTGACGGGGAAATGAACGCATGGCTCAGCAGAGAAACAGGTTTGAACGCAGACAATGAGAACGAGCAAACTCATCTAAAACGGGTCAGAACGAGGGGCGGAAGTCCCGATGGTCGGACAGGACGGATGGCTGGAAAGTTATCGTTAGCACAACAGACGATCTGGAAAATAGAGAATAGGAATGGGCCTGTAAACAGTACACCTCTAGTCTGATATCGTTGAGTATGATTTTATAAGCCAACACATTCTCATGTGTCTCATGCTCTGGTTTGCCTGCCATCATCTGACCTCCCACTCCTCCATTGGCCAGTATTGGTACGTTCCCATTCATTCTCTGCCAGATCGTCTAATCTGATAGCCCGTCTGATCCCTGCCTGCCTCTTGAACTTCTGCCTCTTAGTCTGATCCCTAATTGATTTAGGAGTTCTCGTGCTTTTGGCTCCAAACCTGGTTCCACAGAGCTGGTACCATATGGTAGTGTATTTAGTTTTCACTGGACCGGTGCAGTTTTTGAGCACATCCATTAAAACAGATGATACAAATAGCCCAGATAACTGAAACTATTTGGCAAAGACACATTTCTGTTGAGCAGAAGTCTTCACGTTAATAGAGAGTCTTCTCAAAGTCCAAGTCTTCTGAAGCACTTAGCAAGTCACGATGCAAATCTTTCAGATCCGTCACCATTAAATCGTCATTTACATGATCTGGACCAGATCCATCAAATGCAGAGCCCAACAGGAAACTTTGTTTGGTAACACGTTCAACATATCAACTTCATAAGGTGATAATGTGTCAATAATGGCTAAACAGGTTTGTTGTACTACTTCAAGGTGGCCTAACGAATCATATAATACTGCTTTCTGAACTGGGACTATTCAGCTGTCACTTGTAATTGTTCAGTGGTTTTACCAGGTCACAACTTTTCACAACTCTTCAAGTGTGCAATGCCGGGATTCTGCAAACCTAGTCTGTCGCCGTCGCTTTCTTTTCCTTTGATTGCCAATATCTATAACGGGCCCACAGAGCAGAGCCTCCATGTAGATTTTTCGGGTTGTGCACGGCCGAGCTACTACTACTAGCTCCCCTCCCGGGTCTGGCTCCAGCATGGGGCTTAGGTTTCCCTTCTTTTCTGTTTTTTTTATATGGTCATTGAATCACTGATCTGACCCCTTTTACTGAGGGTAAAATTGTATCGTGAGATGGACAGGCGGTATCTACGTTAGGGCTTTCACCTATGGTCGTGAGCTTTGGGTAGCGACCGAATGAATGCGATCGTGGCGGCTGAAATGAGCTCTCTTCATAGAGAGTCTGGGCTCAGCTTTGAAAATAGGGATGAGGGGCTCAGACATCCGGAGTAGAGACGCTGCTATTTCACGTTAAAAAAAAGTCCAGCTGAGGTGGTTCAACATCTGATCAGGATCCTCCAGGATGCCTCCATTTACAGTTTTCCTTGGCACGTCAAACTGGCAAGAGCCCCTGAAATGGACCCAGAACAACCTGGAGGGACCACATAGTGTACTGTGTTGAAGTGGAAGTCTCAGCAGTAAAGATCCTAAAACATGTACTCGTGAAACCAAACGTTGTTAAATGCTGTTACAATAGATATATAGGGACATTCTAGCTGAAAGGTAGTTGTACAAGGTTTGTCAAAATTCTGCACCTTGCCATTTTTTTACTTTTAGCATCTCTTCATAGTGAAACCTAATGTTTGGGGTTGTGTTTGTTGGGGGATGGAGGGGAATCAAACTATCCTCAGGGCCCCAAAAACCTGTGAAGTCATGTCAGTAACAATAGATGCTGTCTCTACACAAACCCTGTGACACACACACACACACACACACATGCGTAAGCATCTGAAACAATCTCTGCTCTGGCGGAGAGCTGAGCCTTCGGGACAGAACCAGCAGACAGCAGCACCACGTTAAACACATCAGAGGAATCTCTTCGGCTTTGACCTGAACCTTCAACAAATCTCTCCGCACACAGGGACCGCCGAGGATATAACAACCTGCTTTGTAATGTTCCTTTGATTATTTTTGATCACGCTTATGTTTTCCTGACTTTCGGGTCACCGCACTCCTTTTAACGGGGACGGATTTTATTGGTTTGTATGTGGCTGGGTGGAGGGCGGAGGGAGGGAGGGAGGGGGTGAGAAAATGACAAAATCCTGCGATGATTTGATTGTTTTGTGCATGTGAGGAGAGGAAGCGGCTTTGGACGAGGCCGCATGTTGATGAATCCGTTGTGTTTTTGTTTTTTTTGCTTGTTGCCAGGACGATCATGGGCCCGCACGGCATCAACCGAGCCGTACAGAGGCTGGAGTTCTGCGACTGCAAGAAGGGACTCGGTGAGCTTCTTCCTTTGACATCTCTGACCTCTCGGTTATTGTCAGTTGTCTAGTTAAAGAGTGTTTAAATGTTTTCCTGGCAAACAGTAACAAATCATCAACAGATTATTTGTTTTAACACGAGTTTTCCTAACAAACCGGAGCTCGTCTGTGCACAGGTGTGAAGATAATCGGAGGTTACCGGGAGATGACGGGAGAAGAGTTTGGCATCTACATCAAGCGGGTGATAGCCGGTGGGCTGGCAGCTCTGGACGGTAGGTCGTTTTTTGGTATTTTTATCTTGTACTTGGGAAAAGTTATTGTTATTGTTATTGTTATTATTATAACATTGTCTGTCACTCTCTGTTCCAGGCCGACTTAAGTCAGGTGACCTGATTTTGGATGTCAATAACATCGGTCTGGTGGGGGCGACCAATGAGAGGTGAGATTGTGTTTGCAGGGGTATTTTAGGAGAAGAGGTATTTAGAAGTCTCCCAGGATGAGTAAACACATTCTCAATACCAACTCCACAAATATAAAAGCTTGGTCAGCAGCCCTTCACTTCAAACTATGACGCTCTACATTCCCCTCTAGCGTCGACCACAGAGACCACAGAGACGCCGTATACGTCTCTGGTAGAGACCTGTCAATCACTGTGTAGCCCCGCCCCTAAAGCATCCCCTGCTTTATGGTCTGTGTGACTCTAAATGGACCATCATTTACTAAATGAACATCATGCTGTATTGAAGAAGACTTGAAACTAGAGATTGAGACCATAAACTCATGTTTACAATGTTTACTGAGGTAATAAATCAAGAGAGAAGTAGAGTCATTTTCTCATAGACTTCTATACAACCAGAGGAGTCGCCCCCTGGTGGACACTAGAGAGAATGCAGCTTTAACACATGAAGCTTTGACTTCACTTTTCAGAACTGGAGGTTGTCTCCTGGTTCCAATTGACCCGTTGCTAAGTCCCGCCCCTCAAACACAAACTGACCAATCACAGCGTAGCATAGTTCTACTCCAAAGACTCATCTCTGGTTTCTGGTTCGGTGGATCTGGATCTCGTCACGTTAAACGTGTAACAGTGAGACTCGTTACTCAGAGAGGTTGAAGGAGATAAACGTTAGCAGAGTATGTTAGCACAGCATTAATTAGCATTAGCACTGCTATGCTATGCTAGCTACTGAAGGAATACTGAATATACGTTAATGATTGTCATAGTTTTTGATGAGTTGAGTTGAGTTTGTGCGGACGGGCTGATTTGGTTCAAATATTCATGCAATATTCATTCAAATCTGCATTAGTTATGTGTCGACCATTTGTGTTGTTCTGTTTGTATGAACTATTATATTCAACTGCACACCAGCTGATGACGTCACCTCTCTGCCTCCTGATAGGGCGGTGGAGATCCTGAGGACCGCCTCGCTCTCCAATCACATGTCCCTGTTGATCGCCAGAGACGATGAATCCAGGTGACACACAAATACAGACTCGCTGGGATGTTTCCTCTCCACAGGTTCTTCTGAGTCCAACATGTGAAACACACACCGGATGCATCCTGTCTCTGTGTATCTGTTTGTGAGGTTAACTGAAGACTCGTTCTGGTGATTTTGATTCATCTGAAATCAGTCCTGTTTGAATTAAAACATGACATCGTTCACCTTCAGGACAACTAGTCCAATGGGTTCGTAGAGAAGTCTGAGACAAAGAAAGTTGGTTTTAGGTGTACGTGGACTTTATTTTAGTGCAGAAGCAACCTCATTATTTAGTATTATTTATTTATTATTTATCTATTTCCTTCACAATTTCAAAATGATAAAAATGAAAATATACTCCAGCACATTGTGTCACTACTCTACCTGCCTGGAAGCTTCTTCTCATACAGAAGAGTTTCTAGAAGAATCCTAAAGTGTTGGAAAGAAAAGTCTGCGTTTATGAATCCTTTAAGAAACAGTTTGTTCCTGAAGAAGCTTTCGTCTTTTATTCCCTCGACACCTGCAGATGTTTCAGAGTCGTGACATATCCGTCGACATTAAACCGGGTCGGTGGTTTAAATTCGTCCTTGACGTGAACTCTTGAGGAGAATGTTGAGCGGCTGACAGCGTTAAAGGTAAACTGACCTGGCACTCTGCTGTCCGCGGTGCTTTTCCACGTCAGCCTGAGACAAACTCACAGTGACACAATCGGGACGCTTCGCCGTCCGTCCGCCGAGGGTTTCTGCTCCGGCTGATCAGCGGAAACAACGGCGAGCAGAGTCGGTTTCCATGGCAGCACTTTGTACAGGACGTCTTTGATGTTATTTGAGGTCATCGCTTCAGCTCAGTCCTGTGTGTCTGATCCCACATCCTGCACCATAATACCTTCCTGTCTCTGCCCTGCAGCCTGAAGAATGGTGCGCTTATTGTTTTGATTCCTCGTCTCACAATTTACGTACAATGACATCGTTCAGAGTCGATGTATGAAGTATGACTAGAAGGAAACAATCTCACTGTAGTGAC